>NC_022033.1:25778675-25813052 GCF_000317375.1 Microtus ochrogaster | reverse complement strand
GAACTGTGCTTATGACATCCACAGGAGAGGAAGGACAGTCCTTACAGCTCAGCTCTCACACTTTATGACTGCTTCACGTGGGAAGTCATGATCCATACTTTTTTCAAGAAGGCAGAAAATCACCATTGTGGACAAAAAGCTGGGAGGCAGGCTAGAGACAGAGCTCAGTGGAGCACTTGCCCAGAATATGTGAGACCCTAGGTTTGACTCCTAGCACATGAAAAGGCAGAGGCAGGAGGACCCACGGGTTCAAGGTCAGTCTGGGCTGTGTGGTGAGACCCTGTCTCGAAAAGAAAACAAAAAGGCGGAGCAAGCCTTAAATTCCAGCACTCCAGATGGAGAGGCAGATCTTTGTGAGCTTGAGGCCATCCTGCTGGTCTACATAGTAAGTTCCAGGACAACCAGGGTTACATAGAAAGACCCTGACTCCAAAAAAAAAAAAAGGAAAGAGGAGGCGGAGGCAGCAGCAGTGGAAGAACAAAAAATCCAAGTTCCATCAAATCCTGTGTGGCCATCAGGATTGCGCAAAGCTCTTAATTCCTGGCCTATTGCCGACCTTGGGCAATTTCAGTCTATCACCCACATAGAAGGAGACAAAGTAAACCAAAACTGCTTCCCAATGGCTTTCTCTGTACCATCATCCCTTGTTCTTCAACCAGGCAGACTGGTTCTTGGAAAGAGGCTCAACGAAGTCCTCGGCCAAGTCACTAACCTCTCGAGCCTCTGGTTCCTCATCTATAATCACCTCCAACCTCCTGGAGTTGTTGGAAGGTGGTAGGCTTACATGGTACCCAGTCCACAAGACAGCAGGTACAACTCTCCTTCTTTCACAAGTTGCTCTCCTGGGGTACAGTGGCCTTCTGGGGATGAACCTATGTGCCACACCTGGGCCTATCAGCTGGTAGCGGGGTGAGACTGTGAGAAGATCCTATCCTGTGTATGGAAGCCCAGGCCCATCCAGCCCTGCCCCTCTGGTGCTACCTCCCCACTCACCCTCCAGCCTGATGCTCTGGGGAATCACCTCGAAGCGGACGACGCGGTATGTGTGTTCCTGGTCCTCTTCCATGTCCTCCCGGTGGTAATAAAGGATGAACGAGAGGTGATTGTGCAGGTAGATCTAAAGCGGAGAAAGAGAGAATAAGAAATAGCTAGCAAAGCAGAAAGTTATTCAGGGAGCCCACTCCAAGCAACTAGAGCCTTCCTCTGTCCAGTCCGCAAGGTTGACCAGCCTTCCTCTGGTCATATTGCACTCTTGCTTGCTCTGATACCCACTGTGACTTCCTGGGGCTCAGTAGATAAGTCTCCTTGGCCTGGCTGTCATTGTGTCCCCTCTCTCTCTCTCTCTAAAAGCCAGCACACGTTTCATTATGGCATTTTCATACATATTCTATTCTTGTCCTGCTCACCCTCTGCCTTACCAATTGTCACATTAGCTCACCTGGGCTCTTTAGCCTGTCCGTTCCTCACAGGCCGTTCCTACCCTGTACCTCTGTTTGCAGCAACTGGAATGCTCTCCTTCCTCTACTCCACTCTTTTCTAAGGCCCTAGCTCCTTCGCGAAGCCCCAAATGTACAACGGCTCCCTAGCTAGTGAACAGCAACACGACTCAGGGCCTCACACCATCAGTTTTCTCCAAATCAGGACAAGGCTAACCCTAACCCTCTATGCAAACAAAGGAATGTCAGCCTTTTACTCCCTGGGAAATCGGATGAGGAGGGTACAACTATAAACTATGTCATTCATTACTAGCTTACCACCAGGAGTTGTGTCATGAAGTGTACCCAGAGACTGATTTTCAAAACCACGTAAGTGAGTATCACTGTTTCAAGATAGAAAAACTGGACCAAGAACTCTTAGATCACTAGTAAATGGTGGCTGCAGGATTCAGCCCAGGGAACCTTCAGTGTAATCTTGATCATCATGTGGTCTTCTCTCCTACACACTTTACAACTTCTAGGTTCCTTTTCTAGTTTTAATCTTACAGAAATAGAATCTAATATTTTAGCGACTATCCTTTTATCTCTTTATAGTGTATGCTGGAGCCAGTCCAAAGCCACAGAATTCTCACAGGCTATCTACCATGAGGCACCGGCAGAAATGTGTTCTGGTTGACCCTCATTTAAACACACACACACACACACACACACACACACACACACACACACACACACACACACTAGATGATGGCTAGAGGACAGCTTGTGGGAGTCAGTTCTCTCCTTCGGCCTCGTGGGTACTAGGGATTGAACCTAAGTCATCAGTTGGGAACAAGCACCTTTACTTGCAACCTGTTGACCCAGTCCTCTGAGCATGCCAGACACTACTCTACCTTATTGACATCCGTGAAGCCAAGTCGGTAGCCATGTTCAAACTGCACATCTTTTTCTTTCTTCTTGTCATCACTGTCACGGTTGTTGGAATAGAGCTCCAGCCGGGTGGCCACAGGCAGGTTGTCAGCAATGCTAGAAACCCAAGGCCTCACTCAGTCTCTCAGGGCCACACTCCCACCAGGTCCTCCCTGGGCTGAGTTCAAGGCCAGCAGGGAGCAGCGGGTAACTTACAGGTGAACGTAGTAGTCTTCTGTGATGCGCTCGGCCACCAGCCTGCTCTGCTCCACTGTCAGGGTCACTGGCTTGCTGGACTGGCCACAGAGAACTTCACACTTCTTCTCACTGTTCATGAGAACCTGGAAAGGGGTGTTCACAATCCGGTCCCCTCTCAGCACCTCTCCTGCCATAAGAGAGACAGATGGAGCTCAGAGCTTCAACCCTGTGGTGGCTGAGGTCAGCAGTCACAGGGCTGTAGACAGTAGGACAAAATGGAGCTCCAAGGATGTCACAGTGCCACAGACCCGCTGTCAGGCTCTGCCCCACCTGTTTCAACTGTTCCGTTACCAGTTCTGTGTTCCAGTCCAGTGCTGGTAGATGCTCCACATCCTCCCATATCTCTAGAGTCCTGGGTGGCATCCTATGCCTGGTGTGTCTTGCCCCACACTCCCCTTCCTGATTCTATAACTGCAGACAGGTGATGTCTTCTCTATCCCTATTGGAACCCCTCATGAACTCCTCAGCTTTCTGGACAAAGATCACATAGTGTGTGCTCTATCCTAAGGCCAGCCCAATCCATCTCTTACCCATCCCTCCAACTCTCCCAGGTCACTCCCAGACACTGCTTTGCCACACACAGGTAATCTCAAAGTCTCTGCCCCCAAGCAGCTTTTGCTGATCCTGTCAGCCTGGAGCTTGCCACTCCCTCCTGTCCCCACTCTGTACAGTGACAGTACTGTACAGTGAAGAAAATATTCTGACTCTAGGCTACCTGCTAACTCACCCTGCCTGACACTTACCAGCTTAGTCTGTGCATGTCACTTTACGGAGCTTCAATTCCCTCCTCCAGAAAATGAGACAGCAGTTAATATTCTCCTTACAGATATACTGAGAACTGAGGGGTTAATTCACTCCCAGGCACAGATCAGGCAGGAGACAAAGAACATCATTTGCAACATTGGCATCACCTCTGCAGCCAGCTGGCCTCCTACCCAAGACCTTCTATCTCTGTGCAGCTCCTCTACGTCAGTGATGTTACTTTGCAGCATGTTAATTTGTGTAGGTATGATCCCCCTACTACCAGGGAGCTCTCTGAGCCAACACCTACTACACTTAATGCACTGGCACTTCATGCCTGTTTCCCCCGAGGAACCTGAAGCCAAATGTTATACTCACAGGCACTGAACAGCTGGGAAGCATCAACTAGACCCACCGTTTTCACTCAGAGCTGCTCATTAGTTCAACAGTAATGATATGAAACTGGGGCAGGCTGAAGGAGACACACCATGCCAACAGGCAGGACTACCACCTCCACAAGTACTCGGTCCAACATATGCCAGTGGATCTACTTGCTACACTCAACATACCTCATCTACTCACTTATTCATTCATTACCCAACGCTTACTGGGAACTGGCTATGTGCCAGGCCTGAAGGTACAACGTTGAACAGACATATTTGTAGAACTCATGACCCTAAGATCTAGCGTGAAAGAGACTGATGAAATAGCAGAGTGAAAATGTACTGTGTAACTGATGTCATGGAGAGTAGATCCAGGGAAATCTCAGTGAGTAGGTAGGGCTTGGAGGAGGGGCAGTATTAACCAGGCAATTTAGATAAAAGCAAGGCTGCTTGGGGGCAGAGACTTTAAGATTACCTGTGTGTGACAAAGCAGTGTCTGGGAATGACCTGGGAGAATTGGAGAGATGGGTAAGAGATGGGTTTGGCTGGCCTTAGGATGAGCACACACTATATGATCTCTGTCCAGAAAGCAAAGAAGTTCATGAGGGGTTCCAATACGGATAGAGAAGACATCACCTGTCTGCAGTAATGATCACAGAAAGATTACTTTGACTGCTTTGTGCAAAAAAAGGGATGCAAAAATCTGGCTGGAGTAACGGCACCAGTCAAGAAGTAAGGACAAACACAGGAAGAGTGTGTGGGGCAGCCACCATCATAGCACACAGATTCAAGAGCAGTGAAGGTGGTAAAACTGTGGGAACCAGCTGCTTACTGGGTACTACGGATAAGGAAGGGAAGACACTCTGGTTTCTAAGGTCAGGCAGTTGGATGCTATGAGCTGTTGGTAGATAAGTGAGAAGTGGTAGATCCACAAACTCTACCGTATCAGAGACAGAAGGTAGCCATGCAAAGAAGCAGCCCTATGTGGTATCTTGAGTATGGCACAGGCCATCCAGGAGAGGAAAAGGAAGAGAGTGAAGAGGGTGAAGGCCTCTATTCCTCAGGTGCTATCAGATGCCTGACAGTGCACATGAGCCTGTAAGTCTGGGATCAGTGGTGAACAGAGCGTGAGGATATCAACAGGACATCTGCATAGCTCACAGCTGAAATGGCATTTTATAGACAACCAGGACTAGAGACAGTAGCTCAACATGATCCCGGAGTTAAAGTGGGATGCTCCTCTGTATGCTGTGAATATGTTTTATTACCACTGGTTAATAAAGAACCCAATTTGGCCAATAGTCAGGCAGAATAGAGTCAGGAGGGATATCTAAGCAAAGATACAGGAAGAAAGAAGGTGGAGTCAGGAAGATGCCAGCAGGCCCTGGGGAAGTAAGATGTGAGGTAACAAGTCACAAGCTTGTGGTAAAATATAGACTAATGGAAATGAGTTAATTTAGTTGTAAGAGCTAGTTAATACTAAGCCTGAGTTAACAGACCAAACAGTTTGTAGTTAATATTAAGCCTCAGAGTGGTTATTGGGGAACTGGCAGGCGGGAGAGAAACCTCAGTTTCAGGAGTGGGCTCTTTCCTTACACCATGTCCTACTGCTCATTTCTTTGCAAGCTAATAAGGAGCTGAAGAGAGGAGGGGCTGTAGAGAAAAGAGGCCACACACTAAGTAAGGCTGTGTCACTTCTTAAGTTTGGAAAGTAAATTGAATTAAGAAAGAAGGTGCTGGGTGGTGGCAGTGCACACCTTTATTCCCAGGACTCAGGAGGCAGGGGCAGGTGGATCTCTGTTCCAGGACAGCTAAGGCTACATACACAGAGAAACCCTGTCTTGGGGAAGAAAAAGGGGAAAGAGGACATCCTGGTCTAGCATGCCTCATTTCTAAAAAATACATAAATATTCCTCTTTCTTTTGGGACAGGTCTCACTATATTGCCTTGGCTAATCTGAAATTTACTATGTAGACCAGGCTGGCCTTGAACTCCTAGAGATACACCTGTCTCTGCCTCTGGAGTGCTGTGACTAAAGGCATGGGCCATCATGCCTAGCTAAATCATCCCTCCCCCACCTTTTTTTGTTTTTTGAGACAGGGGCTCACTATGGACTCAGGTTGTTTTCAAACTCCCAAGCTCAAGCTGTCCTCCTGCTGAGCCTCTCTCTCAAGTAGCTCAGACAGCAGGCCTGTCACCTTTTAACAATGAACCAGAAGCCATGATGTGACTAAACAATATATGCTAATAAAAAAACATTTAAAAGAACCAATTCCCAAAGGCTAGGGTGTAGCTCATTGGAGAGCACTTGCCCAGCATACCAGCATACCCAAGTTCCTAGGTTTGATCCCCAGCACCTTTCTTATGGCACCCCATATCTAGGCAGTTAGCAACTGTTGCATGATCATGAGGATTGGAATTCAGATCCCAGCACTCAAAAGGTTGAAGCAGGAGGATCATAGGTTTAAGGACAGTTTGGGCAATAGTCAACATGGCCGATTCCACGTTAGAAATCCTATCTCAAAAAAAGAAAAAAAGGGAACAAAGAGATGGCTCTGCAGAAAACAGCACTTGCTGCACAGTCCTGAGAACTGGACTTCACATCTCAGCACCCACATGATAAGCCAGGTGTACCACAAAACACCTGTAACTCCAGCTCTGAGGCATCTCTTCTGGCCTCCAAGTGTACCTACATACACATCACATACACTCACACAAAAGAGCACACATGAATAAATAAAACAAACCTTTAGAGAACAAGTGTCTTCCTTCTCTTTGCTAAGACATAAGAGGGAAATCTGCCAAGACCTCCGAAGTTCAAGGAGTGTCTGTCTGCTTGCTTCTCTAGGACTTAAAGCTGAGACAGGCAGAGAGGAAGCACAAGCAACTGTCCTGAAGAGGTACCTCCAGTGGGAGAATATTTAACCTAGAATCATGGCTGCTATTTACCTCTTGTGCCAGACACTGTGCAGGGCATTTTACACACTTTCTGAATAAGTCTTGCTTGGCTTAGCAAGAATGTCAATGTTTTCACTTGCTTCGAGGCAAAGATAATCACTCTTTTCTTTTCTTTTTTGAGACAGGGTTTCACTGTGTAGTCCTGGCTGTCCTGGAACTCACTATGTAGACCAAGCTGGCCTCAAGCTCAGAGATCCACCTGCTTTTGCCTCTCAAGTGCTGGGATTAAAGGAGTGCATCACTACTGCCCAGACTTTTCTATTCTTTTATTTTTTGAGAATTTCATATATAATACGATATTTACATCAACCTTTTAATTAAAGGTAGAGCAATGATTTAGGGAGATGGTTCAATGGGTAAAGTGCTTGGGATCAGCTCCTTAATACTCATATAAATAATGGGTGGATGTGCTGACCTGCCTGTGATCCCAGCACTAGGGATCAGAGACAGGAATCCCCAGAGCAACCTGGATAGCCAGTCTAACCAACCAAATCAGTGAGCTTCAGGTTCAAGAAAGAAACCATGTCCCAATAAATACTGTGAAGAGCAATCCAGGAAGACACCTAATGTCAATCTCTGACCAATACACACCAAAAGCAGGATAAGGGCAGAGTGAGTAATAGAAGCCACTAGAAAAGAAAGGTCTATCTAGAAACCAAGGGAAAGCTGCTATGCTTAGAAGTTGAGCGCTCTCACTCTGAAAGCTAGTAAAGCCCAGGTTAGCTATTACCTAACAGTATAACCAAAGTCAAGTCAGTCTACAAACAGACACAAAATCACTACCTCTGCAGGGCCAGTATGACTCACTAAGCTAACACAAACAATGTTGTACATAAATATATACAACAGTGTCTAGCACACAGCAAGTGTTAGGTAAGGCAGCTACTATGAAAACCATGCCAGGTTCCTATGAGACAGGCAGAAGCAGTACAAGAGGCTTACCCAGATTCTCTGCCTTGTATGTTATCTTGTTGGGCTGGCAGAAAGGCAATGAGTAGTACTCGTAAGGAAGTTGGGTCCGAGAGCTGGTAAGCTTCACAGCCTGCAGGAAGGAGAGAAGTCGTTATTCTTCAATGCACCAGAAACAGAAGGCTGTTCCAAGAAGACTCCTTGGCACTCAGATGTCTTTAGCACACTTAGCACTATCACCCAATAGGCAAGCTCACTGCACGCCACTCCTGTACAGCCCACTATTCTGGATTTTGCTGTAGACAGCACACAGATCTAGTTTAAAGCCACAGTAAGATTCAATACTCACTGAGTCGTAAACATGTGGCTGCTCTTGGACGAGATGTCACTTGAGTGCCCTTCTGCAGGAGGCTTTAGAACCAAGAGGTCTGTGCCTCAATTGAAACCCATGTAGCCCTGTCCTTTCAGTTCCTTGAGCCTATAGCTCTCTTACCTCAGGCTTTCCCCCTGCCATTCCTCTCTGAGCCCCGCTGTGCTCATCTGATGCTTTCTCCTATCTAGGTCTCAACCCATGAGCCCTTCCATACCCACTGTATTTAAATGGAGTCCTCATCATTCCATTTCAACTTTCTTTGCAATTATTGTATATTAAGTTTTATTTTTATTTTATTTTATTTTTTATTTGCGACAGTGTCTTTCTCTGTAGCTCAGGCTAGCCTTGGATCCACAATTCTCAGTGTTCTCATCACTAGTGTGAGCCACCAGTCACCACACCCTGGTCTTCCCTATGTCTTTAAAAATCAGTTTTTCCCACTTATGAGCACAGCACAGTAGATGTTCATTTAATGTCTGCTAAACAAACGACCAAAGAGGAAAAACATAGAAACCCTTTACAACTTCTACTATGGGAAACTGATCAACCGTGATATACTCAAGACTGAGACAGCAGGAGAGTGAACTCAAGTTACAGAGTAAAACCAAGAAAGAAAAGAGGAAAGAAGGAGTAAAAAGAAAGGAAAGAGAGAGGAGAGACAGGAATAGAGACAGAGAGACAATCTAGAAACATAGCTGAGTTGGCAAGGTGCCCCACTAGGTGCCATGTGCTCATATCATGACTCTCACTTGGTGTCAGTGTTTGCATTTCTCTGCATGTGACCAGTGGGCTCACTTCTTTGTGCATTAGTTTCCATATCTGTGAAACACACAGAAAATCCGTAAACCAAAATTTCCCTCAGAAGGTTCATGGGGGCATCTTGACCTAAGCAGAGCCCAATGCGTAGCATGTAATAACCCTCAGGAAATGTTACTCTTGTTTTTCCTGCAAGGTGTAAGGAAGAGAGCTTCTTACAACACAGACATCTGAACAGCTGGCAATGAAAGATGATGGAGCAGATGAGAAAGGGAGGCAGAGAAGTCACAGAAGGAAGCAAGCAGAGTAACACACAGACGGGTGCAGTGGCGTATGACACACCACAGAAAAAGTGAGAGTGAGGAGACAGAGACCCAGAGGCAGAGAGGGACAATGAAAAGGCAGAACTGTAGGCAGCCATGTAGTATGGAGTCAGCCCTCTTTTTCCCAGGGGAGCTGGCCCTTGTCTGTCCGTGTTCTCTGTAAGTCCAGGATGGACACGAACAGCGCAACACAGTCCTCTAGTCAGGCTGCCAGGCACAGGTGCTCCTATGGCCGAAGCACTCACTCACCTTGATCTCTACCGGGTCGTTCTGGTGGAAGTTGATTGGTGCAACTCCAGGGACATAGAAGGTGCTTGTTTTACTTGTGAGACAGAGAAGCAGCAAGAACCTTGGCCACCAAACCTGCTGGGGAGAGAGAGAAGTGAACTTTCCTGCAGGGCAGATTAAGTGGGAATCTTCAAATCTGCTTGCACTGGCCAGTGTCACCTCTGTTCTGGGAAGCCTGATGCCCTTGTAAAGTTGCTTCCCAAAATGCTTCAAGGAACAAGACTCTGCACTTCCAGAAATGGGACAAGATGGGTCAAGCAATTACTATCTGGAAGGAAAATAGATTTGGCACTACTGCTAGTCTGAGATATTAAAATGCCACTCTGTGCTCTGATATGGTGGGCAGACTTCAAACTGGGGCATATGCAGATAGCAACTTGGCTAGATTTCCTAGAATCCCCAGCAATTCTATTCCTAAGATTTTTTAAAAGTTTTAAAGCCCTCTGGAAGAGCACAAGCCCTCCTACCCACTGAACCATCTCTCCAGGCTCTGGACTGTTTCTAGACATGTTAAGAAAGATAAGGCAACTCTACCAAAATATACAAGGAAGGATATTTACCAGAATGCTATATGGATAGACAGGCTTTTCCCCCTTCTTCTGTTTATGTTCTTTCTAATGTTTTATATACAATTATATATTTACATCACTTTAGAAATACAGTTAGCCAGGTGTGATAATGTACACCCACAATTCTAATTAGAGGCAGGAAGATGCCAAGTTCCAGACCAACCTGTACTGCATGAGATTGAGGAGTGGGGGACATGTTAGCACATGCCTTTAATCCTAGCATTCAAGAGGCAGAGTCAGGTAATCTTTGTGAATTCAAAACCAGTCTGGTCTACAAAGCGAGGTTCAGGACAGCTAGGGCTATATAGAGAAACTCTATCTCAAACCTCTTCCCCAAACCAAACCAAACCAAACCAAACCAAACCAAACCAAACCAAACCAAACAGTCCTACCAATGCCAGATTATTATTACCATTGTTTTTATTTGGGTCTCACTGCATTAACTCTGGCTGACCTGGAACTCATTATGTCGACAGGGCTGGACTTGAGAGATCTGCTTGCTTCCTATGCGCTGGGACTAAACCACAATACCTAGCTTCATCCAGATTATGGATCATCTGAATCTCTGGGAGTCAGTGTCCTACTTTCAGTATGTTTAAAGGGTATCTAGATGCTCACATGCAAAGTGAGATCTGTGGAAAGCACCGGCAGCAGCATTTTCTAGAAGTTTCTTAGAAGCACAGACACTCTGGTTATGCCCTGGGCCTGGCGAATCAAGAGTAAATTCTGCAAGACGACCTAGCAGTAAGAGTGAAGAACTAACTGTTCCTGTGGGAGTGAGGAGGAGTGTCCTAGAGTCAACTGGGAAGCAGGAAGTATGGGTCTCTAATTCTCCCCGGTCAGGTTTAAAAGTGTATCCTGACAATCAATAGGGAGGTGGCTATCATATTCAGAGAAGGCATTAAATTTGGGGGCCTCAAATATTGGCAGGGCATTGTAGCCTACCTCTTAGGTAAGCAGTTATGACCCAACATTTCTTACTACTACTACTACTACTACTACTACTACTACTACTACTACTACTACTACTACTACTACTACTACCACCACCACTACTACTACTACCACTACTACTACTACTATTATTATATGGGTGTTTGCCTGTATATACATCTCTGCACCATATGTGATGCCAGTGGAGGCCAGAAGAGAGTGTTGGAACCACTGGAACTAGAGTTACATACAGTTGTAATCTGCCATGTGGGTGCTAGGAAATGAACCACAGATCTCTTAACTGCTGAGCCATCTCTCTAGTCCCAACTACTCTTTTTAGTAACTTTTTTTCATATATGTACATGTGTGTACATATGTGTAACATCTGATGACTTCTCAATTGTTCCCCATCTTTTCTTAGAGATGATCTCTCACTGAACCTAAAGCTCACGGATTAAGCTAGACCAGCTCAGGTATGCAGTGCTGGCTGGGCCTGCTCACTTTCTGTGTGGGTGCCGGGAACCTGAATTCAGGGTCCTCATGCTTGCACGGCAAGCATTTTAGTGACTGCGCCATCTCTCCAGTCCCAAGTCGCTAGTCTCACATGTAAGGCTCCAAGATCACTGTTTCTGTTAATGTAAAGAAAACGTGTTCTGGATTTCCTCCTAAGAAGCCTGATACTGGACCTTTAGCCTTATCTGATAAGTGACTCGAAGCACGGACAGAGGATTAAAATCTTCTAAGTTTATCAGGCCAATTAAATCTAAGAAGTTACTTTAGTTCTACCTCCTTCAGAAATAAAACCTCTAGATCTAACTGAGAACACTGCCCAGGGCAGCAGAAGGCTCCCTTGAGACCTCAGGTTGCAGAAGAATGAAAAGTAAATCAGGGAAGACTTCAATTCACTTTGGTTCCAAAGTCTCAAACCAATGAAGCCCTTCCTCCTCCCCCAAACAAACAAAACCCAAAAATAAACAGTGAGATTCATGCTCACGCCAGCAGGAAAGCAACATTAAAAAGCAACAAGGAACCAGAGTCATTAACACCTGTGAAGAACACAGAACTGCACAGACATGGCGACTGTTTACCTAGCTGCTGTGCTAAGCACCTCTCTCTCACTGCTTATCTCACAGCGGCTACCTGTCCACTTCTGCACCATTGTGCTGTGGATCTCCAGTTAATCTGAGACAGAGAGATGGACTAACTTGGAGGCTGTGACTACGGGCTAGAAGGAGTGTGCATGCCTAGTATGCTCAGAGCCCTGGGTTTGATTCCAGCATCTAATCCTAGCACTTGGGAGACAGAGGTAGGAGGAACAGAAGGATGTTTAAGGTTATCCTCAGCTACACAGTGAGTTCTAGGCCAGCCTGGGCTATGTGAGATCCCATCTCAACTCACTCCCCTCCCTCAAACAATAACTTATCCCAGGTCTTGCAACCCAAATATGATGATGGAATTTGTGTGCTCTGTTGAGGCAGGTGAGTTTTTTTGTTTTGTTTTGTTTTTTTCGAGACAGGGTTTCTCTGTGGTTTTTGGAGCCTGTCCTGGAATTAGCTCTTGTAGACCAGGCTGGTCTCGAACTCACAGAGATCCGCCTGCCTCTGCCTCCCAAGTGCTGGGATTAAAGGCGTGCGCCACCACCGCCCAGCTGGTGAGTTTTAATATAAGATGATGAGCAGGCTGATGGTGGTGCACGCTTTTGATCCCAGCACTCAGGAGGCAGAAGCAGGTGGATCTCCAAGATCAAGGCCAGCCTGGTCTATAGCCTGGTCAGCATCATATATTAAAATGTATGATGCTGATGACAACAGCTAATATTTACTAAATGCCAATATGTGCCAGGCACAGTTTTAGGTTCTTCTCATGTATAAGCCTGTATTCCCATTTCATAACTTGGGGGTGGGGTGGGAGCTGTAGCACGTGCCTGCAATCCCAATTACTCGGGAGGCTGCTGAGACAAGAGGATTACTTGAGCCTACGAGTTCAAGACCAACCTCTAAGCAACATAGCAAAATCCCATCTCCAGAAAGGGAGTCGTGGTAGTAGAGAGATGTTCAGTGGTTAATAAGACTTAGTGCTCTTGCAAAGGACTTGGGGTCAGTTCCTAGCACCCACGTCAGAAGGCTTACACAGCCTGTATCTCAAGTTCCAGGCGTTCCAATGCTCTCTGGCGTCTTGGGCATCTGCATACAAAACACATTGTGTATATAGATGCAAATGTGTACACATGAATAAATAAGTAAGCTCTGTCTCTAAACAGAACAAAACAAGAGTATGCTAGATGGAGATAAACTGGATCATCTTTGAGCAGAGAATTTAGCAATGTGAGAGACAGAGCTACTCTCAAGTACTGCCAACACAAGTTCTTAGGTATACAAAAATGATCCTAGTTTATGTATGTATAGCCCATTCTTGCCTGTTTAAATGTGTGAAAGCACATATCAGTGTGTTTGGTGGCACATCTTTAATCCCAGCACTCCAGAAGCAGAGGCAGGTAGATCTCTGTGAGTTTTGAGGCTTCTGGTCCACATAGCAAGTTCGAGGCCAGCCACGAATATACAATGAGACCCTGATCTCCCCCTCCCCCCTTTTTAAGTATATGCCAAAATCAAAGTAATCAAAAAGGAAAAAACTATTTTAGCATGAACACAGACGGAAATATCCTTAAGAAAGTGTTCTGCAATTAATAGCACGAAACCCACCTCAGCTAGGTATGGTGAATTAGACCTGTAACCCCAGCAGTTTGGAGGCAGAACAGAATGAGCTGAGGTCATTCTGGACTATAGAATGTGGTGGTGTTTGACTTTTCCCAAGAATGCAAGGAAGGCCTTCTTGCTCGTCAATTACTACCGCATGTCACAGAGGTAGCATCAGGAAAAAAAGTCAGCATCACAACTAACATAGAAAAGGCAGTTCACAAAATTCAACAGTTATCAAAACAACTTAAAGCATAACTAAAAAAGAACTTCCCCAGTCAAAGGGCAGCTATGAAAACCCACAGGCAATCATCACACTTAATGGTGAAAAACTAAATGCTAAGTTCCCTTAAGATCAGGAACAAAAGAGGATATACATTCTTGCCATGTCCATTCTTCTATGGTATAAACCAGCACATGAAAGAAAGAAAATTGAAATTGAAACACATCCAAACTGAAAAATTAAGTAACAAATGCTTTTATTTATAGATCATATAATCTTGCATCTAGAACACTCTAAGAAATCTATACAATAACTAGAATTAAACAAGCTGAGGACAAGCACAGACTATCAGATTGATATATAAAAAATAATTGTATTTCTATATATTGGCTATAAGCAACTCAAAAATAAAATTAAAACATGGTTCTACTTGTTATTGGAAAACATTTAAGAATATATATTAAAAATACTTATTATATGCATACACGTACAAATGAGTGTATGTATATCATGTGTGTGGGAGCCTGAGAAGATCTAAAGGTATTGGAACCCCGGGAACTGGAGTTATAATCACCATGTGGTGCTGGAAGCCAAACCCGGGTCCTCTGAAGGGCAGTCAAGTGCTCTGCACTGCTGACACCTCTCCAGCCCTAAGAACAGATCAGAAAGGACTTTGGGCTGAATGCAGTGGAGTGGTAAAGCACTTGCCAAGCATTGTCAACACAAGCTACAACATTACAGATAATAAAGAAAAAAAAGGGAAAACAAATAGCATTTTGTTTTGGTTCGAGACAGGGTGGCCTTTATGTAGTCTGGGCTGGCCTCAAACTCATGGTACTTGTCCTGCTTCAGCCTTTCAGATGCCAGAATACAGGCAAGCACTACCCATGTCTAGGTACATGAAAACAAACTTTAAGGGCTTATTTATTGAAAATTACAAAACACTGGCAAGAGAAACAAAAGCTTTAACTATGTGGTAACCATATTCGTAAGTAACATTAGACCATTCACAAAAATAACAAATTCAAAATGAACAACAGATGAAAACAAAAGCTGAAACTAAAATTCCTAGAAGAAAAACTGTCACTTTAAGTTAAATGAGGATGTTTTAGAGATGCCACCAAAAATATGACCCATTTAAATTAATAAATTTCATAAAAATAAAAAATTGTACACGTCTAGGCCATGGACAGGAAAATCTCTGTGAGTGATGTAGGTAGAGGGGACCGGTTCAGGATGCATAAAAAGCTCTTACAACTCAAGGAGGCAGCAACACCCAGTTAACACAGGCCTATAATTTAGTTACCTAAAAGGCCGAGGCAGGAAATCACCAAACTCAAGGCCTGCTTGGCTACAGAGTGAATTCAAAGCCAGCTTGCACAACTTAATAAGACTCTGTCTCAAAAGAGGAGGTCTGGGCATAGCATTTGCCTAGAACATACCCTAGGCTCAATTCCTAGTACACAAAATAGTGAAAACACAGAGTTCCATCCCCGCTGGATTCCAAGCATCTCCTCAGAGGGCTTGGAACACACACACCCTCAAACTGGGGGAACCACTACAGTTGAAAACTGGAAACAACTCAAAAGTCTAATCGTTAGCAAAAGCAGAAAAAAACACTACATCTATGAGCAAAAACAAAAACAAAAAACACCCAATAAACACCACAAGAAGGAATAACCCAGAAAACACTATCCTAAGTAACAGAAGCCAAATGCAGACATTTAAATAACACACGACTCCGTTTCCATGGAATGCCCAGCAAAGGAAATTTACAGAGACAGAAATCAGATTAGTGGAGGTTTGGCTGTGGGAACAAGGGCCCGATTGCACCACTCCCTTGACCAATGTGAGGAAACTTGGGGTAACTGAACTGTCCTATACCACTGTTGTCACTGTAACAAGGGCAAAAGTTTACACAAAGCTAAAGGTCACAAGAGTGATTTGTACTATGAAGTATAGATTAATATGCCTGAAGGAACTAGCTAGCTGGAGGTGAAAAGATGTGGCAATGTGCTGACATCTGGTGAAGCTCGGTGATAAGTGACAATATCTAAGCTGCTGTTTGCTGGAATCATTACAGCAAGCTGGGCTTTTACTGTTTTGAGACAGGGTCTTACTATGTAGTATTGGCTGGCCTGGAACTCCCTATATAGACTAGGTTCGTCTTAAACTCAGAGATTCACTTGCCTTTGCACCCCGACCCCAGTACAAAGATTAAGGGCATATACTACCACAACCAACCTATAATAAGGTTTTAAAAGTAAAAATTATATATGCATAAAGTATTATAAAAATGCCAAGTGACTTATCCAGCTTTTCTATTTTTTCCTTTATTGTTATTGTGTGTCTGCGGGGTGCATGCCATCTGTGCTTATATACTACAGGGTGTGTAGAGGTCAGAAGACAACTGTAAGGTCAGTTTTCTTCTCCCATCTTTACTTGGATTCCAGGGACTGAACTCAGGTTGTCAAGCTTGCAAAGCCAAGTAATTTATACAGGTTTTTAAAAAATCAGCAAATTAAAATTGTACATATTGATTATGTGTTTCTTCATATTTTTTTTAATTTTATTTTTGTTTTTTTTGAGACACATTTCTCTGTAGCTTTGGTGCTGTGCCATATTTTTATATTTTCATATACACTTTCCCATATACATGGATCAGCATTATACACAATGAAACATAAAATTTTTTTAAAAAATCTAAGATGAGTCTCATATGTGACCTTGAACTTGCTATATAGACAGGAAACTTTGAACTTCTGTTCTCCTATCTTCATTATCCCGATGCTAAGATTACAGGTATGCAGTACCATGACCAGATTATGCAGTGCTGGACAGAGATGGAACCTAGGGCCTAATGCTTGCTAGGTCAGCATTTTACTAACTGAGCAACATTCCCAGTAATATATTTATATATATTTTTTTCTGTTTTGTTTTTTGAAATTGCATTTCTTGGTATAATCTTGGCTGTCCTGGAATTTGCTCTGGGCTCGAACTCACAGAGATCTGCCTGCCTCTGCTTTCCGAGTGTTGGGGTTAAAGGTGTGCACCACCACTGCCTGGCTTACATTTATATTTTAAGGAAATGCACTGCCTGTAAAATTACCTAGATGGGAGACATACGAAATGTCCAGAAACAGAAAATTTGATCACCAGGTTTTCAGGTGATAACTAAATCAGCAATTCTAACCTTGGGAGAGTCTTGTAAACTCCCACAAAATGCTGATAAGAGCTACATATCCTAATGTCAAAAGTCCTAATATTAGGATGTTGCCCGATTTAAGAAGGCTTGAAGACTTAGCAGTTTATGGGTCCCAAAGCTTGAGAGGATGGTGAATCCCTGTATATTGGGAAATTTCTGTCTTGTTCTTTGGTCTTTTGTCAAAATTATTATTAGATTTTACGAGTGAGTGTTTGCCTGCATATGTATCTGTACACCACATGTCTGCCTGGTTCCTGAAGTCAGAGAAGGCACAGGCTCTCCTGGAGCAGGAACTGGGATCACGGATGGCACCGACCGAGAACGAGTCTTCTTACCACTGCGCCATCACCCACCTGGCCCTGACTTCTGTCTCAGTGCATTCCACAGCATCACCAGACTGTAGGAGCAGCCTGTCAGGAACCAGAGGATGGCAATCGAGAACTCTCTGCAGGTAATCTAACACCCCACCCCTGGCAAAAGTACCAGTGACCTGGAAAGTTGAAAAGCTCAAGGGACCCAAGAATCAGTTTCTCCTGTTTTGTTTTGTTTTTTAAATTCTTGGGGTCTGGATGTTCAGAAGCAACCGGCAAACTCCCCACCCCCCGACCCATAGCAACCTAAGGGAAGGGTACTAGGAAAAAAAATATTCAGCCTGCCAATTTTGCCCTTTTGAAAGCTGTGGACAGTTAACCTCTCCCAAAGAAAACAGGGAGTTTCTCCTAGAAGTGAAAATTGTTCATCCAATAGCATTTCTGTGACCAGATGTTAACCTCTTCCTTTTTGGAGCTCTCTGCTTCTCCAGCTTCTCCTATAAATAGCATCACCTAGCCACACAGCTGGGACCAATCTTGAACAGGCCATTTCTGTGCTGCAGAAGCAGCAGCGCCTTTCTCACAGCACACTGGAGCCTGCTATCTTGTTCTTCCTCTCTGCACGCAGCACCACTTTAAGGTCAGGGACTACTCCCCAGATTAAGGAACTGAGGCACAGGGGTGGGGGTAGGGAGGCTATCAAGGCATTGTTTGCCAACAGTTAACTGAAATCAATTATCTAATTAGTTAAAGCTCCCTAAGAATTCAACCACAGGTGAATGAGGCTAACGACAACTAAAGATCACTCACCAAGACCCCCAAGAAGCTAAAGAACTCACCCAGCTACATGAAAATAACAAAATACTCAGAACTAAATTAGCCACTAGCAACTAAAAATGCAGCCTTTACTTCAGAACAGAGACACGACAGCTAAACAGAAACAAGGCAAGACTAAAAACCTTCTGGAGGAGGTGGAGAGGGTTAGGGAGGCCTGTCAGGAAGGAGGAAGTCCAGGTGAAATGACTGCTCTTCCCTGCCCTCAGGGGCATTCACAAAATCATTCCCAGGTCCGCAGACAGTAGGCCCAGACAAGGAAGGCCAACAACACTTCAACTCTGGGCCCGCTCTGGTGGCGCAGGCCGGTGAAGGAGGCAGAGGCAGGTGGATCTGGAGTTCGAGGTCAGCCAGGACTACGTGTTGCCGGGCGGTGGTGGCGCACGCCTTTAATCCCAGCACTCAGGAGGCCGAGGCAGGCGGATCTCTGTGAGTTCGAGACCAGCCTGGTCTACAAGAGCTAGTTCCAGGACAGGCTCCAAAACCACAGAGAAACCCTGTCTCAAAAAACCCACAAAAACCAAAAACAAACAAACAAAAAAAAACCACTTCAACTCTGGGATGCTGGCTACAAAGTGCTAGGCACTCAGATCACTATTACAATAATTCTTTTGAGGAGTCTCATCCCCACTTCCAAATTATGGGACTAGATTCAGTATGGGAAGGTGGGTAAGCTCTGGAGATGGCTGGAGGAGATGCTGCGGTAACACCGAATGTAGAGAACATCCTGAACTTGTGCAAATTTTACATCTATTTCACCACAAAATAGTAAGAAAATAAAAATAACAGGCTTCCAGAGGCAAGAAGTTTGCCCAGTCACAAAAGTAATTCTACCCCCTGCTTTTACACCCTGGGAGGCTCTGTCAGCTTACGGCAGCGGATGTGGGTGAGAAATCGTACTGGACATATTGGACGGCACAGAGGAAGCAATGAAGAGGGATGAGGTGGAATTGAGAAAGTCTTGGGTGTCCCCCACTCCTGGGAAACAATAGTGACAGCAAATGGTTCAGGGATCAAAGCAACAGAAGGCAGTGGCCCCTACCATCCGTGGCCAGATGGCTCTGCTCATCCTGGGTCCTTCCCACCTCCCTGCCAGTACCCAGAGATCAAAACTCAACCTTCTCCAACATTCTGTAACCCACTTCTTTAATTCCAAGATCAAAGGAGACCTTTTGTTCAAGTTGTAAAACAGACCAAGAGGCAACTAAATACCATCTCCTCTGCATTTCCTGGGGGCTGAGGGCCTCCTTTAAAAGAGACTGCTTGGAGAAACACATTAACCAAGGCTTGGTATAGACACTCAGTTCCCAGGATACAGTGGTTCATGCAGAATATGTCCCAGGTGAGGCAACTCAAGGAAGCAGACAGAAAATATCCCCAATACAACACCCTGGAGGGGAGAGAGCACAAGAACGGTGATTGGTACAAACAAATTCAACTGCACAGTTCACTAGCAAAAGCAGCTTTGATGTGAGTGCTCACTGCAGAGCATTTCACCCGAACTCAGAAATCCATCAAGTCCAGTTTTTCTAAAGGCGATCTCTTTCTCGCCTGGAACTCCCTATGTAGGCCAGGCTGGCAGAACGCTCAGAAATGCACCTGCCTCTGCCTCCTCAGTGCTGGGATTAATGGCATGTACTACCACCCCCAGCTGAAGTTCAAGTTTTAATGTCACACATGACATCTACATAAACAGACCAAGAAAGCCAAATCCATTTGCCAGGCCACACATGAAATCAATGCCTGTACTACAATGAGCCAAGCTTTTGCCTCTTTCTCCAGTGTGACTGATGCTCTGAAAGCCCAAAGGAGACAGCAGCTGCCACCACATGAAACTGAGTCAGAGGAGCTGCCTGCCTCCTGCTCCACTTCCATCCAGCTGCCCTATCAGCACCACCTCTATTGGCTCCAACCTGGTGTCAGTCAGCTTATTACTCTGCCCTACATGGAACAAAAGCCTTCAAACTAGGATAAACCGGCCCAGGACCTCTACTCCTAGGCATGTATCCTGGAACACTGAAACAAACGCACTATGTAAAGATGCACACAAAGTTCACAGCGGGATTATCCCAGCAGCTAAGGGATAGAGAGACTGTGGTCTATCCATACAGCACAACGGTTTAGCCATTTAAAAAGAATAAAGTACTAGGAATGTTACACACAACACGGATGAACTTTGAAAGTGCATGGAAAAGTAAAGCAGTCAGGTAAGAAACACCACATACTGTACATTCTCTTTATATGAAATGAGGGAAGGTAAAGCCTCAGAGACAGGAAATCAGGGGCTGCCGGGAGACTAGGAGGAGCAAAGCCTGGGAGTGATATGAATGCTTCTTTGTAGATTGATGAAAATGTTCTGGAATTACAGTGATCCTCTAAATACGCCAGACCCCACGAACTGTGAACTTTAAAAGGGCTCAGTGTTAGACGCACTCACTGCTCCCGCGGAGGATCTGGCTTTGCTTCCCTGAACCCACAAGGTGGCTCACAACCATCTGGGGCTCCAGTTCCAGTCATCTCTTCTGGTTTCCCCAGGCACCAGGCATGCACACGGTGCACATACATGCACACAGACAAACACATAAAATTTAAAAAGATCTTTTAATAAGGGGTGATTTTGTGCTATATGAATCATATCCATAGAGATAAAACTATAATAAAAGCTAATACAGTGTGAGGCAGGCAATATATAAGGAAAATAGAATATTATATGCTGATGAATGTACTCAATGGGCATTTCCCAAGTTCCATTAAAATATTCCCAAGAGTATATTCCTGTAATGAGATATGAGCCTGCTTCTCAATTCTGACCCAGCCAGATGAATTCTATCCTGTAACTTTATAGGGTGGTCTAATCCAGGGCAGAAGACAAACTCCTGGCCTCCTTTCCCTATAGCCAGATTCAGGAAACACTGTTGTGCTTAGCAGACTTGGGCAGCACCTGTACAACTGGGGAAGAGCCATTCATGACAGTAAGAAGGAGGGGGAAAGCCCTTGAACTGTAATATCTACAACTCTAACTTTCAAAGTAAACAGCTTCCTCAAGCCCCAGCCTGTTCACAGAGCCACCGAGTCCACTAGCTAAGTTCCTCTCAGCATGACTTGCCCCAGAAGCTGATCCATCCCAAAATAGATTTATATGCCCCACCCAAAATGGTTGCAAAATAGCTTACGTGTATGAAGGCGTGGGGACAGTTCTGACTTCTGTGTGTAGTAACATGCTTGGCACAGACCAAATTCCCATCTACCTGTGACTCCACATACACCTCTGCACAAACTTGCCCTGTGTCTCCTCACTAAACATGCAGCTTTTTGTGTGCCTTTAAAACTGGCCGCGGCATACAGCACACTCTCCATTTTCACTATTTCTCTGTCTGCCTCACTGCAGGTTTCCGCAAACAAAAGAAGCTCCACAAGGGTGGGACCCTGACCCTCTGACAACTATACACCTGGTTCCATGCACTGACTGGGCTCTCAAATATTTGCTGATTAAATAAAATACTTACTAGAAACACATATTGCTAACTTATAAACTCTTAAAACTCTGTACAGGACAGAAACTTCCCAGTGTAGTGCCATAAATATCACTTTATTGAACTCTCTATGGGCAAGAAAGGGTGTGACTTCCTGTCTTCCCATCAGCCTTGTTCTGAATGAGGCAAAGGAGAAAACAGGTTCAACTTTCCACCCTGAGGATTTGTCCCCACTTCATTGATTCAGACTGAAGCCTGAGGCCACAGAAACCAGCTAAAGCTTTGAAACATTTTTTCCCAAAACAGTGCCAGAGAACAAACCCTGGCTCTTGTGTAGGCTCAGCAAGGGCTCTACCAATGAGCTACACTCCCCCAAGCCATGAAATCTTTTACCTGACTTCTCGGTTTATAAAAAAGAAAACTGTTTTAAAAAACAATTAAGTTAGCAATTTGCTAACAGCAGGGACTCCTGTCAGTTGGTTAACCAGGCCCTGTTTAGAGAAAACCAACAGCACACAGCTTAAGCAAGAGTTTTCCTTTGGTGGAGTCAAATGTCACAAGCTTGTTCTTTGGGTCTTTCTTGTCATTCACTATCAGGATGAAATAAAATTTTATCTTCTGAGGAAGAATATACAGGGCCACCCAGGAAATTTCACCTCGGTTCTTATTCCTTGGCTAACAGAATTTGAGCTGAATTTCTCAGAGAAAAGCCAGTCCTTCCAAAACTCAATTCTGTGGTTCCTTAATAGAAGCCAGCAAGTTGTGACCCACCCTCCAGACACAGCTGTCACCTCACCCATCTCACCCATAAAGAGCCTTAAGTCCAGTCAGCTTCGTGACAGCGAGTCTTCATCTATAAGGAGCTGTACGGCATGGGAAGGGGATGCGGACAGGTAGGGCGGGAGGTGTTTTTAAACAGCTGTACAGGTTCCTCCTCCATTAAAACCACAGGACTGCTTGGGAAAGTGTAGATTCTTGAGCACTGCCTAACCCTAAGGAACTGCACTCTTTGGGGGTGAAGCTCAGGAAACTGCATTTTAAGATGCCTCCCCAACCACAACCTAAGATTTCCATGCACGGTGAAGTTTAAGAGCCAATTGGATAAAAGCACTTTAGGAGAGAGAATGAGTTTTGACAGGAAGGCAGGAGGAAAGGACCTGGGGATGGAAGATGGGCACGAGGGGTTGCGTTATGGGAACAGCTGTGGGTGCATTTAAGGACAGGGCTTGGGCTAAGAGGTGGTCCGAAGCGAGGCAGCATCCGCAGACTGGTCAAGATGATGGGGATATGGGGAGAGCTGGGTCTGAACGTGAGGAGGAGGAGGAGGAGCGAAGGTAGAGATAACGGGGGATTCTAGGAATGAGACAAGGCCAGGAGGTGAAAATTGGGAAATAGGGATGACAAGGGGGCGGGAACGAAAGCCGAAACGAGAACCGCGGAGACACTATTTGAGGTCTTCTTTCCAAGCGGCACCTCCCCTAAAACTCCAGGCCCTGACAAGCCTAGGTGGAAGCCAATGCTGGCGAAAGGGATTTTGTGAGGGGCCAACCCAGTGAAGGGCAACCCGAGCAGGGGTTCTGAAGGAGGCTGGGGACCAGGCATGGGATGCCGGAAGGTCCTGGGCTAGCCAGGGGGCCCTGCTCCAGCTCCGGTTCCCGGAGTCTCCTTCACTCACCATCGCCGCCGCCATCTTGGATCCACGTGTCGCCGTGATGACGTCAGCGGAAGTGGTGCTTCCGTGGGTACGGACTGTAACTCCACAAGGGGGTCGCTTCGCTTCAGTTGCTTCTGTAGTCGCACTAGTGAGGAGGTAAAGGAGACTTAATTTCTCCTTGGAAAACTTGTCTTAACAGTGAGGTCTCTGAGCAGGTAAAGAGAGAATACGATGTAACTATTGGAGCCATATTAACTCCTGGCAGACAGCGCTCCTCCCCTCACTCCTTTTGCATTGTGGGTAATTGGGGTGTGTAGAAACAGGCGCGCTCTCTGGATGCCATCTTTACTATTGGCAGAAAGACCCGTTGCTAGGGTTACCCGAGACCTTAATTGTGAGACAGAAGGCTTGGTAAACCCTCTCTAACAGCAGCTGGATTCCAAGTAATTTGTAATTATGTGTTTAGATATTTACTTGACTATTATATATTCTCTAATACTAATAATACTAATCGGCTGTAATCCCTATGACGGTAGGACTGTCTTTCACCTTACCCTGGCTTTTTGTCGTCTCTAAAATGGGGCAGATTTCTAGATTACTTTCATAACTGATTTATGTTGAGTATTCACGGATCGTACACAGGAAGTATTCGATAAATAATTGTCATTATATGATCATGTACATTCCTTCCCGCAGATGGTAGGTCCCTCAAACAATACACTGTTAAATGACTCTCTGAAAATACTTAACCGGAACGGCATCTTTTGCCAAGACATCTTTTGTTGTTGTTTGAGAAAGTTGATATAGTCAACTTGTTATGCCCGTGTTCCGCTTCTGTAACCCACCTGTTTGCCAGCTCCTCCATTTGGAAGCCCCCACTCCTGAACTGATCTCTTGTGCCCGGTCTCCAGTGCTGATCTCTTGAATCCCAATTTTAGGGAGAGACAACCAGTATACACGATTTTTTTTTTTTTAAAGGCTTGCTTTGATTACTTTGGCCATGATAATTTGGGTCAGTGGTCTTTCTCCTCTCATCTTGGGATTAACATGTCCTGGTTAGTTTTCATTGTTAGTTTCTAGTATTGGTTTAAAAAGGGCTGGCGGGGTTGGGGCCTGCACTGGTAAGTTTTAGTCCAGCCTGAACAAGAGAAAGAGAGAGAGAGCCCCTGGGGTGGGGGGAAACCACTTAGCCTTGCTGAATGTTACGGCTCTTGGTACTGTTCACAACAGTTGAGGGTTTTAGCTATCTCATTCTGCATCTTGGCAGGGAACAGTTGAATTCCGACCACCACTGTGGTCAACCACCACTCTGGTAGGTTCTTCTACATAAATGTCTACTAACAGCCTTCTCATCCTTGTATGAGCATCTATCATGAATAATAAAAATCAGAGAGAGAAATTGGTGTTCAACCTGAAGGTCAGAAAAGCAAAGCGGTCAGCCACTGGCTCTTACCTCTACCTCAGACCAAAATGGCGATCCTGCCTCCAGGAATCTCAGAATGAGACTGATCTGAGATGGGTCTCCTCCTGTTTTATATTCCTCTCTAGTGCTGGGATTAAAGGCATACACGACTAGTGCCCAGTTTCTTTGGCTAACTAGTGTGGCTACTGGGATTAAAGGTGTGTGCCACCACGGCCTGCTCTATATCACTGACCAGTATGGCTGTTTTAGTTTCTGATCTTCAGGCAAGCTTTATTTATTAAAATACAAATAAAATATCACTACATTTCCCCCTTTTGTCTAAAATAAAAAGGCTATAACTAATATAAGAAAACTATATATAATAACTACAGACAATAAATACATCAACAATGTCTAGTCCATTTGCATTTGACAAATTTAGAGAAAATACTCCATATCTATCCTATCTTGGTGAGTCCAAAGTCTTGTACCTAATTTATTTTCTATAATAATTTGCTTTCTGCATCAGGTGAACAAGGAAAACTCTAACTCTATCTAGTTTTCAACTTCCTCAGAGACCCAAGAAGGAGATAATATTAACTGAGTAAGCAGGAAGTGCAAGCATGTGACTTCGGGAAATTGTGAGAAATGCAGAAACATCTGGCTGCCTGGACAGTCACCCAAAGTTCCTCTGCAACATTGGGGCGTCCATCTTTGGCCTATAGGCCTAGAAAATCTGACAGACTTTTCTATGAAGCAGGGTTTTTGCAGGACTTGCCTGCCTTGTCTGGGCAAGGTTTGGCAGTCACTCCCTTTTGTGTCCTGCTTGTCCCATTAGAACATCCCATATCACAGCATACCATCAGCAGTTGAGGCAAGGGCACTTTCTTGCCCAGTGGCTTACTTTTGTCACAAAGAAAGCAAACTCCATGTGGAGTTTCTTTGATGCTCATCATCTTCTCTGAAGTAGATTGGTGCTGCCAGGGGCAGACATTGTCTCGTTGTCATAAAGAAAAGAACCTATGTTATTAAAACATCTTAAATGCCATATTTTGTAGTGTTTGAAGATGACCTGTCTATCTAAAATATATCTTTGTTTGACCTTGAAAACATACCAAGGAGTTGGAGAGATGACTCAGCCATCATGGGCACTGGCTGCTCTTCCAGAGGTCCTGAGTTCAATTCCCCACAACCACATGGTGGCTCACAACCATCTGTGATGAGATCTGGTGTCCTCTTCTGGCTTGCAGGCATATATGCAGGCAGAACACTATGTAATAAATGAATAAATCTTCAAAAAAGAAAGAAAACATACCTAATGTGACTACAAGTTCAATTATAATAGGTGATTAGCTACTAACCTGCATTTTCTTATTATTCTAGACAGTTGGTAATAATAACTTTCAAGGACTAGAAATTTGCATTACATTGTTAAATGAGCTGTATAGGTACAGTACCTTGAACAAGATTAGAAACATGTACAGTCTGTTTTAACAAAACTAATCTCAATTTTGTATTAATATACAAAATTTGTATACAATATACAAAAGTCCAATCCAATGTAAAACATTTAAAACTAGTGGTTGCTTTCTAAAAGTAGATTTAATAATCTACCTTTTTATCTTATCATGTCTATATCATCCCTTTTTTCCCAAAGTAGATTCTACCCTTTTATCCTATCATATCTGTAGTTCCCTGTATTTCTCTCTATCTCTGTTCAAATTTCCTGCCTGGCTTTACTCTGCTAAACCATTGGCAGAAACCAATAAATTCATCAACCAATAAAAGCAACACATGTATAAAAGGACATCCCACATCATGAGCAACTGGTTCACCCATCAAAAGGTGAACTTTTTCCCCTCTTGTTGAATATGGTGGTCAAGTTACTTGCTTTGACCAATAGAATGAATTATGAGTGTCTTCCAGTTCTGCACCTAGGCCTTAAGAGACTTGGCAGCTTCTTCCACCCCAGGGTATAAATAAAGCTAGGTGTCCTGCTGGAGAGCCCTGTAAAGTGACAGGTCCACTTTGTTCCTAGAGGCATTCTAGAAGTTCCACCTGACATTACACATATGCATGAAATTAGTTTGAACAGCATAATTTATTGGCACTGTGTACGACAAAAGAACTACATGGTCGAACCTAGTTGGTTTAGTTTTGAGGATGGCTTATTACGAAGCCTGAAACACACACTGGTAAATGACTGTACCTGTCCCAACCATCCCAAAGAGCAGATATAGTCCTAGAGGGCAGGGAGCTAGAGAAACAGGAAGGATTTACCAGTCTTGCAGTAACTCTGAATTGCAAACTTGTGACCAGTTCTACTGCGGCTTAAATCTTGGAAATCTCTTATAGCTCGGTCTGCTTAAGGAAGAATACTGATGGGGCTGGAAGGATGGCTCAGCAGTTAGGAGCACTGGTTGATCTTCCAGAGGATCAGGGTTCAAGTCTCGGCACCTACATGGCTGCTCACAATTGTTTATAACTCTAGTTTCTTGGGAATCTGATGCCCTCTTATGGCCTCTTCAGGCTTCAGGCGTGCAAATGGTGCACAGCCATACATGCAGCAAAACACCCATGAAAACTATGTAAAAGAATATATTCATATCAATAAATAAATATATTTGAAATAGGATTTCTCTGTGTAGTCTTGGAACAGGTTGGCATCAAACTCAGAGATCCACCTGCCTCTGCCTCCTGAGTTCTGAGATTAAAGGTGGGTACCACCATTGCCCAGCTCCAATGTTATCAGTTTTAAACATTTTTATTACATATATTTAGTGCATGTGTGTATGTGTGTGTGTGTTTGAGTGTGTACATATGACTACATGCCTTGCTGCACATACAGAATTTAGAGGACAACTTTCAGTAACTGATCCTGTCCCTCTACAATGTGGGACCCAGGGATTGAATTCAGATCTTGAGGCTTGTCTGCGTGTGTCTCACTAAGCCATCTGGTATACCCAGTATTGTAGATTCTATTTCACAGCATGTAGTGTCTATTGCCATTATACTATAACCACAAGGTATATATATGATAGTTTGAAATTCTCGGCTTCTTTGACATAGTTGCTCAAGTCCCTGATGAGTCAAGAAAGGAGAGGTCTTTATTATTTCAGTTTCATCTTTGTTGTTTTCTATGCTAAAACGGTTCCCCAATTGCCCAGTCTCCACCTCAGCTCCTCTAGTGTTGGGAATACAGGCATGTACCACCGTGCCCAGCATTCTCCTTCATATTACTCATGAAGATGAACAAATTCTGAACCTGTACTGATGTTGGAACTCATCAAGCAAGTTACTCTTGTGAGAATCTGAAGCTTTTTCAGTGAGGAATCTGGGAGGACACATCTCTTAGAGGAGTGGTTCTTAACCTTCCTAATGCTGTGACCTTTTAGTAAGTTCCTCTTGTCATGGTGACCCCCAATCATAAAATTATTTTCATTGCAAATTCATAACTGTGATTTTGCTGCTGTTATTAACTGTAATGTGAATATTTGTGTTTTCTGATGGTCTAAGGTGACCCTGTGAAAGGGTTGCTTCACCCCTCAAATTGTGGCCCACAGACTGAGAATCACTGCCTTAGAGCCTGCCCATCCAGAAGAGGGGAGCTGGGCTCAAAAGGAGCAGTGTCCCCAAAGGGTGTTCATACCACGGCACTTTGAACATTCTGGAAACACTAGTTCCTGAGGTTTCTGTAGTTTAAAATATACACACTACTTACATCCCAGGCACCTCATGTGTACCAGGGCAAAAGAAAGTTCAGCCCACTCTGAGAGAGAGTCCTGGCCTTAGAGGTAAAAGCCAGGGGTGGAAGAGCCCAGGCTGGTGCAGTGTCAGTACCCCAGACTCCACTCAGGGATTCAGTCTCCACCCAGCTTTATCATCCTTCTTGTTCTTTCATCTTCCTCGCTGGCCGGTGGTGGCACATGCCTTTAATCCCAGCACTCGGGAGGCAGAGGCAGGCAGATCTCTGGGAGTTCGAGGCCAACCTGATCTACAAGAGCTAGTTCCGGGACCGGCACCAAAGCTACAGAGAAACCCTGTCTCGAATCCCCCCCGCCAAAAAAAAGACCCTTGCTGTATGCTGGCCCCTCGGCCTCAGAAATCTCTGCCTCAGAAATCTCTGCCTCTGGGGCTTTTTATTTTTTCATATGGAGTGCTTCTGAGTTTGTGTGCCATCCTTGCACAGGGGTCATGATAAGCTCTGTATGGTTCCAATCTTATTATTCATGTTGCTGAAGTGAGAGTTCTGCCCTAGAACTCCTAAGAAATGGATTCCTGTTCTTTATGAATTACTCAGCCTCAGTAATTCTATTAGAGCAATACAGATGGACTGAAGCCAATTTAAGTATAGAGTACTGGTGCATAGAACACAGGTCCACGTAACTTGGCATCCTACACTGGTTTTCCCTGTTGATACCTTGCCTGGGTGGTCCATTTGTGGAAGCAAACGAACCAGTAGTGATGTATTAGCAACTCAAGTCTTTACCTTACCTCAGGGTCTCCTCCCCCTCTCCTTTTCCTCTTAGTTTTTTTTTCTTTCTTTCTTTCTTTCTTTTTTTTTTTTTAAGATAGGGTCTTACTATGCAGCTCTTGCTGTCCTGGAACCCATTCTGTAGACCAGGATGGCCTTGAACTCACAGAGACTCACCTGCCTCTGCCTCCCAAGTGCTGGGATTAAAGGTACGCACCTCTACACATGGCTTTAGGTCCACTCTTCGTGCCATACTTTCAGTGAGTTTTGACAATGGCTTCTTGGTAAGTAGTATCATTCAGAATAGTTCACTGCCCTAAAACCCGCCTGTGTTCTTTCTATTCTTCCTTGATCCCTTTTCTCAAATTCGTAGCAATGAATGGTTACTGTATCTGAGGTTTTCTGTTTTCACGAGGTCATGTAACTGAGATCTATAGTATATACCCTTTATGGACTGGTTCTTTCCCCACCCTGTTGTACTGGGGGAGGGGGGACCGAGGACCTTGTGTATGCCAGAAAAGGCTTTACCACTCAGATCCACAGAACCAACTTGGCTTCTCCCAGGAACTAAATAAGATTCCCTTCTCTCTTTTCTTGACTTAATACCTGATTTCTTTTAAGTGTTAGTAATCTATTACAGTTTCCTCAATCTCTTTGAAAGGCCATCTGCTTGCTTTGGTAATAACAAAGGAAGCTACTTGGACAGTCCTGTGTGGATTCCTGTATGGACACACATCTTCAACTCATACGCAAAACACACCAGGAGGCCCAGCTGATGACTCCTACAGTTCAGAGATGGTTTAGTTTTATAGAAGAAATGTTGGGTCATCTTCCCAAGTGACTGTGGTATCCTGAGTTCCTGCAGCATTGAGCGACTGTGTCCTCAGTCAAGTTTGGTGTCGTCAACATTTGGAGTCTTCGTCCTTTTAAGTTTGCGCTTGTCATTTTAGTTTTCATCTCCCAGTGACACATAATATGGGACATCTTTCTCATGCTTATCCATTGCCTGTGTGCCTTTCACGAGGTGCCTTTTCCAACCTTGCTCATTTTGAAATCAAGTTATTTTCTTATGATTGAGTCAAGAGTACTCTTTGTACATTTTGGATACTAGTCTTCCATTAGATAATTTTTTTGAGAACATATTCTTCAAGCTTAGGATTTTTCTCTCTTCCTTCTTGACCTTTGCCCAGGCTGGCCTGACATTTGCTATGCAGACCAAGCTGGCCTGGAATTCATAACAGTCCTCCTGCCTTGGTCTTGCAAGTGCTGGAGTTACAGGGATTAGAATTTATTACTGCATAGACAAGGTCAATGAGTCAGCTCCTTTTTTCCTACTTTTTTAAATCTAACACTGACTCATCCCTCTGATCACAGAAAAGACAGATGAAAGCATGGAGACAGATACAATACCAAAAGCATAGTCTGTGAAAGAAAAATTTATTCTGAGATGGGAGGGTTGCTGGAGCCCAGGAACTTGAGGTTGGCCTGAGCAGCACAGTGAGACTTTGCCTAAAAATATGAGGAGGGGGTGAGTAAAATGCTTGTTGTGTAAGCCTGACAGACTGGATTAATTTGAGTTCAGATCTTCAGAACCAACCTAAAGAGCTGGGCATGAGCCAGGCATGGTGGGCATGCCTCTAATCCCAGGGAAGCAGAGGCAGACAAATCTCTGTGAGTTTGAGGCCAGCGTGGTCTTCATAGTAAGACCCTGTCCCATACCCTTCCCCCTGAAAAAGTAGCTGGGTAGTACAAGCCCAGCACCCCTGTAAATGGAAGCAGACAGCACCCCTGTAAGTGGAAGCAGACAGCACCCCTATAAGTAGAAGCAGATAGCACCCCTCTAAATGGAAGCAGACAGCACCCCTCTAAACGGAAGCAGACAGCACCTCTCTAAATGGAAGCGGAGGCTGTGGAAACTTACAGGGCTGCTAGCCTGGCTCACACAGATGAAAACATCAAGACGCCCTGTCTCAAATAAGGGGAAAGGTCAAAGGTGAGGACTTACACTTGAGGTTTTCTCCTGACCTCTGTATGTATTCTGTTGTGGTCTGCCCCACCCACAAACACACACACATTTTTTAAGGATTTTATTTTATAGATATGTACATTTTGCTGCATGTTGATGTTGTTCTTGAGGAGGCCAGAAGAGGGCATCCAATTTCTTGGGATTGGAGTCACAGATTGTTGTGCCTGTGAACCTAACCAGGTCCTCCACAAGAGCTGTAAGTGCTCTTAACCATCTGTCTAGCACCGCCCCCCAGGGAGTTTTGGGTAACTGTACTTCATTACAATTAAAACCTGGCATTGGAAAGATGGCTCAGCACATAAAGGTGGTTCACCCCTGAAACCCACATGGTGGAAGGAGAGGACCAGCTTCTACAGTTTGTCCTCTGACCTCCACTTGAGTGCTGTGGCAGTGCCAACCCCCTGCAATAAATAATAAATAAGTTTAAAAATTAAAAGTTGGTCAACTGTGGTAGCATTCACCTATAATTCAGGCCCTCAGGAGGCAGAGGCAGAAGGATCAGGAATTTGAGACTAGTCTGAGTTACATAGTGAGACCCTGTCTCAAAAATTAATAATTCAAAATTTTGCAAAGGAAAAATTATTAAGAAAATGAAGCCAGGCCAGGTGGTGGTGGCACACACTTTTAATTCCAGCACTTGAGAGGCAGAGGCAGGCAGATCTCTGAGTTTGAGATCAGCTTGGTCTACAGAGTGAGTTCCAGGACAGCCAAGGCTACACAGAGAAACCCTGTCTCAAAAAAAAAAAAAAAAAAAAAGTGGAGCCAGGGCGAGCCTGTCTTAGTTACTTCAGTCAGTCATCACCGTGATATTCATGCAACAAAACAACCCCAGGAAGCAAAAGCTGATGGTAATTATTTCTCCTTCCCACGTCTGAGGACCAGCTGGGGTTCAGTCAGCCTGGACTGGGCTCAGCTGGGTTTGGTGCCACCCTGAAGGCTGGTCCAGATTTGCTCCTCTTGTCACTCATTTTCCTCAGGCCACATTCTAATCAGGGACAGAGGCTGGAGGGTAAGATCAGAAACCGCGTTCTAAACTTCTGTTTCCTTTGCTTTGGCTAATGCTCCATTGGTCAGAACAAGTCTTTCTTGTGGCCAAGCTCAACATCGGTGGGACAAGGATGGGTGCTCTTCGCATGGATTACTGAATGGAAATAGAATAAATTTCTATTGCAAGGTTGTAAATAAGTCCCTGGGCTTTGCTTTCAGACTCCAAAGTATGTATTCCAAACCACAAAGCAAGAGAGCAATCAATTAGGTTACAGATCAGGTAAGTTATGGTGAGTGTATGCATGATTATAAATATGAGAAACACATGTAAATATATATGTGTGTGTGTGTGTGTGTGTGTGTGTGTGTGTGATGCTGGGTTTAGATTTTGTCCATGGTTGCCGTTTTATAACTCTCTCCTCAAGTCAGGCCATAAAAGCTAAACTATGTCTTCTCTAATAGGCCATAGCAAACTTATTCCCCGCCCCCACTTTTTGTCTGGGAGCTCGCCATAAAGACTGTTGTGGTATAGTATGTAATAGGGGCCTCCTCACTCCAGTGAGATCCAAACCATAGGAAAGCCACATAGAGAGGACTAAAAAAAAATCTTCCTAAGCTAGACCTTGCTGGGTTTTCCCACCCAGTTTATTAGCAATCACACCTAGGCAATAAAGTCTCCATAAAACGCCAAAGGACAGGGTTCAGAGAGCTTCCAGAAAGCTGGCTATGTGGCAACTTCTATGGAGTGGCAGGTCTAAAGAGGACGTGGAAGTGCCACGTGGCCCCTTTCCCACTGTGCGTTTTGTCATCTTCTTCTTTGTTGTATTCTTTATGATAAAATAGTAAAACCCCACTCTCTTCCTGAGTTCTCTCAGCAGCTTGAGCAAAGTAATGGAACCTAAGGAGGGAGCCATGGGGCCTCTGGCTTATTGGCAGCCAGTGAACCTGACTAAAACAATCTACAACTTCCATCTGGCATCTAGTGTGGAAGGCAGGAAGTCATGGGGACTGAGCCCCCAACCTGTAGGATCTGACAGTGCCTCCTACTAGTTAGGGCTGGAACTGAGTTGGAAGAAACTCAACTGAGTTGGTCCCAGTGGCTGACCCTTGCTGGAGGGCAGCTGTTAAATGATCTTTGCACTTTCGTGGTCACAGAAATGTTGGGTGTAGCATGAAAATGAGAAGAAGAGTCACCTTGTTTCTCTCCCGAGAACGGACATTGAAACCCAGCTAGCCTTAGGCTCCTCTGTTCTTAGACCCAGTTCTTAAGGTTAGACCCATGAGCTACTGAGGGATGCAGACTGACTTCAGTAAGTTCAGGGTTTTGTGTGACCCTAGGGGATGCTGTGATGTAGATGCTTTGGGAGATGCAGTAATACGGAAGAGTCATTGCACTCTGTCCCATTGTCACTATCCCGTCTTTCCCCCATGACTAAAGCTAACTGCCTAGAACTTTCAGCTGAGGTGAAATGCAGAAAGGCTACCATCTTCTCATTCCTTCTACTTCCTGTCAGGTCTCCCTTCTGGCCACCAAGAGCATCCTTTACGAAGTACCAGGTTAGTCCCACCTTTAGACCCAAGACCATCGTAGCAATCATGATGGCTGCATGGCCATGGAAAGTGGCCAGCATCCCTGAGGGAGGTCTAGCTTATATGTTAGTATGGCTCAACAGGAGAGAAGTCATCTGTGGTGTCCTGACAGACCCAGCTTCTGGAAGGCAAAACCATACAGTGACCAGGCCCCAGTTTGGGAGGCAGAGTAATGGCCCCTGAAAAAGGTGTGCATGTGTGAATCTCTGGCAGCTGAGAAAAATATTGCCTTGGCAAAGGGGACTTTGTAAATATGGTTAAGGATCATGAAGTGGAAGGACTATTCTGGCTTATGTAGGTGAGTCCAGTGTCCTTTTGAGGATGCTGTAGATGAAGATGCAGGGAGACCAGAAGATGGAAGTAGAGCTTGGGGTGGTGTGCAGAAGCATGATTCAAAGGTGAAGGCAGCCTCTGGAAACCAGAAAAGACAAGGAAGGAATCCCTCTCCCCCCAAATTTCCAGGAGCAGCCAAATCCCGTCAGCCTGTTTGGCACTCATGGCTTCCCCACTGGGATGCAATGGTAACCATGTGCTGTTTGAAGCCACCCATGTTTGTGAGGATTTGTTACAGAAACAAAAGGAAGCTGGTACAGCTAGCACATGTTTCAGGATGGTTAGAAAACCCTTTCTTATGAATAGGTGTGTGTGTGTGTGTGTAGGTGCACA
>NC_022033.1:25774030-25778529 GCF_000317375.1 Microtus ochrogaster | reverse complement strand
GTGTGTGTGTGGAGGTGCACATGTGTGTGTAGGTGCACGTGTGTGTGTAGGTGCACATGTGTGTAGGTGCACATGTGTGTGTAGGTGCACATGTGTGTGTAGGTGCACATGTGTGTGTGGGTGCACATGTGTGTGTGTGTGTAGGTGCACATGTGTGTGTGTGTGTAGGTGCACATGTGTGTGCGTGTGTGTAGAGGTCAGATCCCATCTGTCTCCTTTGAGATGAGTCTCTCCCCGATCTGCTCACCAATTAGGTGAGTGAGCCCCAGGCATCCTCTGGTCTCCACCCCTGCACAGGGATCGCAAATGCACACCTCACACCCAGCATTTTTGCGTGAGTTCTGGAGGTTGCTCAGGTCCCTGTGCTTGCAGGACAAGCATTTTATGGACTGAGCCATCTCCCCACCTAGATTCTCTCTTTTCTTCGCACTTCTGGTCTCTGGGAAGGTCCTTCTCTTATATGTCAGACAGCAAGAAGGCAAATAGACATTTGGAACAGAGAAGCTGACCTTTGAGAAAAGCCTTTGACATTCATATCTTTATTTAAATACTATTTTAAGCTTCCCATTTAAACCACAGCTATAGCTTGAATTCAGTCATCTCAGGCAAATAACAAATACCAATTTGGAGGCCCTGAGAATGGCAGATTGCAGACAACTAGAGTCAAGAAGAGGTTGTGAAGTCCACCCACCCATTCGACAGCTGGACAGTCTGGGGCTGGAGCGTATAAAGTGGGGGTTGGTGTCTGGAAGTGGGCCCAGAGGTTAAGGACGTCACAGGTACTCCAGGAGCTTGGCTCTGCTCATGGCCTGCCCTTTAAGGCTGCTGCTGATACTGGCTTTCAGTGGCTGTGTAGAAGTCATCCAGCACACTTTGGATGTATTCGAAGGTAGGCCGTTCCTCTGGTCGGTTCTTCCAGCACCGGGTCATGATATTATAGAACTCTTCTGGGCAGTGCTCCGGTCGAGGCATCCGGTACCCATGCTCTAGTGCCCGGATCACCTCTGGGTTTGACATGCCTGAGAAAGAGGAGTGGAATTTAGTGTGTGTGTGTGTGTGTGTGTGTGTGTGGCACATAGAGCTGCCATTACCATCTGACTATATGGGGAAGATACAGAAACTAGGCCTTGATAGCTGTGCACTTGCTGAGTTTGTCCAGCCACCAAGCCATACCAGATCTCATACGAGGCAGAACATTAACCAACCTATTTCCACCACTCTTGGTTGTCATTTTATCTATCGTCTGTCTGTCTATCATCTATCTTTATTTTTATTTTATGTGCATTGGCATTTTGCCTGCATGTATGCCTGTATGAAGGTATCAGATCCTCTGGAACTGGATTACAGACAGTTGTGAGCTGCCATGTGGGTGCTGGGAATTGAATCTGGGAACTCTAGAAGAGCAGCCAGTCTTCTAAAGGGCTGAGCCATCTCTCCAGCCCCTGTCTTTATTTTTGAAAAAAGGTTTCCCAATGTAGCTCTGATCCTGGAACTCACTATGTAGACCAGAAAGCCTCAAACTCACGGAGATCCACCTGCCTCTGCTTCTGTTAGCATTAAAGGTATGCACTCCTGTGGCTGTTTTGTTAATTACAGTCTCAGGCATCTGAATGGATGTAGGTTATATAATCTTCTGCCTGGATTTTACTAGTATACCCACAAAACAAGTGGCCAGACTCAAGGTCACTTTACATAGGATCATTTCCTTATTCTACTTAAGTTTACATTTGTTATCTATAAATACAACCATGAAATAGTTATGATCACCAACTTTACTTTTATTTTTAGTTTTGTTTTTTAACTTGGGGGATTGGTGAAGAGATGGTTCAATGATTAAAAGCAGATTAAAAACCAAAGAAACCTTAAATGTCTTACCTGGATGTCTATATACCATCCTTAGTGAATCAACACAAACGTCCCAAGCTGCTTCAATGCCAGGACAGCCCCCCTTTACTATCCCTGCTTCTTTTGAAATGTGACCCAATGCATCAGCTTATCTCTGCTGCCAGTGTCACCACCCTGTACCCAGGTGCCTGGTGACACCTTGTTCACATACTCTCATCCATTCACACGAGGCAAAGCCTGCACCCTTCATGTTTATTTATTTTTATTTTGTGTATTATATGTGCATATATACACCATATATATGCTGGTGTCCCTTGGAGGCCAGAAAAAGACACCAGATCCCATGGAACTGGAGTGATATATGGTTGTGAGCTGCCACCTGAGTACTGGGAGCTGGACCCCATCCTCTGCAAGAGTAGTAAGTACTTTTAATCTTTGATCCATCTTTCCACTCTCAATGATACTTAGGATTTTATCTTAAAGATAAAAATCATCCGGGTGCGGTGGTGTACACCTTTAGTCCCAGCACTTGGAAGACAGATGCAGATGGGTCTCCAAGGCCAGCCTGGTTTGCACAGCAAGTTCCATGCCAGCTGGGGCTACATAGTAAGATCCTGTCTCAAAAAAAAAAAAAATCATCTGACTTCCTTCCAGTCGTCTGCCATCTCATGGCTTTGTAGACACTTCAGTGAGCACATACATTCTTCACCATATCCAGGCCCTGCCAGTTCCGGCCTCCCCAGATCTCATCTACTTCCTGCTCAAATAGTTGAGCTCTGATTGCTTAGGTGCAATAGGGTGTGTGAAAAAAGAGATAGCAAACAACAAATCCTTACGTGCAGGCTGAGGGAAGGTGGATGGTGGTACCTCTGATTGACATGGGAAAGGTGAAGAGAAGTTGGGGGACAATCAAGAGCTGAGCTTAACAGACAAGCTGACAAGATGGATCATGACCAGACTGGGCTCTAGACAAACCCCTAAACCCATGTCCCTTTCCCTACCTGGGTAAGGGATCCGGCCATAGGTGACAATTTCCATCAGCAAGATCCCAAAGGACCAGACGTCTGACTTGATGGTGAAGGAACCAAAGTTGATGGCTTCAGGAGCTGTCCACTTGATGGGGAACTTGGCTCCTGCAGGGTTGGACAGAGCAGAATCAGGGTGAGTCTGGGGGAGCACTGAGGGCTGGGACTCTGCTAGGGTGAGAGGAGTCAGGACAGGGGCTCCTACTGCCCCCTGCAAACAGCGATGTCCCTGCAATGTGCCTCCCAGATCTGTGGTATCAAGACACATTTGTCTCGAGGATGGACAGCTGAAGCAAGGGGGAAGCAGGGAGATAATGCAGGTGCTGGCTCTCCTCCTCGGTTCAGTTGACCCCTTGTGAATTATAACTCTAAGAGGTGGAGTACTAGCGGTCTTTGGGGATGGAAGAGCTTCCAGGGGGCCTGAGTCCAGGCCACAGCTGATACCTCAGCTCACCTTCCCAGTCATGGGGTGCAGGGGAGAGGATTCCAGCTGCCCGAGGTTTGCCCTAGTCACTGGGTGTTTCTTCCCTACTCCCTCCTTCCCTCTAGAACAGGTTTGGTTAGCTGTTTGTGGGTATTTGTCTGAATTACAGTCCAATTGGTGAACGTGGTCTGTAGCCAGCCGCTCCTTAATTTATTATTCTCTGATAAACCCACTGTGAAGCAAAAACCAGAAGTCAAAATTGCCTTGACCACTTAGCACAATTAACACTCAGTTCAGCAACTTCCCACCATGGTTTCTTTGTTTCCTCTGGTGACTAAATCAGACTTGTAGTTCACTGCTCTGGCTTAGCATCACGAGGGAGGACAGCATATCCTCAGACTGGGAATGAGATCAATATCCAAAGGGTGTGTGTGTGTGTGTATAATTTTTTTTTTTGAGACAGGGTTTCTCTGTGTAACTTTGGAGCCTGTCCTACAGGTTTCTGTAGACCAGGTTGGCCTCGAATTCACAAAGATCTGTCTGCCTCTGCCTCTGAGTGCTGGAATTAAAGGCATGTACTGCCCAGCTCATTCATTCAATTTTTTTTTAAAAAAAGATTTATTTATTATGTATGCAGTGTTCTGCCTACATGCCAGAAGAGGGCACCAGATCTCATTATAGGGTTGTGAGCCACCATGTGGTTACTGGGAATTGAACACAGTGCCTTTGGAAGAGCAGCCTGTCTCTCCAGCCTCCAGTCATTCATTTGATGAGACAGGATCTCGTGTAGACAGGCTGGCCTCGGCTCACTACAGAGACTAGAGAGGATGATCTTGAACTCTTGATCCTTCTGCCTCCACCTCCCTAACGCCTTGGTTGGAGGCATGTGCCACCATGCACACCTTTGCAACTATTTCTGTACCCTCACAATGTGGAAAATCACAATGCTGGAGCTCATGCTCCCCCCCACCCCCGCTCTTAAGCACTCTCTGCTGCCACCTGCTGTCCATGTCCCATCATGTCTGGCAGAGCACACAGGCTGAATGTTGAGGGGCAGGACCAGCAGCTGCCAAACAGCAGGGCTGTGGGGTGGAAAAAGCTAGAAATCTTCAAGCAATTCAATCTTAAAGACTTCAGCAGGGTATCTGGATTTGAGGCCAGAGTGGTCCCGTAGGCTGAGAAGTTAGGCCACCATTTCTTTCTTT
>NC_022033.1:25765952-25773790 GCF_000317375.1 Microtus ochrogaster | reverse complement strand
TAATGACCTAATATCAGCAAGGCACACATCACCCTAAGCACCCACGAACATGGGAGCCTTTCAGAGCTGGACATAAACCTGACTGACTTTATCATGAAAGCAGCAGCATCAGGGGAAGGAAGTGGCTTAACCAGAACTCAGGGATAAAACTGGGGTCACTTAGCCCCAGACTCTTGCTGCAGTCCAAACTGCCATGTTGACACTAATGGCTCTTAGGGTTGGGTCCTGCCTGGGGAAAGGGCCAGTGTCACTGCCAGCACCAGTGACCGAGGCCTTCCCCCTGTGCCACTCTGTCACATGAGGCTATCTTTGTAACTCCTCCACAGACATAAGGCAAATGGGCCTTTTGTGGTCCAGGTTCAATTAAAAATTAAAGCTGGCTTTGGAGTTGAAGCATGGCTCTCCCCTTCTCTAAACCCATACATTTGTTAAAGGAAAAATTAAAATCTCTGTTTCAGGTCAGAAGAACCACCTGGTATGGGACAGAAGAAAATACAATTTATGGAAGTATTCTATTGCCATTAATCTCATCATCCTTTGATTTCTATTTGATTCTTTGATACTTTTATTAAGGTATAAATATTATCTCAAAACTTATAAGATATATATTTAAACTTTCTGTTACGATATTAATGGTCATATAGAGTACTAACGAATTCCAGAAATAAGCTTCATTTAGCTTCCTATACCTGATTTTAGGCTTGAGACTGAAGCAGGTGACTAGGAACTAGGTTTGTGTACCTGAATGTAATTAACAGACTGTGGTCCTGTAACCTTTTGGAGATCAGCTGCATATGACATAGAAAATGTTAAAGTTTTCTGCAGTGAACCATGACCATTCCCCGGGAGAGGCCTCTGAGATCTCCAGGGAGATGATAGGGCCCTGCAACAATGAATCCACCTAGATTGTGATAACACCACTAAGCTAACAAACACCACCCAAAGATTAGCTTTAGACAACAAACTGCTCAGGACAGCTTCAAGCACTTAGTTAAGATGGTCCAGCCTCATAGACTACTCCAGTCAGGACTTCAGATAAGTCTTGAACTTTCCCATCACACCGAGACTGGACAACAGCAAGCTCTCCCAGGGCTTGGACTTTATCTCATTTTTCAGGGTCCCCTAAAGATGTTCTTGCCCCCCCAGACACCAGGAAGCAATTTTAAGAACACAATGCACACATTCCCAAGAGATGGGGTGAGTGTTTTTGGTCATTTGGTGGGTTGTGGATGTTTATCATCATTTGGGGGGTTGGTTGCAAGCTGTTATTGGTCATGGTCAGGAAGGAAACTAAGCAAAGGAGCTTAGAGTCAGGGATATCTTTTTGAAAGATACATAAAAGGCGGCATACAAGAATGATAAAAGGGTAGATTATTGAATCTACTTCTAAACTAAAAAGCAACTATTAATCTCTATTATTTTACATTGGATGGATTTTTGTATACTAATACAAATTTAAGATTATTTTTGTTAGAAAATACTTTATACATGTTTCTACTCTTGTTTAAGGAATTTTGTACATTGATACATAGGCTACAAATTTAAGGTTATTTTTGTTTTAGCATACTGTATATATGTTTATACTCTTGTTTAAGGTATTATACCTATGTAGTTCATTTAAAAATGTAAAGTTCTAGTCCTTGAAAGCTACTACTATAAACTATTTAGGACAATTAAGAAATGCAGTTTTGTAGTTAGTCATCTATAACAATCAAATTTGTAATTATGTTGGGTATATTTTCAAAATCAGACATATATTTTAGATAGTCTTCAAACACTTTAGAAATCTACGGAATATGACATTTAAGATGTTTTAGTAATGGGGCTGGAGAGATGGCTCAGCGGTTAAGAGCACTGGCTGCTCTTTCAGAGGACCTGAGTTCAATTCCCAGCAACCACATGGTGGCTCATTGCCTGCATGCAAGTCTGTGTGTGGGTGCCAGATTCCCTGAAAATGGAGTCACAGATAGTTGTGAGCTGCCATGTGGGTACTGGGAATTGAAGCCAGGTCCTCTGGAAGAACAGCCAGTGCTCTTAATCGCTGAGCCATTTCTCCAAACCCAGTTGTTCTTATTGTATACAGTTTTGCTAAGTTAGAGTTAAAGCCTTTCCTTTTTATTTAGACAGTCTGGGGCTATTTAGGAGGAACAATACGAGCTTCACGAATTACTTTTACCTGGTTTTGGATTCCCTGCCTGTGGAACCTCCTGGCATCTGCTTGTTTAGACTCACTACTTTCATTTGATGTCACATCTCCCCTTTAGCTGCAGGTGGCATTGGAGTGTGATGTGATGGGGGTGGAACCTATGGTCTTCTGTATTAGTCAAGCCTGTGCTCCTGCGTGCCCTCTCCAGCCCCTGGTGTGTGTTTTTTCACTGCTGCATGATGCCACACTCTGTGGGTGACGCAGTTGATATGCTCGCCCTGTCTGTGGACATTTAGATTGCTGTTTTTGTCTCCTGCGCATAAAGTTACTCTCGCCTCTCACCGCTACCTGTATTTGCCGAGGTCGTCACTTCAATCTGATCTGAAATGTTCCTCCTCAAGTCTGTGTACCATTAACGTTATCATCCTGACAGGCTGTGGAATCATCTAGAAGAAGAGCCCTTGGGCGTGTCTGTGAGGGACTTCCTACATAGGGTTAATTGAGGTGCCAAAACCCATCCTGCCTGTGGGCAGCACCATTCCATGGGCTATGGACCAACATAAAAGAAGCGAGCTGAACACCAGCATCTGTCTGACAGTGTGACCAGTTCTATGCTCTTCCTGACCCACCAGGATGGACTGTGCTAACTCTGAGCCAACTAAAGCCTTCCTGAAGTAGCCTTTGCTGGGTATTCTGTCAACTAGTGCACTGCCGAGAAGGAGTCTAGTCTAGTCTAGGACAGATCTTTGCCCTTCCAGGAGAGCAGTATTCCCTACCTTCCCGAGCTGTGTACTCATTGTCCTCAATGACCCGTGCCAGGCCGAAGTCAGCGATTTTACACACCAGGGATGCGGAGACCAAGATGTTGGCAGCCCGGAGGTCTCGGTGGATGTAGTTCCTCTGCTCAATGAAGGCCATGCCCTCTGAGATCTGCACCCGGAAGAGACAGCGTCACTCTCACATGCTTAATTCTCGTGAAGAATTGGAAGGAAATCTTTTTGTCCAACATAATATTTTTATCGATTGTTTGAGAGTTTCATATAATGCACCCTGATCACACTCCCTTCCCAGTCCTCCCAGGTCCACCCTTGTAACCTCCTCCCAGAAAGAAAGAAGAAAAAAATAAAAGAAAATAAACCCAAGTCTATTCTGTGTTGCCTGTGTACTTACTGTAGCATGGTTGAACTCTCAGCCCCTTAAAGAGAACCGCGTCCTTCCCCTCCCTCACCCTGCCAGAAGGCACCAGCTGCGAGGAGCTACACTTCAGCATCCTATCAATGGCTTCCTATCTAGACTATTTCTTTTGGGGGGAGGGGATAGCGGGGCTGGGGAAGAGGTTGTCACGGAAGCCTTTTATGTTCCTCTTTCTCAGCTGTGAGTCTACAGTCATCAATACTACTGCAAAAGTAGCTTCCTTGTCTTTTACAGTCAGTGACAACACGGGTCATGGACTTCCATGGTTTCTGGCACTAGCATGGACGACAGTCATTCACATGCCTCTGTCGTCAGCATGGACCGTGGACCTCAGCACGGTCTCCAGTGCCAGTACAGACCATGGAAATCAACACGGACTTTGGCTGCCACACAGACCACAGACACCATCATGCCCCTTGGTGGCCCCACAGCCATGGACATCAACTTGAGGTAACAGCACAGACCACAGCCATCTACATGGCCTTTGGTGGTAACATGTTGTAGGAGGCTACTTTTTCATTTCCTGGCTGCCCATACTCCTGAAATAATCATGTAGAAACTATATTATTTAAGTCACTGCTTGGCCAATCACTTAAGCATATTGCTAGCTAACTCTTATATCTTTGGTTAACCCGTTTTTATTATTTCATATTTTACCACGAGGCTCATAGTTTATTGGCAAGGTCTGGCACCTCTGTCTCCAGCTGTGGCTACGTGGCTTCTCCTTGACTCCATCTACTCTCTCTATATCTCTTCCAGCTTGGCTATATTCTGTTAAGCCATTGGCGAAAGCAGCTTCTTTGCTAACCAATAAAAGCAACACATACACAGAAAGACTTCCCACACCAAACAGACCACAGACCTCAACATATTCTCTAGGGGCAGCACAGCTCATGGGCATCAGCACAGCCTCAGCTGTAGCACGGCCCACAGACATCAGCATGGCTTAGGTGGTAGCCAAGACCAAGGGTATCCACATGCCCTTCATGGTAACACAGACCACGGGCATCAGCACAGCCTCAGCTGTAGCATGGACCATGGAAATCAGCACAAGCCCTCAGCTGTAGCGTGGACCACTGACATTCAACACAGCCTCAGCTGTAGCATGGACCACTGACATCAGCATGGCTTAGGAGGCAGCCAAGACCAAGGGTATCCACATGCCCTTCATGGTAACACAGACCACGGGCATTAGCACAACCTTCAGCTGTAGCGTGGACCACTGACACCCTCATAGCCCTTACTGGCAACACAGACCATGGACATCCATATGGCCCTCAGTAGTAGCATGGACCACAGACATCAATATGGTCTCCGTGGTGGCACAGACCACCGACATCCCTAAGGATCTCAGACATCAGCGTGGATGGAGTGGCAGCATGGACCACGGATTCCAGCATGTTCTCCAGCTGTAGCATGAGCCATAGATACTGACAAGGCCTCTGGGGGCAGCATGGATGATAGGGCTTTTTCCAGGAGGTCCAGTCCAGAGAATGAGCTGCTCTTTGTTGGACATCTTGTTGCTCGGAGCCAGGACAATCGTGCCACTGGGCAGTGTGCTCAGGAAAGAGCCTGTGCAAGCCCAGGCCGCTGCACCTCCCTGTCAGCCCTACTCAGCAATGCCATGCTGCCCTGTCCCCGTCCACTGTAGGCTTCTCCCACACCTGTCACTGATGTCGCATCTCTATCGCTACCTCTCTCCATCGCACGGTGCTGCTCTGTTCCTCCCTCTTTCCTACCTGTCCATCACATATTTTTGTTTGATGAAGTGGTCCTGAAAACTGCAGTGGGTCGCACAGCATGCACGCGCATACACACACACGTGCACGCACGCTATACATACATACATGGAAACAAAAAGCTGTTGCAATGAGTCATTGATCTGGTTCAAGGAGGTATCTGATTTCTGAAGCACTGTAAATACTGGACCATCACCGAGACATGTTTTGGATATCTGGCTGTTGCTATCTGGCTGTTGCCCAGAGTCAGGGTGATCTAGTGACAAGGCAGGACATCCAGGGGCAGGATCTGAGAGAAGTCCAGTCCACTGCACCCCTCCCCGCTCTCGAAGAGAGGGCTCACAGCCTCAGGGCAGTGCTGCTGTGCCAACACCCTCTCCTTGTCCCGCGGCACCCTCTCACATCGCTCCTGTTCCTGGCATCTCTACGTCTTGGTTCCATCATTCTCTAGGTGTGGCTCTGCTCTTCCATCTTCCAATTTCGTGAGCCCATTCCTTTAAAGCATCTTCCCATAGGACCTGCTTTTTAAAAAGTTATTCCACACATACTGTGGGCTCTGCAGACACCTCCTGCACTGAGCGTCTCCCCACTGAGCCGCCATGGGTTTCTCAGGCTCCTTGAAGCTCCTCCACTGGCCTGCAGCAGGTGTTGAAGCCGCTGCCATCTTTGATCAGAGCCATGCTTCAGTTTTTCATCGTTGGTGGTTATGATGTATGTGCTCCTGGGTCTCGTTCTGCAGCACCAGCTCCTCCATGTGCTGTATACCGACTCAGCTGGGATGGCAGCCGAGTTGGCCAGCCCATGGCGTGCGGTCAGTGTGAAGAATTCTTATTCTGGAAACTTCTGGTAGGAAAATACATGGCTGTGACTTAGAGATTTTCTTACTTACAAAGCTTAGGACAAAAGAGGTGGAAGATGAATCTTGGTTGCCAAAAAGCAGCATGTACAATTTACAAAACTGCCTGGGAGCTTTGTGGAGGTAGAACCATCATGATCCACTTTACAGAGATTCTTGTCCTGACTATCAGCTTCAAACCCGGCCGACTCTGGATAGCCCAGAACTGAATCATCAGAGTAGATTATCTGGGGAACCCGGGGCGGCAGACAGACCACAGCAGGGCCGGCCAGTAAATGCAAAGCCAGAAGGGACCATGTAGTGCACTTCCAAAGAATGAACAGCAGGGGGCGTCAAAGGCAGTGGAAACAGGCCCAACTGCTGAATGCAATATCAAGACTGATTTTGTCTGGAATAGAGGCTGTAGTGGAGGGAGACGGGTTTTGACCTGGAGAGTGTGGAAAATTTATAGGGCATCCTTAGGAGAATAGCTTGAAAAGTTAGTAGGACAATGATACTACAGATGATTTACTATAAACTGATTAACAGAGAAGTGTCTTTCTTTCTTTCTTTCTTTCTTTCTTTCTTTCTTTCTTTTGTTTTTACTATGGGCTTGGGGAGGTAGTTTTGTTATCTCTTTCTATAGGAGGGAAAATGAAAGCACAGAGAAGTAAATAACCATCCCATAGCTACATAACACGTAAGTTCCAGAAGCGGGGCTGTGAGCTATGGCTTTGCTGAGTCCACCCACCCTCTGTGCCTAGTGCTTTCCCGCTGGCTGACACTCATATGTCCCTGGTTCTTACATGAGCTCACTGTGGGCAGGAACACTAAACAAACAAACAAACAAACAAACAAACAAACAAACTTGGGGGTAATGGAGCATCATGGCTAAATAGCCCCACGGTTGGACCTGCTCATCTTGATTCCCAAGCTCTGTGACCCTGAGCCTGTCTCCCAGGGTTCATAGGGAGATTGACCTCTAAGATTGCTCCACAGGTAAGGACATGGTCTTCCATATAGAGTCATTTCAGAAGGGTCTAGTAATGCCAACAGTGTGGCCAAGTGTCTTGCCTTGTTTGTTTTCTTTAGCTGTGACAGGGAGCGTGTGACTCTATTTTATGTAGCCCAGGCTGACCTAGAACTCAGTAAACTACCGAGGATAACTGTGAACGTCTGGTCCTCCTGCTTCGGCCTCTCAAGTGTTCAGATTATAGATGTGCACCACCGCGGCTGGCTTAAGAGGGGCTGGGGGTCAAGTCTGGGACTTCATGTGTACTACGTAAGCACTCTGCTGACTTACTTGGCTATATCCCCAGCCCCAACAGGAGCTCATGCTGCAGTCTTTGACCCTTGTCTGGCAAGGCTCCTGCTGGTTTGATTGTTATACTTTAGTAACAGGTCACACTGTTGTTCCTGGAGGACTGGGGTCACTGGGACAGCAGTGCCAGGCCTTGATTTCCATATGCCTCTGGCATTTAGGGCTCTGAAAGTAGAACCTCTGGCTAGACCTTGCCCGTGGTTCTGGTATTTGCATACTCAAATGAGTTCTGACCTGGGCCTCACCACCAGGCTCAAATTTGCTCAGCCGCAAATTTCCTCAGCTCCCAGTGGGTTGCACGCCATATCCCTTTCACCTGTACCACCCAGGAGGCTCTGGCTGACCAGGCTCAGCCCCTTCGTTTTCTCTTTGGGCTTTTGTCCTGGCGTTTTCTTTTGTCTAGACCCTCTTTCCTATTCCTCTGCCTGTGCAGAATTTCGAATCCCCAGGAACCTCCTAGAGACCACTTCCTGGTGACTCTTTCCCTGATGGCTCCTGGACCAAGCCAAGCATTTCCACTGCACCACTGTCCGCCATGTTTCCCCACAGAGAGAAGAGAGCATGAGACAGGGTTGGAGGAAAACAGCGTCTGTGCTGTGTCAA
>NC_022033.1:25761772-25765626 GCF_000317375.1 Microtus ochrogaster | reverse complement strand
ATGGTTTAACTCCCTTGGCTCATACGCAAGAGAACTGTATGAGGCAGGAGTGTTTGCCATTTTCACAGTTGTTTTACCCACCCCTCCCCTAATCAGCCCTGCAACTTAGGCCAGCTGCAGAGCTGCAAAACCTCCTTGGGCTTCAGTTTCCTTTTTTTTTTTTTTTTTTTTTGGTTTTTCGAGACAGGGTTTCTCTGTAGCTTTGGAGCCTGTCCTGGAACTAGCTCTGTAGACCAGGCTGGCCTTGAACTCACAGAGATCTTCCTGTCTCTCTGCTTCCCAAGTGCTAGGATTAAAAGTGTGCATCACCATTGTCTGTCCAGCTCAGTTTCCTTATCTGTATTTAAGCTTCTTCTTCTTCTTCTTTTTTTTTTTTTTGACACTCAGTAGCTCAGATCTATCTTGGACTCCCGATTGTCCATCTTCTGCCTCCTGAATGTTAGGATTACAGCCATTAGCCATTGTGCCCTCAAATTCTTCACACCTCAATTTCAGCACTGTAAAATGGGATGGCAGTTGCCTTCCTGTGAGCAGACTCTGTTTGCCTGCCAGGATTCATCCCTCTTGTCCAGCACTGGCTCTGGTCTTGCTGCTGTGGCTGGTTTTGGCCAATGGGGTACTGACAAGTCAATGCAAACAGAGGCTTAGCCACCAGTTGCTCCCTGGCTGGGTTCCTCTTGGAGCTTTGATGCTGGCCTATAAAGAAGCTGTGTTGAAATACGGAGTGATGCCAGGTGGTGGTGGTGCACACCTTTAATCCCAGCGCTTGGGAGGCAGAGACACAGGTGGATCTCTGTGAGTTTGAGGCCAGCCTGGTCACAAAGCAAGTTCAAGGACAGCCAATACTGAGTGATGAGAGGCCACACAGAGAGAAATTATAAGGATCACCGTGGACATTTTACTCAGGTCCCCTCGTTTCACAGAGTGGTCCACCTAGCCTGCTATAGTCAGTCCAAAGAATCATGGAAAATATTCAAAGTTATTATTTCAGGCTTCTAAGTCTTGAGGTGATCTGTTACATAAAGAATGGATAACTTCCATGTAGCTCAGAGGGAGAGCCTTCTCTGGATGTGCAAGGCCCTAGGTTCCATGCCTCATACCCAAAACAAACCAACCAACCAAGCAACAAAATGATTTCAGGAACTGGAAAGATGGCTCAGTGGTTAAGAGCACTGGCTGCTTTTCCAGAGAACCTGGATTGGGTCCCAGTACTGCAAGGTGGCTCACAACCATCTGTAACTCCCGTTCTAGAGGATCTGATTGCCTCTTCTGGCATCTGAGGGCACCAGGCGTGCATGTGACACACAGACTTACATGCAGGCAAAAGACCCATATATCCATATATAAAAAAAATTAATTAAAAATTAGTCTTTTCTAAGCCAGGCGGTGGTGGCACACACCTTTAATCACAGCACTGGGGAGGCAGAGGCAGGCGGATCTTTGTTAGTTGGAGGCCAGCCTGGTCTACAAGAGCTAGTTCCAGGACAGGCTCCAAAACTACAGAGAAACCCTGTCTCGAACCCCCTCTCCAAAATGACAGCTATTTACACGCATTTATGTTGGATTCCGTAAGTCACCCGGAGATGCGTTAAGCACCATACAGGAGAATGTGCCTGTGTTATTTGTGATACTTGATTTCTATAAGGGACTTGAGCATGCACAAACTTTTGGTATCTGTGGGGTCCTGGAACTGATCCATGTACACGTGGAGGGGTGGGTATTCACACAAAGGACACAGAGCACCCAAGTGACGTCACCTCTCCTGACCGTCATTGGCCTAGGCTCACCTGGGCTGAGAAGTCAATGAGCTTCGGCAGTGGCTGCTTGCTCCCTTCTTCAGTCTTCAGAAACTCCAGCAGGCTTCCTGCAGAGGGCAGCGAGAAGGAACATTGCCTGCTAGTCCGTAGGGAAACATTGTTTTCCTAGTGGTAGAAGCTTTTCTTCTTGCAGTACAGGGTCTGAACCCAGGGCCTCACATGTTAGGCAAGGGCTCTACTACCGAGCTACATCTCCTGCCAACTTTCCTTTTGAGGCGGCATCTTGCTATATTGTCCGGCTGGTCTCCAATTCTTGGGCTCCAGCTCTCTTTCTACTTCAGCTAGCAGAATAGCCACAGTTACAGGCTTTTATCACTGCCCAGCCACGATGCTAGAGTTACAAGCGTCTACTTGCTGGCCCTACTATCTGAGTACAAAAGCCTGAATTTCTCTGAAAGGACATTTTGGTTGCTAGTTGGGACTCTTTGATCGATGCAGCCTCATGAGACTTGGTGCCTGGGGCCTGGCTTCAGAAAGCCAGCCGATTGTAGATTTGGAAAATGGAAAAGGTTTTGAGATTTCAAATCACATTGGATGATGCTGTGTGAGATGTTAATCCAAAAATGAGCAGGGACTGAAAATGACTATGGAATAACTCTCTTAAAATAAATAAATAAATAATAACAACAACAACGACAATTTAAAAAAAAACCTGGAAAAGCCAGGTGTGGAGACACAGCATTTGTGAGGCTGAGGCAGAGGGCTGGTGTGAGATCGAGGCTAGCCTGGGCTACATAGTGAGGGCCAGGTCAGCCTGGGCTACAGAGTGAAATCCTGTCTCAAACATTCCTGAGATATAGTGAATGACCACACGTAGGGTAGCCCAAAGCTTAGTAGCCTGAAGTGATGACATGAACATTTCCCATGATTCTGTGGGTTGGTCACAGCAGGCTAGGTGACCCACACGGTGAAGAGAGATGATAGAGGTGGAACATTGAAGATGATGTCTCATCTTTATGGTCTCTCTCCATGTGGCTTCTTGTCCCTTAGTACTGCAAGCAGGGTTTCTTTACAGTCCAACACCAAGGTTCTAAGATACAAGTCACAGGAAGCCATGTGCCTCTTCTGTTGTCTTAAAGACTCTGCCTGCTCCCTGCTACGAAGGCCCCGCCCTTCCTCTCTGTTAACCACCCGTCACATGATTTCACTCTGTGAGCCAGGAGGCTGGACTGACTGTTCACTGGCTTTGTGAGGATTTGTTAGTGGTGCCAGGAGAACCAGGTCAAGGTCATCTTTGAGTTCGAAAGAAGTCTGCTTGGGCCACTGTCTGGCCTAGCTCACGCACCTTTGGCCATGAACTCCGTGACGATAAAAATGGGCTCCTGAGTGACCACGGCATGCAGCTTCACCAGTTTATCGTGCTGCAGCGTCTTCATGAGGTTGGCCTCTGCCAGGAAGGCCTCCACAGACATGCTCCCTGGCTTCATGGTCTTCACCGCCACTTTGGTGTGCTTGTTGTAGGTGGCTGGAGAAAGCACGGAGCAAGGAAGGGGGTTAGGATCCAGCAGCCTTCAAGGAGCCCTCCCTACCCACCTGCTCCTTTAAGACAGAGAGAGCGCGTGCCCGCCACTGTGGGCTCAGCTCTGGGCTGGAGACCGGTTCCCTGCTCCCTAGCGGAGAGAAGCTCAACAAACCACTTCAGTTCTCTGGGCCACACTTTCCTCATCTAAGTGAAATGAAAATAAGCACTCCGTCTGAAGGGCTGTTTGCAAGAGTGAACAATAGCTTTCTGTGTGAGCTTGGGCACGCGTCCGTCACCCCGGAGCTCCCAAGGCTGTGAAGCAGGAGGGCCGGTAGCTCCAGGCCAGCCTGTGTCTCAAGGGCCCAACCGGAGCTCGGTGGCACAACACTCGCCCAACACATGCAAGGCCCCGAGAGCGTGATCCCCAGCACTGTAAACTAATAGCAGTAACGGTAGTAACCCTTAAACCACTAATTAGATTGTGGCACAGCCTGCCGCACAGTGTTTAACACTGCCTTGAAATAAAACTGCCTTGAAATAAATTCCGGACTCACTATGCCCCACAGGCCCTGCTT
>NC_022033.1:25757721-25761488 GCF_000317375.1 Microtus ochrogaster | reverse complement strand
AAAACAAAATAAATACTCTCTCTCTCTCTCTCTCTCTCTCTCTCTCTCTCTCTCTCTCTCTCTCTGTGTGTGTGTGTGTGTGTGTGTGTGTGTGTGTGTGTGTGTATCAGAGGACAGTCTTTGCCAGCCAGCCTCCGTGTTCCACTGTGGATTCCAGGGATTGAACTCAGATCATCGGGCTTTTGCGGCAAGCCTTTTTACCTGCCGAGTCATCTGACTAGCCTCACTCTGGCTTTTATACCCTAAACACCCTGCATACACCTGTCCCTCAAGTCTTCAGCCACACTCTGTCCTCTTGCTCCATCCCACCCTGCTTCAGGGCTCTTGTGTGCTTTGGATGTCAGGAAGCTCAAATCCAGATTTGGGCATCCTGCAGTGAGAGCATGGGGCCTCAAGGGACAGCTTTTTTGTTTTGTTTTTATTGGCCCCAACTTTGCTACTCAGATCTGTCTTTCTTGCGTTTCCTTATGGTTTCATTCTTTTATTCAGTACCTGGCATATAGTGGGCTATCAGTAAATGTAGTTGAAGCACAAGCTTTTAAATCTTATTGTGTGGTGGTACATGCCTTTAAGCCCAGCATTTTGGAGGCAAAGGTAGGTGAGTTCGAGGCCAGCCTGTTCTACAGTTAGTTCTAGGACAGCCACGACTACACAAAGAAACTCTGTATCTAAAAACCAAACCAAACCAACCAACTAACCAACCAACCAATGTGCTTTATCCAGCCGAATGTTTGCTTCTCTATGAGCCGCTTCTCCTAGCTGCCACACAAGGGAGTGTTAACAGGCGGGCCAGGCATTGTGACCACCGACCTCCCCATGAAGCAGGAATTGCTGATCTTAAAAGTGGGGCAAAGACCGCAGGGGGGTCATCAGACCCTTCTGGTGCCCCACCACATCTGAAATGTCACTGGGCATTGTGGCTCATGATCTGAACAGCTAAGTCTTCACCTGAAAACCCACGTTCTTTCTACCACTATGAATTTTCATCATCTCTAGAGTTCCTGAGCATGCCAGCTCCAAAGGCAGGCTGCCCAGCTCCACACAACAGAGGGCATTGATTTGCCCTCCAGGACTTGGACAATTGCCCTAGAGGGCAATTCTTTGACCCTCAAGCCTGACCACAAAGGCAAAATAATGATTTCCCAGTAGGTGATTTGGTTTATTATCTGAGGAGTGGCCCTCTGGGGTTATTATTTAAATCTTCTGCTGTGCGATAGCCCTGCACTGGTAAGCCCCTCCCAGCATGGCCCTGTGGTCCTCTCGCCACAGCTCCTTACCCATCCACACTTCTCCAAACTGCCCAGCTCCAAGTTTCTTCTCCATCTGGAGGGATTCTCGAGGAATCTCCCAGGCATCTTTCTCCCATGGCTTCTGGGGTTTGGGAGATACGCACGGCACTGACAGCTTCTGGCAAAGCCCATCCTTCCCCTCTGAAACAGAGTACCCAGTCAGCAGATGGTACATTTCCCAGAGAGCAGAACAGGACGAGATGCTACCTGTATCCCTCCACCCCCGGTGTCCAACAAGCCTAACCCTCAGGATCGCCCCGCATGGCTGGTCAGGAGACCTCGGAGTGCTTCAGTGCTTCATGCAGAATCCCATGTGACTGGGATTCTGAGAGACAGGCCCTTCTCCGTGGGGGATGATGCGATCCAGAACTTGCCTAGAAGACACCAGACTGGTTCCTTCTCTAGAACCAAACAACCCTTGTAAAATACGGCCAAGGTATCGAGGAATTAAAGCTGTGGCTGGCGGTAGCCTCCCAGCTGGGCTGCACCGTGCAGTGGGGGCCAGCTGAGGCTTTGCAGTCAAATGTGGGGGCCTGGCCTCGGGCAGGACTCACTCTTGTAGTGGGCCACAAGTTCCTGCAGGCTGCTGAAGGTGCTCCTCGGGGAGATGTAGAAGCCTCCACTGTCCAGGGTCCGGATCTTATAATGCTTCACCGTGTCCCCGTGCTGGGGGTCACAGTCTCGAACAGACAGCGAGTAACTCCCTGCATTAGTCCAAGAGAAGCCCATCAGAATGGCACCTCGGAGCCCTGGCCATCTGGTGTCAGTACCTTAACATCCTTACGATTGCCTGGGAGACCTCTGCAGGCCTCATGTGAGCTCATGGGCATCTGGGCAAATATCTATCTACCTATTATCTATCTATCTATCTATCTATCTATCTATCTATCTATCTATCTATCTATCTATCTATCTATCATCTATTTAATGATGAAAAAGCCAAGATGCCATATTAATTTGGTAAAGAGAGAGAAAGATAGAGAGAAAAACAGAAACAAATAAAAAGAAAGAACATGTGCCTGGTTACCAACATGTGAAAAGTGCACTGTGGTCAGCTGCATAATGGTCCACGATATTCATATGTGAATCCCTGCCCCTGGGAATACGTGATAGAACCCAAAGGGTTCCCAGCGAATCCAGAGGGCTGCTTGTCAGAGGGAGGCAGTTAGGGAATGCACAGGTGGAGACAGGTGCTGGAGAGGAAAAGCTATGAGCCTAGCCAGGCTGGTGGCCTCTCAAAGGGCAGAAAGTGAAATGGGGCCCACCCCCACCCTAAAAGCCCCCAGAAGAAACCAACCCCACAGACACCTTGACCTGAGCCCAGCAAGCTCAGACTCCTGCCTTTCGGAATTGTGAGGTGATACAGATACACGGCTCCAAGCCACCAAGCTATGACACAGACCAGAGACACACAAGTCTTCCAGTTTGTGGCCACAGTTCGCCATGTACGAGCTGTGCTAACGAGCCTCTCTGCCTTTCACTTTTTTTCCTTGTTAACAGCACAGTGGCATGGGATTTGGGGGAGGTTTAGATTGCTGAATGACAGCTGTGCATGCCAAGCCCTGTTCTAAGCATGCTGCTAAACGAACAGTGAACGAAGAGGAAGAGTACACATTTCAACACATTAAGATTACATGATGGGTCAATGGGAATAGAATGCATTTTAACAAATTAAAACTACATGGATTACATTACTCATCATAGGGAATAACCTCATAAGGCAGAGGCTTTAAAGTATTGCCAATACCGTTTATATAGGTGAGGGAACTGAGCTAGGAGGTGACACACCTTACCTGGAGTCACATAGCTGGTAAGTGGTACATTTGGGTTCCAAACCCAGTCAGATGGCTCGAGGGACCCTCCTTGGCTACCCTGTCCCAGTCAAGGGGGGGCCTGGACAGGGTGTGCAGGATCTGGGAAGCAACCAAGCACTCAGGGCCTCATTCTAAATCTATCCGATCCCCAGCATACCCTCACCCGCAAGGGCTGTGGAAGCTAGCTCAGCACACCCTCCTGTCCGCAAGTCTGCCATGGTACCATTGATTTCTTTGCTTCTCTGCAGAGGTGGACAGCCCAATCTCTGAGCTATCCTAGGCACAGATGGAGGAGAAAGGCTGGGCCTCCCTGCAGCCTAAATGATTGCTGACCTCAGACACGGATGAAAGAACTGGTCCCAGACACACAAATGCCCTCAATGCCCCCAAAACTATGTGCCTCACAGTTCCAACCAGGCCATACTTTGTACAACTGGCTTGACCTGTTCAAATCAAGTGACTTTGAGAGCAAATGACAGTCAAAGGCCCACTGCACCTGTGGAGTCTAAACTCAGATGGCGCCTGCCGCGGTGCCACCCTGGGAAACTCACTGGGGCAGTGCTGGGGGAGCCATTCTCTGTGGTTTGAGGTTATATGTATACATATTTTATAATATAAATTTTAAATATATATATATATATATTTTTTTTTTGGTTTTTCGAGA
>NC_022033.1:25748281-25757621 GCF_000317375.1 Microtus ochrogaster | reverse complement strand
CCAGGCTGGTCTCGAACTCACAGAGATCCGCCTGCCTCTGCCTCCCGAGTGCTGGGATTAAAGGCGTGCGCCACCACCGCCCGGCTAAATATATATATTTTAAAACACCCACTCAAGATGCCACCTTTTCAGTACAGAAACTTCAGGACAAGACTCCTGACATCTATCCATATGTCTTCCTATCCACATGTCCCCAAAGAGCTCCCCCTTATATCTTTATGGGGTAGGGCATGCATGCCATGATATGCTTGTAGAGGTCAGAGGACAACCCTCGGGAGTCGGTTCTTTCCTTTTTCCATGTAGCTTCTGGGAATCGAACTCAGGTTGTCAAAGTTGACATCAGGCATCTCTGGCTAAGCCATCTCACTACCCCCACCAAGAGAGAATTTTGAGTGAGTCCCAGAGGTGATTTTGGGTCTAGCTTTAGCTCACCCCAGACTGTTTCTTCACCAAGGAGGAATGGGACTTATAGACAGGATACAGTAAAAAAAAAGTCAGCCAGAAGCTAGTGGGGACAAAGTGTCAGCAGGAGGTTTGTTTGCCATCAGGGTTCAAACCACTTCCATTGACCTAAGCCTGCATCTACTGGAACTGAGGAGAGCCACCCAGCAAAGACCCTCAGCCTTCCCACTGCTCAGAGCAGCAAAGGGGAGAAAACCTGGCAGCACGGCCACTTGACTGAGCTGCTCAGCCTTCCTCAGAGAATGTCCCTAGGGGTTGGAGCTGGCACCATGGGGCACAGGAAGGCAGGGAGGACAGGCATCACCTTTGGTGGTCTCACTGTCCCTGATCATGAAGGAGCCTAGGACATTGCCAGGAGCCAGGAGTTGGCGCTCTGCATCCTTCCGACTGGTACCCTTGAAGAACCACCTGCCAGGAATGAATGAGGACACTGTAAGTAAGCCTCAGGATGGACCGGCATGTTCTGTTCACACAGTGCCCATGCCATACCGGGCATCATCTGTTCACACAGTGCCCATGCCATACCGGGCATCATCTGTTCACACAGTGCCCATGCCATACCGGGCATCTGTTCACACAGTGCCCATGCCATACCGGGCATCTGTTCACACAGTGCTCATGCCATACCGGGCATCTGCTCACACAGTGCCCATGCCATACCGGGCAGAGCCCACCCAAACACCTGACTTCAGGTAGTGTTTTTCTTACTTTTGGGTGTGAGTTGGTGGGAAACAGCTATTCTCTCTCTCTCCTTCCTTCACTCTCTCTCTTTCTCCCACTCCCCGCTATTTCGGGTACTGATGGAAAGGTCTCGTTGAAGCAGCTGAGGCAGTTCTCACCCTCGCCAGGATAAGGAGCAGTTTGTGTACCAGATGGGGTCCCGAGAAGATGTCAGCACGCCTCAACCCTGCCAGGTGACTCCATTCTGTTCTCTGCTTCCTCAGTTATCAACAAGGGAGAAATATAGCTAACATTCATCTTTTTTATTCTCTAAGACAGGGTCTCACTATATAGCTATGGCTGTCCTAGAACTTGCTATATAGACAGGCTGTCCTTGAACTCACAGAGATCTGTCTGCCTCTGCCTCCCTAGTGCTGGGGATTAAAGAAGTGTATGAATAGTTCATCTGTTTGTTTTTTTTTTTCAATTATTTCTCCCCCCCCAACACCGTATGTGTGTGTGTGTGTGTAAGAGAGAGAGAGAGAGAGAGAGAGAGAGAGAGAGAGAGAGAGAGAGAGCGCTGGTGTCCATGGAATCTAGAAAGATGTCAGATCCCCTGGAGCTGGAATTAAAAGCAGTTGTGAACCTCTGTGTCAGGAATCAAACGAGTTTTCTGAAAAGGCAGCAAGTGTTCTTAACCACCAAACCTCCAGCCCCAACTTTACCAAGAGACCCAACTCTATGCAATTGTCACCTTTATTATTCTTATTTTATAGTGATCAAACTGGAGGACCAAGAGGACGAGTAGCTTGTCTGCGGTCATGCAGCTCGGAAGTGGAAGAGACAGGATTAGAACCTAGACAGCCTAACTCCAGAGCTCATTCTCAAGAGAGAGGCAGATGGTGCACATGCAGACAACCAGAAAAAACCAATGTCCCTTTTTGCCAGTGGGATATGTTCAGAAGGAAGTAAAAACAGGCTTCTTGGGAGCCATCTTGGACAGGGTGTTAGGACAGGCCTGTGTGACCGGAAGCATGGGAAAGAACCAGCCAAACCGAGAGCCCCAGGAAGAGGGTGCCTGACAGGGATAGAACACTTACTCCTCTGTCTCCAAAGAGTTAACACGAGCCACGTAGTTGCTTGGGATGTAGCCTTCTTTCCGAGTAGCCAGGGATCGCGCCCTCCACCACTCCCCAGACCTGAGGGAAAGAAGAGCACAGGAACCCTTCAGTCTCTCGTGGGCTCCACTCTGGCCTACAAAGCTCTCCCTCTTCACACGCTCAGGAAACCAGGAGGGTGAGGTGCAGTGCACCCAACAAGGGCCCACGACTAGGGTAGGGAAGATGATAGTCTCTACAGGAGTTTGGGGTCACAGATCACATGCCGGGTCTTTGGATCCCTTCTCTTTCCTGAATTCTAGCCATGACTGGACTACTCTTACCCAATCCAGGACCTGTGTCCAGGAAGCACTCACATTAACCAGTTCAGCTGGGGCCCAGAGGAGAAGGCTGTGGGCTCAGGGTTTGCCTGTGCATGGCCAGGTCCCATTCCGGGATCTCAGTACAATCTGAACTCTTGTAGCAACCCCTGATGGTGAGAGCTGTGACATCACAGGTGGGGACCTCAGAGACCCCGGATGTCTGAGTGCAAAGCCTCCTGGAGGGGCCAGGCCTGCGGAGACACCTGAAGCCTAGTCCCAGGAGCCTTAGGGAGGCTTTTCGGAGAACCTGCCTGGAAGGGCACAGTGTCTGTCACCGCTTCTGTTACCCCAGGGGTAGCAAGCCCTTCCTCCTCCATGGCGTGTGGTCAGGTTCTCATCTGCCCTTTACTCCCAGAGTCAGACAGGCTCTAGGGTTCTTTACTGATGCAAAACAGGACTGGAAGCCCTGCGGTGGGTGTGTCTTACGGGGAGCTGGCTAGAACTCACTCTTCCAGGACCACCATCTGGTCTCCCTTCTGGAAGCTGAGGTCTTCACGGTGAATGGCCTCGTAGTCGTAAAGCGCAACCACGACGACGTCTTCAGAGCCTGCCAGGAAGGGAGATGCAGTCCCCAGCACCCCACTCTGAACCCCTGTGCACCCCACTCCTTTGCCTGTCTCATAGGGTGACCGAGCAGTCTCCAGGGCTGGGCGTGATGCTGGCTAAAGCTTGCAGGACTTTGTCCACATCACAGGGCAACGTTCTAGAAACAGGAGAGCCCTGGGAAGGAGCTCGGGTAATTTAGAGGATATTCAAGGATGGTGTGCTGGTTAGTTTTTTATCAACTTGACACAAACCAGAGTCACCCGGGAAGAGGGAACATCAAGTAAAGAATTGCCTAAGTCAGACTGGCCTGTGGGAAAGCCAGTAGGGCATTGTTTTCTTGATTGATGGTTGATGTGGGAAGGTTCAGTCCACTGTGGGCTGTGCTTCCCTTGGACAGCTGATTGTATAAGAAAGCAGGTTGGGCAAGCCAGTAAGCACTGTTCCTTGGTGATCTCTGCGTCAGTTCCTGTTTCTAGCCTCCTGATGACTTCCTACTCTGACTTCCCTCAGTGAGGGACTGTGACCTGTGGAGTTGTAAGAGAAAATAAACCCTTTCCTCCCCAAGGTGCTTTTAGTCATGGTGTTTTATCACAGCATCACACACACACACACACACACACACACACCCAAACTGGTATAGGTGTTTTTGACTTTTTCCCTCTAGCTACAACACAGAACCTAAGTTAATAGATGGTACGCAATGCCCCAACCCCTGCTTCCAGATACTCACCCTCCACAAACCCTGGAGGCATGCTGTTGTTGTTGCTTGGCCCCTGCAGAAAGAAACAGGAGAAGAGATGAATATTTTGCATTGGTATGGATCTTGGTTTATTGATACAATTTTAAGGTCAATTTTGTTATATGTATACTTCTGCTCTTGATTAAGGTATTGTGTTTGTGTAGCTCATTTAAAAATGTAATGTATAATTAAGAAATACCAGTTGATAGACAGTCATCTATAATCATCAAGCTTGTAGTCAGTTAGGTTTTCTAGATGTACAGAGATATATTTCAGATGGATAGTTATTCTTCAAACTTTTTGAAGACTAACAGGATATGACATTTCAAATGTTTTAAGAACTTAGGACTTTTCATGACAATGAGACACAGCTGCTCCTGGCAGCACCAATGTACTTCAAGAGGAAGATGGTCATCAAAGAGGCTCCTTATGGAGTTTATTGGCCATTTGGGCAAGAAACTGCTCTTGCCTGGACAGCTTGATGGTATGCTGTATAAACAACAGGAACCACAGAAAAATAACTGCTGAAGTTGCCTAAGGAAGGTGAGACAGTCCTTCAGGATTCCTGCTTCATGAAAGAGTCTGCCAGACATTCTGCAGGACACAGAAGAAAGTGACTGACAAACTGCCAATAGAGGCCAAACAGTCTTTGAAATTTCCTGCTTCATGGAAAAGTCTGCCAGATACTATGGACCTGTAGGCTGAAGATGGATGCCCCAATGTTAGAGAAAAACTTTGCGTGACTGTCCAGGCAGTGAGATGTCTCTGTCAATTCTAGAGTTTTGGAAGTTGCTTACAATACACTTCCTGTTAACTTAGGCAATATTATATCCTTCTGGGGTCTTTGAAAAGTTGAAGAAAGATAGTTAGAATTTTTATTAGTTATGATAAAGGATAAATTAGATATAAAAATTTTAGAATCATGAAGATAGGATAGATGATAGTGTATTTTCCTTAATTTGTCAAATGTAAATAGACTAAATATTGTAACTATAATCCTTGCTTGGTACCTGTTTTGTTATATGTAATTTTACTATATTAAAATTAAAACCTTCCTTTCAATTTAGACATAAAAGGGGAGGGGATGTGGGATTCCCCTCTGTATGCCATGAATATGTTTTATTACTATTGGTTAATAAAGAAGCTGCTTTGACCTGTGGCAGGGCAGAGTAGAGCTAGGTAGGAAAAACTAAACTGAATGCTAGAAAAAAGGAGGAAGAGTCAGAAAGAAGCCATGTAGCAGCTGAAGGAGACAGACACCGGATGGAACCTTACTGGTAGGCCACAGCCACGTGGCAATACACAGATTAATAGAAATGGGTCAATTTAAGATGTAAGAATTACTTAATAAGAAGCCTAAGCTATTGTCCAAGTAGTGTTGTAATTAATACAGTTTCTGTGTGATTATTTTGGGTCTGGGCAGCTGGGGAACAAACAGTCTCTGTCTACAGACATGGGTCTAAAAGTATGAAAAGCCTGTCTTGAAAGGACTCCTAAGGACATCTTGTTCTGGCCCTAGGTCCTTGTAGGAGAGGATTACAGGCATAAGTTGGGTCACTTGGGTATATGAAGGGGCAGAGCTTGCTCAAGGATGGAGATGTCTTAGGTTGTGACCTGGGCTCTTGCTGTGGAATACTGGAGAAGGCTGGACTGATCCTCCCACAAAGTGAGGGAACTGGTCCAGATCAGTGGTTTTTAGCGATGTCTGAAGGTACCTTGGGTACCAGGTTTTCAAAGACAGACTCCATCATGCATATGGAGCAATCTGAGAGTTCAGCCAAAAAGGTATGGCCACCAGGACCCTGGGGCTCTAAGCATCACTTATGCTCAAGATGTGAACGTTCAGTGTTTGCGCCAGCCACCATGCCTACTGCGTGCTGCCTCTGCTTTGCTATCATGGCTCACATCCTTTTGAACTATGAGGCCAAATAAACCCTTTCTTCTGTAAGTCGCCTTAGTTATGGTGTTTTATCGTGGTAATAGAAAAGTAACTAATAGATCCACTATTGCTGTTATTGTTTTGCATTGTATGTGAAGTATGTTTATACACGTGAACATGTATAGACGTACTTCACATACATGCAGTCCTTTGTCCACCACAACATCCCTCTGCCCCAATGGCACTGCTACTCTCCTTGCTGGGATTGCTGTTATACCCTGGCCAGGCAGATGGACAGCCATGCTACTGCTGTTGTCACGGGTCTGCTTGCACTGCTGTAGACAGGGCCCAGGCTCAGGGCCCACACTTGACTTGATTGAGAGGCAGAGACCTGGGCCAGGCCCTGGTTGCCACATAAGAAGCAGCTTCCATGCCTAGGGAAGCATTCTAGAGGTGGCTCATGGGTGCCATCCTACTCTAAGTTCACTTAATTGGGCCAGGGCCAGAAAGGGTTTGAAGGCCCTATGGCAAGGGCTGGATAGCTCCCTGGGGTGTCATACTCACCAGCTTGCTGGGGGACGTGGGATCCGGCACATACACAGGACCCTTCTGATCGGCACTTGGCTCTGTTTTCGAGACCTTGCTTCCATCTCGAAGGAACTTGGACTTCATGCATCCCATCCTGTAGCCAAAAGAAGGGAAGACAGGAGTCTTCACAGCCCCAACCTGCCTGTCAGCCCTGAGTGAAGCCATTTGGGTCCTCAGCTTCTTCCTGACTCATCTGCCATGCTGCTCGGCCAGAGCCCACATGGTGTTCTAGTCCTGGGCTCTAGTACCAGCAGAGTGGGGAGTCCATTAAGGAAATTGGTGAGACTAACGGAATCAGCACGGCAGAGCGGTGGAACAGCATGGGGGAACGTGAGTGGTGGGCAGTGTCAGCTTGGGGTTAGGAAACTGAGCGGATGCATGGCCCCTGCACACCACCACACCTCACTTGTCATTCCTACCCACAGTCCCAGTAGGTTCTCCACCCCTACTGCAGAGCACTGGAAGGATGGAGAAAACTGTAGCAATGGGGATCTCTCAGTACAGCCTCTGGATGGGGCCCCAGCACCCAGAAGAGCCTGATACAAGATGCAACTACACTGCCACTGTGTGCTAAGTCCTAACAATGAAGATGTGTAGCATGGCTCTAGTAATCCAGAAAAATAACTGGGCACCACATTCCTTGTATTATGATTGGCTTATAACTCTATCCTTCTTTCTCATCCTCCCTTCCTTTCCTCTTCTTTCTAGTGGATTTAGCTGGTCATTCATTCATTCATTTGTTCATTCAAGTTACACTTAAGAAAAAAAAAAGACAGGTTCTCCTTTATCCTAGCCTAGCCTCCAACTCAGCTGTGTTGCTGAGGATGACCTTGAACTTCTTCTCTGCCTCCACCTCCCAAGTGCTGCCAATTACAAGCACGCAGCCTCACACACCACCTATGTGGAGCTGGGGTCCACCAGGACTCTGTGCATGCTGGGTAAGCAATCTTCCAACTGAGCCCCATTCCCTGTCAGCATTTATGTTAGTTTTTCTAAACCATGAATAAGACAGGCCAGCTCATGTCTGATGAAGCTCAACTGGAGATGAAAAGGAGACAAGATAACAAGCTCGTGGACAGGTGACTGATAGGACAAATTTGGTGGCAAGTGTGAGGTGTGCCACTGTGGGGGACTACTGGGCAGGGCTCTGGAGACAGCACAGCTGGGGAAGGCCTTTCTTAGGTGACATTAGCCCCGGTTTCTGAGTCCCACAACTGACTCTCTGAAGGTAGAGTCTGGCAGGCAGCAGAACCAGCAAGTGCCAAGGCTCCGGGGTTGAGATGTATTTGGAGGGGTGGGGCTCTCCAAGCAGGAAAGGTAAGTGACAAAACCACACATCTCACAGGCAAGAAGGAACTGGGTTTTCCTCTAAGGAGGGTGGGAACTGTGGAGGCTTTGGGGTTCAATTTTGGCTATTTTACTTTATTTTTATTTTCCAGATCGGCTGTTGCCCCTACCCCATTGCGCTGCATCTCCAGGGCATCAATTGCACATTAGGCTGAATCACTGGTTGCTAGGAGAAGTGTGGGGGACTATGGAAGCCGGATATGGGCCCTGTGGGGAGAATGCTGCAGCCTTTAGCCATGGGTGATGGAGGTTCTGGGGGACCTTAGAGGAGGTAGGACCCCACCTCTTAGGGGCAGACCTCTCCAGCTTTGCCGCTGTATTCTTCAGAGGAAACACGTTCACCTGTTTGTTTGAGCCCGTCTTGCTATGTAGCCCAGGCTAGCCTCAAACTCACATTCTTTCTGTCTCAGCCTCCTAGTGCCAGGATTATAGCTGTGTGTCACCACACCCCGGTGCTGACCTAGTAACTTAATTGTCGGGTGCTAAGAGCATAGCTTGGTGATAAAGGCCAATTGCGCATGTGTGAGACCCTGAGATTGGGACCTAGGGATGGACCCCAGCAGCGCATACATGAAAACTTCACGGTAGAGTGGCCGAAGTATTTCTTCTTTCATGTGTTTGCTGAGAAAGCAGGCTGCAAGCCACTGTGGAGGAAGTGCTGGCTTCCCCGGCATTGCATGGCTCTAGGGCAGCAAGAATTCGCTTCTATTATGACCAGACCACTGGACACACTCCATCTCATGGGATCGCAGAAGCTAAGAAGGTTTGGGTCTGGATAGTGCTCAGATGGGAAAATTCAGTTATACTTAAGTTGTTAAAGCCAACCTGGGTTACATGAGACCCTCTCTCAAAACAAACAATTTAAGTCTTGAACAAGAGCCAAAAACCCAACATGATTTCTTCTATTTACCGGCACGTACAAGTGAGAACACGGTTAGATTCCTGGAGTGCTAGATCATTAATCTGAAATTTCATGACAATGAATCAACTGTTTGCTACTTTAAACCTGAAACCAGCATCTCTTGATCTGTGAGAAAAGTTCTGGGAAATGAAGTGTCATCTTGGGTGTGTGTTTTACTTTGCATAAGATCACAGTACACTTGGTACGTTTTGATCAGTCGGAGGAACTTGCTGCTGGAGCAGGGCAGCTGTGAGCACTGCTGCGGTGAATCTGCTGGCCCCAATCACAGAGCACTTAATTAAGCATAATTTACATGGATAATTTACATATTCATGAAGAGCCAGTCCCAGGCCCCTCTCAGGAAGGATGGTGGGGTTCTCTTTTTTTTTTTTCTCTTTCTTTTTCCCTTCCTTTCCCGGCACTGTGAATGGAACCCAGGACAGCATAAATGTTGAATAAGAACCCAACCACTGAGCTATGCCCCCAGCCTGGATGGTGGGCTCTGTTTCACAGGGTGGGTTTTCTAACGTTGCTGACAGAAGTGAAATGGCTGGGCACAGTGAGCCCCAGAGAAACCTCAGCCCTAATATTTCTATTTACGAACAAATGTGCCATCAAATGGGGGTTAGCGGTAGGAGGTATGACTCAGTGGTATAGCACTTGCTAGGCATAGAGGGGCCTTGAGTTTGAGTCCCACCCCCTACCAGATAACACACAAATGGCTAAGAGACAAGGGGA
>NC_022033.1:25740770-25748044 GCF_000317375.1 Microtus ochrogaster | reverse complement strand
CTCAGCAGGAACTTTTGAAACAGGAAATTCCCATCACTTTGGAGCAGGTGTGCCCATGCCACAGCATGTGTGTAGGCGGTTCAGAGGACAGCCTTGGTGGCTAGCCCTCTCCTCCACCGTGTTCTGAGACAGAGCTTTGTGAAGGAATATTCCTGGAAAGGGGCGGAGTCTATGGAGGCGGCTGATTAACGGATTAGATCCCCAGTGATGTACAGAGAGAGGCTGCAGCCAAGCCTAAGAACAGTTAAGCCTAATTACATGCTATCCTGAGTTTCCTCAATAGCCATTCCTTGGCCACCTCTAACATCCTGTGGCTAACAGATAGAAACCTTCTGGAATGGATTGACTTAACAAAACCCTATTTTCCACAAAGCGAAGGGTTAAGAAAGCGAGCCGGCAGCATCTAGAGCCTAGAGTGGAGACTCTCCCTCTCTGCTGTAACCACCTAACTCCTGTTCCCACTGACGTATTTAAAATATGTCTTGATTCATATTCTCTTTGTCTTGTTACTATAAAAGCTTCATGAGCCAGGTGGTGGTGGCACACACCTTTAATCCCAGCACTTGAGAAGCAGAAGCAGGCAGATCTCTGTGAGTTCGAGGCCAGCCTGGTCTACAGAGTGAGTTCCAGGACAGCCAGGGCTGTTACACAGAAAAACCCTGTTTCAAGAAACCAAAAACCAAACCAACCAACCAACCAACCAAACAAACAAACAAACAAAACAAAACCAAAACAAACCTTCATGAGACTTCTCCATGTTGGATCATGGAATTTGGGTTGACCTAATCTGCATTCCTGTCTGCGGTCACTCAGCTCCAGGGTAAACTTACCCCTTACAAAAGGGATGTCCACAGTGCCTTGTTCTCTGCTGCATCTGCCAGGCTTGCTGGGCCAAGAGCTTCAGCGGACTCATTCTCCTGCCTCCACCTCCAATTCTCCCGTAAGGGTGCACGGGGATTAGACCTGTGCTGCCATGTCCAGTTTTTATGCAGTTCTGTGGACCCAAACTCAAGTTGTCAGGCTTGCCGGGGAGTATTCTACTGCTGAGCCACCTCCGTGGCTGGTCACCAGCTCAGAGCACCCGCACTCTTTACAGTAAAGTGTTGGGATGTGGCTTTTGCTGCATGGATCGAGTTGAGAAGAGAAACCTGAACACATAGAACAGAAGCCATATTCATATGGAGAAGCCACTGCTCTAGACAGTGGTAGATTGGTTGTGGCCTGCAGCGGGTTGTGGTGAGTTTTGTTGGACGGAGGCATCTTCTGTTTTAGCAGATGACAGGGGTTATGGAGGTGGATGATGACAACGGCGGTACATTATGAATATTTAAATACCACTGAACTACACATTAAAGTGGCTAAGTTGAGAGATTCTGTGACATACATATTTCCTACAGCTTCTATGTCATATTTATCATCTCTCTTCCCTTTGTCCCCTCCCTTACACACATAAAGATGCAAATTTATATCTGGTTTCTGAAGTATGGCTTATTTCACTTAACATCTTTAGTTTTATCCTCTTTCCTAAGAATTGTGCTATTTATTCTTCTTTAGCGCAGACTAATTCTCCATTCTGCACATGCACTCCATCTTCGCCATCCATGCAGCTGCTGGGAGACCTGCAGTGGTTCCACGTCCTGGCAGCTGTGACCAGTGCACAGCAGACGAGGATGTGCAGCTGTGCTGACTGACAGCCCAGAGGGGTGCAGCTGGTCAGTGTTTTTGAGGAACCTTCCTGCTGGTTTCCATAGTGGCTGCTCTAGCTTTCGCTCCTGTCAGCCAGCAGGGACAGGGGTCCTTTCTTCACGTCCTCTCCAGCATTTGTCCTTGGCTTTTGGCTTTCATTTGTTGAGACAGGCTCTCAAGATGGATCCCAAATGAGCCCAGGACTCGTGGCAACCCCCCTACCACAGCCTCATTTGCTTTCTTGATGACAGCCATTCTGACTGGGTGAGCGAGAATCTCAGCGTAGTTTTAACTTGCATTTCCCTGTTGACTAAAGATGCTGCAAACTTTTTTCAAGTACTATTGGCTGTTTGCATTTCTTTGAGAACCACCTATCCAGTCCATATCCCACTTCTAGATCTGGGCTTTTGACATTTAACATTTGCAGTTCTTAATATTATAGTTATTAATCACTTTTCTGACTTACAGCTGGAAAATACTTTTCTCAGTTCCACAGACTGCAGAGCAATTTCACCCAAGTTCATTCATAATTCTTGGAGTCCTCTCCAGAAAGTTCTCGTCTATGCTTCCCCTGGCAGTTTCATGTCTTGCACGAGGGTCCATTTTGACCTGGTTTTATCCGGAGGAGAGAGAAGGATCTATTTCCATTCTTTTACATGTGCATACCCAGTTTATCCACTGTGGATTTCTGCACTGACCATCATGCCTTGACCAGAGAAACTTCTCTGATGAGACCTGAGAGTGGCATTAATCTATGGATGTTTGGTACAATGTCTGTTAGCAAAATAATAGAAGTTTGTTTACCCCTGGAGCTTATGAACTAGGCATGCATTTCCTTCTGCAGAAGAGGCTTTAAATCGAATCATAAGCTCTTGGCTACTCCTCTACCATTTCTGCCACTGCACCCAAGGCAGTAAACTGTCTCCTAGACTTAGAAAAAACAGATGCCAAACTTTCCCCCTCACATGAGGGTCCTAGCTCTGAACCTTTAGATTTGTGTGTTTAACTTGAAGCGCCTGAAGAAAGGGGTCATTGATGGGAAGGGGAGAAAGAAAGTTTTATCCCCCAATTCTGTGAAGAATAGCCCTGGGATTTTGATGGAGGACTATGTTGAAACTGTATATTGTTTTCAGTAACATGGTCATTTTCGCAATAGTGAGTCTGCTAATCCACAACACAGAAGTGTCTTCTTTATTTTCTTTCTTAGGTGTCTTGAAGTATTTTAATGTGGAGGTCTTTTACCTATTTGGTTAGATTTATTCCTGGGTAGTTTTAAAAAGCTGTTATGAATAATATTCTTTTTTTTTTTATTTTTGAGACAGGGTTTCTCCGTAGCTTTTGGTTCCTGTCCTGGAACTAGCTCTTCTAGACCAGGCTGGCCTCAAACTCACAGAGATCCACCTGCCTCTGCCTCCCGAGTGCTGGGATTAAAGGCGTGCGCCACCACCACCCGGCTATGAATAAGATTCTTTTTCCTGATTTAGTTTTCTACAGTTCATTGTGCAGACATGGGAAAGCTACTGATTTTTAATGTTGACTTTTTATATGCAAGCTATAAGTGTTCATCAGGGCTAAGAGTTTTCTGGTGGAATTTATAGGAGCTTTTGGGTGCAGTATCATAAACCAGGCATGGCAGCTTATATCTGTAAACCCAGCACTTAAGAGATTGAGGTAGGAGGATCATCATGAATTTGAGACTAGTCTGAGATACATAGAGAGTTCAAGGCCAGCCTGGCACTACAGAGAGACCCTGTTTCAAAACAAATCAAACAAAACCAACCAACAAACCCAAAAGTATAGAATCATGTAATCTGCAAATAGGGATGATTTGACTTCTTCCTTTTCTACTCGTGTTCATTTTTCTTGTCTTATTACTCTGGCTAAGACTGGAATCACTGTATTGAATGAAAGTGGACAGAATAGGCACACTTATTTTATCCCTAATTTGGGAGGAAATGTTCTCAGCTTTCCCCTACTTACTATCACATTGACTGTCAGTCTGTGGTACAAAGCCTTTATTCTGTTGAGGACCTATTCCTTCTATTCCTGGTTACTTCAGGGATTTTATCACAAAGAGATGTTGAACTTTATTAAAGGCATTTGCTGAATCTATTGAGCTGATCGTGTGATTTCTGTTCCTAATTCTATCCATGTGTTAACCACGCATCAATATTACATTTGCTGATTTGTGAACATTGAGCCATGCTTGCATCTCCGGGGTGAAGTCAACCTGGATGGTTGGTAAGTGTGTTGAATTTGGTTTGCAAGAGTTTTATTGAGCCTTTTTTACAACCACATTTTTCAGAAATATAACTGTGTGTGTTTGCATTACGGTAAAGTTAGTTTTGTACTGTGAGATTAGTTCTCTTTTCTTTCTGTTTTATAGAACAGTTTGAGGAAACACTAAAATCTGAACTCTCCAATGTAGAGTGACGGCTGAGCCTGGGAGTTTGGGTACTGGGTTTTGCCACAGACTGGTTGTGAAACTGGACAAGTCACCCTCCCTCTCTGATTTTCATTTTTTTTCTTTCTGTAAGCAGGAGACACTTGATTCTCAGGCTTGTCTTGAGGTCTCCTGAGACAAAGTTGTGACAAACTTTCCAAACCCCCCACACGACCATTTCTTGTCTAATGCGGTTCCTAAAAAGGCACTGAGAGCGGAAGTTGCCCCAGTCCCACATTGCCTCAGAACTTTTGACTGTGCCTAGGCCCATCCTCAGGATGCTCTCTCCTCTTAAGTCTGCAGGTACCACATGGGAGAGAAAGAAAAAAAAGCCAGCTATCTTGGCTGGTCACTTCCAAGTGCTGTCACGCTGTCTGCAGGTCTTCTCAGACTCCAAGCCAAGGAGGGGAATGGGAATAGAGCTGCTTGAACATCCATGGGTTGGGCATGGAATTCTGAAAGCATTAAAAGTCTAACCCCACCTTTGCCAAAAGCTCACTGTGTGACCCAAGGCAAGCCTCCATTTCTCCAAAGTGTAATGAGACATTCTCTGAGGGAGGCAGCTGTAGTTTCTTCCTACGTGGTGTCTGACTCTGTTAGGAGCAGCTCCCCAGTTTTCCTCTGAGGACTGCTCTCTCTGGCTCAGTTCATGGATTGAGGTAGCCTTGGCTCCAATCTCCTGCATCCTGTGTAAGTGTAAGTCTGTGACCAAGTTGGACCAATCAGAGCTGTAGCCACAGAAACCAAACTGGGTGTGGCTCAGTTCTGACCAAGGAGCATCAGTCTGTGGCCTCTGTCTGGGAGAGATGCTTTTGGTAGCCAGAAGAAGCCAAAAAATAGAGACATCCAGATTTCCAAACGCAAGTGCAGCCTGGCTTGAGTTTGGGGTCTTGTGAGCTTTCCAATAACCTCCTCTATTCCTTGGGCCAATTTGAATTATATTTTTGTTTCTTAATACCATGTGTAGATTTCTGCCCAGAACTTAGGAGAGACTTAGGAGGGGGTTGCAATTTACAGTCAAGAATAAATGGCTAGGGCTGGAGAGATGGCTCAGTGGTTAAGAGCATTGCCTGCTCTTCCAAAGGTCCTGAGTTCAATTCCCAGCAACCACATGGTGGCTCACAACCATCTGTAATGAGGTCTGGTGCCCTCTTCTGGCCTTCAGGCATACACGCAGAAAGAATATTGTATACATAATAAATAAATAAATAAATAAATAATTTTTTTAAAAAAAAGAATAAATGGCTGATTAGCCAAAACTTCTCTGATCGCAGACTTTGGTGCAAGAGAAGCTGAACTACCAGGTCCACAGATGGTGAGGATGGGGCATATGGATCTTGTTAAGTTGGTGGCACTGAAGCCATTGGTACCTAATGAGTGCCTGGCACATGAGGGGCCTGCCATCCAGGTTTGGGGAGCGAGCACATTGTATTCTCTCTACAGCCTTACCATACAGAGCTGTAAGCCAGCAGAGCAGATTAGAAAGCCATTCTTCAGGCTGGGAAATGAAGGCCTAAGAAGAAATTCCCATAGCCAGGAGCAGTGGCAGGGAGCATGAGTCCTCCTGCCTGTCGTTCCTCCTGGGGTCAGCAACAGAGGCTACTGCACAAGGTGTGGGGGAGCGAGGGACCCAAAAAGGAAGCTCAGGGAGTCAATGACTGCTGTGGGGGCCGCGGCTTACAACTGCCTGCTTAGAGGAACTTTCTGTTCTTAGAACAGCTCAGCCATGGGGCTGGGGCATCTTTCCAACCAGAAGTTCCTCTCTAAAACAGTTTTTGGGGAACAGGGTCCCTCAGGCACCCTGGCTACATTCTGAGAAGACCACCTTTACTCTATGTGACTTGACTTTGGTGGACATTTGGGGGTCACCCCTCACTCCTCACACCCCTCCTTTTGGAGACTTAGCTTGCTCTGGCCAGGCTATGAGTTCCATGTATACTGGAAGAGATTGGAGGGCCAGTCCTTCATTGTCAGGTGGAGTAAAATCTCCAGAGAGGATGCACAGTAGGCCCTGGGTCACCTGAAATCTAGGGACTCCACCACCTAGAGGAAGATTCTGGCTTCTGCTTCCAAGTGTGACCCAGCTTGAAAACTGGTGTGAGATACTTGAGCCCCAGTGGCTAGTTCAACTGCCATTCAAATTCTTAGGCCTTTACCCTTAGGCCACCGGCCAGAGATCAGCAGCACCTGTGAACTTCCCTGGGATGTTTTAAATCTCATTTTATCTGTCTTGAGGCCAGCAGTTTGAGAAGTTCAGGATAAGATCTGAAACCACCTGGGTGAGAATCTCCATTCTTTCTCTTAAAAATGCAAGCGTTCTTTAAAATGTAGCCCAGAGAGCTAAAGAGAAGGCTCAGTGGGCAAAGCACTTGTATGCAAGCATAAGGACCTGGGTTCGAATCCCTAGCACCTGGGTGTGGCAGCACATATCTGTGACCACAGTGTTTTGGGAGACAAGAGCTAGGGGCATCTTTGGGGCATGCAGGCCACCAGCCGAGCTTCACGTTCTGTGAGAAACCCTAGCCAAGGGAATAAGGAGGAGATTGTGGAATAAAGAACACGACGTGAACCTAGCAAATTCCTGTGGCATCCGCAGACACGGGCTTCCTCGGGACCCAGGTTTCTTGGTAGCAGTTACAAAGGTATCGGGGTAGGGAGAGCTTTCCAGTTTGCTCATTTTTCTTGACAAAACCAGGTGCTCCTCGCTGGAGCGGGTTGTCCCCTTTCCACAGGACACAGTGGCCAGCTTGGTGACAGGCTACTTTTCACTCTCGCCTGCTGTGCTGTTCTCAAGTCCAACACTCAGCTGTGTCTCTCGGATGCAATCCTCAAAGCCGCGAAAACATGGTCTGAGGATGTAGCTCAGCTGCTAGAGTGTTCAGATAGTGTGCACAGAGCCCCAGGCTCCATCCCCAGCCCCACAGATGCTGAGGGCTCCTGCATGTACCCGGGACCTCAGCAATCAGGAGGTGGAGGCCAAAGAATCCAAAGTTCAAGGCTCTCCTCAGGAGAAAGGTAGGAAGGAAGGAAGGAAGGAAGGAAGGAAGGAAGGAAGGGAGGAAGGAAGGAAGGAGAAAGGGAAGGAGAAGGAGAAAGGAAAGAAGGAGAAAGGAAGGAAGAAAAGATGGAAGGGAGAGAGAGAGAG
>NC_022033.1:25740395-25740660 GCF_000317375.1 Microtus ochrogaster | reverse complement strand
GGGCTAGAGCTAAAGGGCCAAGCGGTGATTAAATGAACACAGTGTCCGTGTAATTATTTCGGGTAAAGCTAGCTGGGTGGCGGGACACAGCCCACAGCTCCTATTACTACAGGGAATCTGTGGTGTAAACTGAGACTAGCTATATTGGCATACTCTAGGTTTGATTGAGAGACCCTGCCTCAATGAATAAAGCAGAGAGCGATCAAAGAAGGTTCACGACATCTACCTCCAGCCTCCTCACACACACACCACACAATACCACACA
>NC_022033.1:25736402-25740105 GCF_000317375.1 Microtus ochrogaster | reverse complement strand
CACACACCACACAATACCACACATACAACCACACCACACACATATACACCACACACCACACAATACCACACATACAACCACACCACACACATGTACACCACACACACACATAAAGAAAAAAGAAAGAAAAGCCAGAACACATCTTCCAGTTGATAGAGCTCTAGGCCCTGGTTTAGTTTATATTTTGGAGGGTGTGTTACTATCTTAAAGATTAATTTTTATTACTTTTAATTATGTACTGTCTACATGTGGGTATGTGCACATGAGTACGCACCCCTGTGCAGACCAGGGTTGACGGCTCCCCTGGAGTTACAGCCTGATGAGGGTGTTGGGAACTGAACTCGGGTCCTCTGGAAGATCAGTAAATGCTCCTAATCATGAGCTGTCTCTCCAGTCCCAAGGAGGATATAGACTCAGAGCACTCTATTTGGAGATATTAATTACACAAACCATCGGTTTCATGGCGACATTTTCATACATGTATATAATGTACTTCCATCCTATGGCACAAACATGTTTGGTTTAAAAGGTCTTCTCTTGGGGCTGTTGAATGGCTCAGAAGCTCCTCCTGCCAAGTCTGAGGACCTGGGTTTGAACCCTGGGACCCACACGTTGGAAGGAGAGCACCGATTCTCACAATTTAGCCTCTAGTTTGCACACACACATATGTGTATATAGACACACAGATAAACGCAGCGAAACTTCTCTGTTCTCCTCTGAGACATTAGCACACGCATGCTCAAAGTTTAAACATCACAAGTCAATCTGGGGCCCCTCTAGGTCACTCCTTTCATTCCCTCCATGCTCCTCCCCTCCCTAACCTGGGTAACCTCTGCTAACATCTGGTCTTGGGTTTGACAGTTGTGCAAGCAGATGCTGTGCATGCCCTGTCCCCAGCTGTTACCACCGAACTGTCCTGGAACATTCTGGTTGGACTTTCAACTGCCAGCCCCAGCCCCTCCGTGCTATAGAGATCGCTCTGTGACTACAGGTGTTTGCTCTGTCTGAGCTTCACAAGCTGACAGCCAGCAAACCACACCTACAGGAGCAGCCCTCAACCAAGGACTGACAGGCAGGAGGCCAACATCCCAGTTCTCTCACCTCTGACCTGGCCTGGTGCTGCATCCACATGGCCTGTGGGATGGGGCTCTGGGAGCCACGATGGGAATTGCTGGGTCGCCCCCTCTTGCCTACTCCTCTATCAAAGGTTCTGGAATCAACTCCCAAGTAAGCTATTTGCAGTTGAAACTTCGTCTAGGGTCTGTTTCTGGGAAAACACAGGCCCGTATACCCACTGAAATTGTGAGCATGTGTTTTGCATGTGGGTGTGTGTTGTGATCATGCTATCGTTCTTGTACTTATTTTCCGGCTGGGTAGACTGAGTCAGAGAGAAGGGGCTAGCGTGGCATGCTACGGCTTGTGTAAGACAGGCTCCCAAGCAGGCCCTCAAGTTCAGGCCTAACTGCTATGTATCTGTCCATTTCTCCTGGGCCCAAGCACTTCAGAGTGAGCGCATCACAGGAGGGACTGGGCATGCAAGTCCTAAGAGAACAGCAGCCAGGGAACACAGAGTTATGCTGACATGCAGGATGTGTGGCCATGGCCACAGGCCAAGAGCAAGGACATATTTAAAATCTGAACAAAGATTTCTTCTCCATTGTCACCTACACTTCCCGAAGTCCACTCCACTCCCAGGACAGCAACAGGGCAGGGACCAAAGCTTGCTTTGAAAAAGGGAGGCTGAGGGAGACTGTGTTACTGACTGGTGTGAAACTTTGGGGACATTACTTACCCCTCTCTAGGCTCTTCTATGAAGATGGGAGGTGGTGGTGTCTCCTACCGCTACAGCTAGAGCCAATCTTGCTTTTGTGCCTGCTCCACCATGGCAGACTGTACCCTCAAATTGAGAGTCAAAATAAACCAGCCACTGGAAAAGTAGCTCATATCTCAATTTAAAATGTGAAAAATTATGGGCTGGGGAGATGGTTCAACAGATAAGAGCATTTGTCGCTCTTGTGGAGGACCCAAGTTCAGTTCTACAAACCCACATGGCAGCTAACAACCATCTGTAACTCCAATTCTAGGTGATTTGATGCCCTCTGAGGGCACCAGGCACACACAAACATGCAGGCAAACACACACATTAAAATTGCAAAACCTTGTATTAGTCTAGAAAGGTTAAAAATTATTCACCCCCATATTGGAATATTTATCAGTCACTTCAAAATTCAAGAGATCTTAATGGATGGGAAAGGGTTAACAATGTATGGCTAAGCCTTTCAGCAGGACAAAAACTGCACCCGCAGGATCACACACAGGACATGCTATGCTAAATAAAAGGTACATAGAAGAAATGTGCAGGAGCAAAATTCATGCTCCCAGCTCTTGCAGATCTACTAAGCACCGGGCATAGTGAAGAAGGCAGCTGAAGCTTGTTGCAGCAGAGAGCTTGTCGCCTGGCAAACCAGCCATACAGAGCTGAGAGGTCCCCTTTTCTCTCCCCAAACTCCATAAGTGACCTTCCAGGTCCCATACTCTTCTCATAAAAAGGGACAGGTGACCCCTGCCACCTGGAGAGCCATCCAGTCCTTTAGTGTTTTCCCCAAGAAACACTTGCACATGTGTCCAAGACCACACACACACAGGATGGTCCCGGCAATATTAGTTGTTATAGTAACACTGGCAGCAACCTGAATATCGGTCAGTGGGTGAGTGAGAAAAACTGTGCAGTGGTCACTTGACCAGGATGACGCCACTACAGCTAGTGGGAAGGAGTTCGACCTCCGTTCTCATCTGCGATGGATCCCAGTTTGATGGTTGGTAGGGAGAAGACAGGTTGCCGAAGAGCCTCAGAGTTATATCGGTGCTCATGTGAGGAGTTTCCTTGTACTCCCAACCAGAGGGTTAGCTTTGCACAGTTTCAGCCCCACAGTGAGCCACAACCTGAAACTATCAAATAGGAAATTCTAGAAATAAGCAGTCCAAAGTTTTTAGCTGCTTGCCCTTCTGAGTAGAGTGATGGAATCTCACAGTACGCCCCTGTCTTCCCCAAGATGGAACCATCCTGTTAACCACTGGATCCGTGCCGTATGCACTGCCCACTCGGTAGTTACTCATTTTCAAGTTCAAGCAATGTTCATTGTTTAAATCATAGCCCCAGGCACAGGAGTAGTGATGTCATTAATTTAGAGTTACCAAAGAAAAACTTTCATATGCAAAAGATATACGTGCAGCTTAGTATTGCCTACAGCTCAGGCATCTACTGGAATCTTGGAATGCATCCCTCGTTGACGAAAGTGAACAGCTATCGATTGCTTTGTTTTGTTACAGACAAGATCTCATAGCCTAGGATAGCTTCAAATTCTTGCTATATAACCAAAGATCACCTTGAATTCCTGCTTCTCCTGGCTCTTCTTCTAGGTTCTGGGATTGCAGGAATGCTCCACTACACCCAGCTCTGCTGCAGTCAAAGTGGGATTCCTGGGCAGCATCAGCAGCCATCTATCCTCAGGCTTTCGTCCCAGGGTTGCCCTAGCAATGTGCATTTTAACATGCTTTCCTGGAGATGCTGGCATGGGAATCTCAGGGCTGGATGGGAATAGTACACTTGATTGATAGTCAGTGCTCCAAGGACTTTTCCTCCAGTTCTCTCTCAGATTCAGTGTGTGTGTGTGTGTGTGTGTGTGTGTGTGTGTGTGTGTGT
>NC_022033.1:25717127-25736302 GCF_000317375.1 Microtus ochrogaster | reverse complement strand
AAGCACCCCAACCCTAGATCTGAAATGCCCTAAAATCCGAGACATTTTGAATACTGACAGGATGATCCAAGTAGGAAAATTATACCTGATCTGAGGCTATGAGTTGAAGTTAAAATCTAGGTGCTAATAGAAATAAGACATTAGTTGTCTCTGGACTGTGAATATACAATGTGTAAGAATCATGGGCAGTAGTAGTGCACGCCTTTAATCCCAGCACTCGGGAGGCAGAGGCAGGCAGATCTCTGTGAGTTCTAGACTAGCTTGATCTACAGAGTGAGTTCCAAGACAGCTAGGGCGGTTACAAAGAGAAACCTGTCTTGAAAAGCAACAACAACAACAACAACAACAACAAACAAACAAACAAAAATCATAGGCTGTGGAGATAGCCCAGTTGGTAAAACAAGTGTCTTGCAAACAGGGGGACCTGAGCTATGCCCCCAGAATCCATTGGGGAAAAACGTGATCTGGAAGTTGTGCTAATCCAAGTGAAAGGAAGGTGGAAACAGTTGGACCCTTGGGACTCAGTAGCCAGTCTGCCTCACCTACCAGCAAGCCCCAGGCCAATGAGAGACCCTGTCTTTAAAACCAGCGTGGACTTTGCTTGAAGAACAACACAGAGGTTGTCCTCTGGCCTCCATGTGTGCACGAACACCTGAGCACACACCAAACTGTACACGCACACAGAAGTCTCTCTAACACAAATTTCCTCTTTAGACTTAGGTTTCGTGCCCCAGATGCCTCCCTGTATACTTAAAACCCAGAATTCTGCCATAATCCTGAAACTCTAAACACCTCCAATCCTGAGCAGTTTGAATCGGGGGCAGGCAAACTCTCCTAATCATCCCGCAGCTATGGAAACAGAGGCACAGAAAAACCAAGCTCCGCACCCAGTATCATGCAGACCTGTTTCCCTCCCTGGACTACCCAGCTTCAGCGGGAGACTTAAAATAGCCCATTTTTACAGAGGAGGAAGGAGAATCCAGAGAGCAACCAGTGACCTGGCCGGGGTCTCACAAGCAGGAGTTTAAGGTGGATTATGACCCTTGTGTAAGAGGTTCTGGAGTTTGGTGTAGGGGTTAACCAGGAGGGCGGGGGAAGAGGTTGAAGAAGAGACTCAGACTCAAGCTGCCGTCGGGCCTGGGTGTGGCGGGCATGGGCATGTCTTGCCCCAGCTGCTCCCTTAGCCCTGCCTGCTGCCTACCCTGCGTGACCTTACCACCCACCCACCCCCACTGGGAACTGAATGGGCATTTCCCTCCCCTCCTGCTTCTTCTTCTTGGTGTGTGCATTTGAGCAGAAGGGGAACCTGGTGGGTCAGAGAAGCGTCAGCTCAGCAATGTCACTCCCCTGCCTGAGCTTCCTCTATCTAAGGCTATCCCATGATCGCTTTGGGCAGCGGCAATTCCTTTCACCTGGCTACCTGGACACCCTCCAACCGCTGTCGACGGCGCATCCTACCACCAATCGGTTGCTCCTGGGACTGTCCTTTCTCTGTTCGTGGCGCCGGCAGCTCTCCCTGGACCCCAGCTCCTTGGCGCCCAAGGACCGCGGGTTCTCGGGGTTCCATCCCACCACCCCACTCACCTGGGCGCCCGCCCCTCGCCTCGCGGGCAGCCCGGATCCTCGCAGCTCGAACGACCCCCCAGCTCCGCGGTCCCTGGCCGCCCAGGAGTCGCAAGCGTGGAGCAAACGACGAAGACTTGCGGTCTGCGGAGGCTGCGACGGCTCTCCGAAGGGGTCGAAGTCGTTTGTCCCAGCGACTCTGCTTCCTTTCCACCCTTTTGAGAGACACCGGGGTGAGCACAGGCTGGAAGCCGCGACCCTGAGGCTCTCACTGGCCATCTGGGAGCCTTAGCCGCGCCCTGGGCGATGCAAACCCCGCCCCCAAGTGACCAGACTCCGCCCCCTAAAAAATACTAAACCGATTCCCACCCGGCTGTGCCCAGCTCTTAATCCACCTCCAAAGAATTTCAACATTTCCTTGCTAACTCTGTTCTCAAGGGCCGTAACCAGTTCTTGAAGTACTGAATCAGACCCCAAGCGTTGACCCATTGCCCAAAGATTCCCTGTCCCTCCACTAATGCACTTAACCCCGCCTTGGTTTGAACCAATACAATGGATTCTAAAATCCACCCTCAGCCTACCCAAGAGACTATTCAAAGACTCCTGCAGCACCTAAAGGATTTTATTGTTTTACGATGACTGATTGCATATGTACAAATACACTGGTGTTTCAGCGTGGTGTGGAGGTTAGGGGAACTTAGGTCTCTCCTCCCACCCTGTGAATTCCCTGGGGTTGAGGTCAGGTCTCCAGGTTGGGCGCCAGGCACCTTTACCAGCTGAACCTTCCTCCCCCTTGCCCGGCAAAGGAATTTTAATTTCACTTTCTGCTCTGACCTCAAAGATTCTAATCCACCCAAGTGAAGGGTCCTAATCCCTGTTCTCTAGATTTGTAATGCAACCTTCTGAAAGGATTTTAATCTCGGGGGAGTGTGTGTGTGTGTGTATGAGTATGTGTGTGTGAGTGTGTGTATGTGTGTGTGGGTGAGTGTGTGTGTGTATGAGTGTGTGTGTGTGAGTGTTGTGTGTATGAGTGTGTGTGTGGGTGAGTGTGTGTGTATGAGTGTGTGTGTGTGAGTGTGAGTGTTGTGTGTATGAGTGTGTGTGTGAGTGTGTGTGTGTGTGTGTGTGTATGTGTTGCAGAGGATGGAATCCGAGGCCTCGCTCCAGACAGTGTATTATACCATCAGCAGTCTCCAGGATTCTAATCCCATCGGTGCCAAATCTCAAATCCTGCATTGAGTTATCAAATGATCCTACCCTTCATTTCAAAGATTCCCAACCAGCTGGGGAAGGAATGGATCCGCCTTTAAGTCTAACCACGCCTCCAGGATTCTGGGGGTTCTCCACAGCCCCTTCAGTTCCTCCCAGCAAAGGGTTTTCCCTCTCTTTGCCAGCGCTTATTCAAACTCCATGCAAAGCTTGGCGCCCACACGCAGGAATTCTCTGCCTTGTTCTGGGCAGAATTTGAGATTGCTCAGAAGACCTCCCAAGTTGAAGAGGAAGAAAGTCTGACTGGCTGACCACGGAGGCCCTGTTTGCCTGGCATCCTGCCCAGCACGAGACAAGGACAGAGAACATTCATTTAAAAAGACGGGACAGGCACTCTGAACTGCGGTGCTCCAGCCAGACCACCACTGCCTCTCAGTTTATGCATGCGTGCATCATGCCAGCAGCAGCAGCCTTGTGTATTGGGTATGACCTCTTCTGGGCATGACCCAGTGGTAGCGGCACCCCTGAGTTCCACTCACTAAGCCCATTAGTACCCTTCCCCCAGTTCTGACAACCAGAGCTGCCTCATAGTCGTCTGCCCCTCCCCAAAAAACACAACCACTACTGAGAAAGACACTCACCCTTTAATATAAGCATGCCCTATTTATAAAAATAGACTGAGTTTTGAGCGGGTTTTATTTACTTCAACACAGAAGTGGAATTGGTCTGTGTAGGAATAAACAATACTGGTTATGGACAGTGAAGGAGACAGAGATGGAAAGGGAGCCAATGAAGGGTTCTGTCTGCTGGGACTAGAGGCAGTGTATTGTGTACACACGCAGACACACAGACATCACACGTTACCCTCTTTGAGACAAGGGCTTGGGCATTTAAACATTCCTGTGGGGTGTTAGGGGAGGGATGCCTGGAGGGCATTAGGCATCCAGCACTCTGGCCTGCCCCAACCGTGCTCCCAGGGCCTCCAGGAAGAGAAAGGCAGGTTCTGGGGCAGGCCCGGGAGATATTAGATATGACCAGCCTTTGTTGCATCTTTGTTGACAAGGTATCATTTGATGACAGAACCAAAGAGGAACCAACAAGTTCCTTTTCCAACCATTTCCCAGAAGTTTTTGCTAAAGTAATATTGTCATAAAAATTGTCATTCATGTCCCTAAAGTTCCTATCATGTTTATTGTAGCATAATTAAAAATATTTTTATGAGGCTGGGTATAGTGGTTCATAGCTTTAACCTTAGCACTTCGGAAGCAGAGGCAGGCAGATCTCTGTAAGTTCCAGGCCAGTCTGATCTACACAGCAAGTTCCAGGCCAGCCAGCGCTACACAGTGAGACTCTGTTTCAAAAATATTTTCAAATTTTATTCTTATTGTGTGTATGTGTGTATGATATGCATGTGAGTGTGGGTTCTTAAGAGCCATGGCATGCATCGGTTCTCTCCTACTGTAGGACTGGGCTGTCAGTTTTGCATGGCAAGGGCTTTAACCTACTGAGCCCAGATGATTTTTGGTGTGTGTGTGTCCACTGGTGTGTGCATACAAGACAGCTTGGTGGAGTCATTTCTCTCCCCCCACCTTGCCGTGGGTTCCACTTCACTGAGGTGTCCAGGCTTGCGTTGTGAACACCTTTACCCATGGAGCAATCTCACCAACCCTGTTGTGACATAATATAAACAAAAGGCATAATTAGGGCTGGTGAGATGGCTCAGTGGGCTAAGGCACTTACTACTAGGAGGGTGACTTACCTGGGTTGGATCCTGGTAGAGGGAGAGAGCAGATTCCACAAGTTGTCTTCTGAGCACTGCATACATGCCATGTCACGTGAACACCCGCACACATACACACTCAATAAATAAGTATGATTTAAAAATTTGCTGGGTGGTAGTATTACACGCCTTTAATCCCAACACTTGAGAGACAGAGGCAGGAGAATCTCTGGGTTTGAGACCAGCCTGGTCTACAGAATGAGTTCCAGGACAACCAGGGCTACACAGAGAAACCCTGTCTTGAGAAACCAAAAAAGAATTCAAAGGTACAATTATTAATATTAATAATTATTAAATTATTGGTAAATGTGGGCAAGTAATACTTGCCTGTGGAACCATTCCCTTAATCAGAATTCAGGATATTTGGGGCTAGGTTTACAGCTCAGTTGGTAGAGGGCTTGCCTAGCATCTGCAAGGCCCTTGGTTTGATCCCGGACATTAAATAAATGGAACACAGTTACATACACCTGCAATCCCTGCACTTGGGAAGGGGAACAGAAATTCAATGTTTTTTCAGCTACTTGGTGAGTCTGAATCCAGCCTGGGCTACATTCTGAGATCCTGTCTCAAAAGCAAACACATTTATTTCTATGTTCCCAAAGGTTTCCATAAGGAATTTTAAAAATTTCCTTAATTCCAGTTAATTCTTCCAGCTCTTACGTGACTTCAGGTAATTGGCAAAAGATTTTTTATTCTTTTTGAGACATGATTTCATATAGCCTCGGTTAACCTTGAACTCACCATGTAGCTGAGAATGAGCTCCTGATTTTCCTGACCACCCCCCCCCCAAGTGCTGGGCTTACAGGTGTGCACCAATATTTTTGGTTTGTTGGGTGCTGGAGATTGGAACCAGGGTTTTATCTGTAGTAGACCATAGCTCTACCAACTGGACTATCTCCCCAGCCCCCACAAATTCATTGCTTGTCATTATAGATTAGCTTCGGACTTTTTATAATTTCACATAAACATAACCACAAGGCATACTTCTTTTGTTTCTCTTCTCTCTGCTCACTTACTGATTTCTTGAGATTCTCCACATTGTTACACGATCCGCTAGTTTGTCCTTTTTCGCGGCTGAGTAATGTTCTCCAGTATAGACTTGCCGCTGTCTATCCATTTGCTCGCTGATAGGATTTGTGTTGTCTTTAGACTTATTGCCGTATGAACAAAGCTGCTGTAGATGCCAGGTTAAAGCCCTTGAGAGAGGCCCTGTTTCTGTTTCTCTTGAGTGACTGGGTCTGGAGTCAGGTGACCGTCTAGCTGTACCGTAAACTACTGAGCCGGTCAAGTGTCTCTGTGGCTTGTGTTTCCACCAGAAGCTTGTGAATTTTAAGTCACTGCATCACATCCTTGCCATTTGATATTCCCATTTTTAAATTTAATAGAGTCCTCAAGCTGGAGAGATAAGTCAGAGACTAAGAGCAGCGGAGTACTCCCTTTCTAGAGGACCAGAGTTCCATTTCCAGCATTCACAAGGTGGCTCACAGCTGTCTGTAACTCCAGTCCCAGGGAATCACATACCCTCTTCTGGCCTCCATGGACAGTAGGCATGCACACGGTGCGCAGACATATGTGCAGTCAAAACATTAACAACAACAACAATTTCAGTACGATCTATTATTTTTTAAAAAAAAATCCCATCTAGGGCTATTGAGATGCTTCAGGGGGGGCTAAAAATGCTTGCTGTCAAGTCTGACAATCTGTTTGACCCCCACCAGGATCTGTGGTGGAAGGATAGAAATGATTCTTATAAGCTGTCTTCTCATCTCTCATGTTCTCTCTCTCTGTCTCTCTGTCTCTCTCTCTGTCTCTCTCTCTGTCTCTCTCTCTCTCTCACACACACACAATGTAATAAAAAAATCTCACCTAGCTTTGATATTTACACTAAAACATTTATATGATTACAGTTTTGATGCTAAGTCAGTGTGTAACCAGGCTTTGAAGTGGCAAACTCCTGTCATCCATCCATCCCACCGTTGTCATAGACAACCTGGCTGACTACTGAAAGACCCTGGGAAGCTCAGCCTTAGCATGGCTACTTGCCCGTTGGCTTCGGTAATAATCAGCCTCTCTGAGCCTCAGTCTCCTCCTGTCAAGTGCGGATGAAAATGGTGCTGACCTAAGGAGGTCACCGAAAGAATCAAATATAGAAAGCTTGGGCCGATATCTACGGTTGTCTGTACTGTTGAGACTCGAAACTTCTGGCCAAGCTTGCCTCATCCCAAAGACGAAGAGCAGCATGCAAATTAGAAAGACCCTGCCTCCAGGAGGAAGATGGGCCTGGAAAGAGTTTTTGCTGCCGTTGTAGTCTAGTGACTGAAGCAGAACCGGGGCAGGAAGCCATCCTGGCGGGGAGTGTCTAAACCTAGATTCGTCTCTTCTGTCTCCAGACAGAGGCGGTGGGGCTGGAGTGGAAGCCAGGAATGGTATCAATAATAACTTTTCTTTTCTGTTTTTGTTTTTTCAAGACAGGGTTTCTCTCTGTAGCCCTGGCTGTCCTGGAACTCGCTCTGTAGACCAGGCAGGCCTCGAACTCAGAGGTTCACCTGCCTCTGCCTCTCCTGAGTGCTGGGATTAAACGTGTGCACCACCACTGCCCAGCTCAATGTTAACCTTTAACTGATTGAGAAGGGAGACTTGATAGGGTTTTGAGAGACAAGTGAGCAAACTAGACTAATTCTGAATAGGATCCATGTGGCTGCTATGTGAAGCATGGGCTACAAGAGGGTGAACAGGCCCAGGAAGTCAGTCAAGGACAAGGTGGTGTGGCTTGTAACTTAGCAGTCATGACCACCCAGAGAGATGATCAGGATGAGGAGGAGGCCTCATGGGCTGTACTGGGAGAATCATTGACGTCTGGAAATAACCTAAATATCTATAATTTAGGGCCTGGGAAAATAAAAGAATACTAAATAGTTGTCAAAAAGAAAAAGGATTTGTAAAAACTCAAGTATTTCTATACACTAACCTGAAGAATCTATAAGAGAAGTAAAGAAACTCCATTTAGTCTTTCCCAGTCAGTGAGCGCGCTGGGATCACCGGGACACTGTCTCAAAAAAATAAGGGGGAGAGTGAGAAAGATACATCCCTCACCCCCCCACACCGACTGTCATTGTGTGTGCAAAACACAACGACAACTTGATCTTAAAATTCATGTGGAAGTGAAAGCATCCAAAGCAGCCTAGACAGTCTTGAAAAAGAGCGAGGGTGGCGGACTCACACTCCCATACTCCAAAGCCTACCGCAAAGCTACGGCGATCAAGACGTGGTGGAGCAGGCGCAGGACAGATACTATCATTCAGCGGAACAGAACTGAGAGTCGAAAAGTAAATACTTAATGCCCAGTTGATTTTCAACACAACTGCCGAGACCACTGAATCGCGGGGAAAGTGGAGCCGCGCAAGGGGCGCTGGGACAGCTAGAGAGTCGCTAGCACAGGAATGCCCCATGCGCCTCCCTCACATCTTATTACACCGGAAGTCTGTACAGGTCAAGAACTGACTGTGCAAGCTAAGGGTACGGTCGGAAGGACACAGGAGCAGATCTCTGGCTTTGGCTTAGCTAAAATCTCAAGTGCGATAAGAAGACAAGAGAAAAAATAGGCAACTTGGACTTGAACAAATTAGAAACGTTACCCAGCATTCAATAAACTGGGGCAGGGAGATCCTGAGGTCAAGGACAGTCTGAGGTACAGAGTGACAAACACAAAAATGCATTAAAAAAGTTTGTCTTTTGGGCCGGGCGTTGGTGGCGCACGCCTTTAATCCCAGCACTTGGGAGGCAGAGGCAGGCGGATCTCTGTGAGTTCGAGACCAGCCTGGTCTACAGAGCTAGTTCCAGGACAGGCTCCAAAGCCACAGAGAAACCCTGTCTCAAAAAAACAAAAAAACAAACAAAAAAAAAAGTTTGTCTTTTTATTATTGATCCCAGCACCTTATCCAAAATGTCACTTCTCCCATTCTGTGAATATTGATCTTTTCTTTCTTTCTTTCTTTCTTTCTTTCTTTCTTTCTTTCTTTCTTTCTTTCTTCCTTCCTTCCTTCCTTCCTTCCTTCCTTCCTTGCTCCCTCCCTCCTCCCCCCCCTCTCATTTTTAGTTTTTATTTTTGAAAGAGGATTTTACTCTGTATCCCTGGCTGTCCTGGAACTCACTATACAGATCCAGCAGGCCTCGAACTCTGCCTCCCAGCACTGAGATTAGGGGTGTGTGCCCATGCTCGACCTTTGTTTTCTTGATCATGTCATTCGCAGCACAAAAGTTTTATTTATTTATTCATTTTGGAGGTGGTAGGGAATGGAGACAGTGTCTCATTATGCAGCCAGATGGACCTAGAATTTTTAATCCATCTGCATCTGCCTCCTGGGTGCTAGGATTACAGGCATGTGCTACCTTGCCCAGAGCCCAAAGATAACATAATTTTAAAATGGGCAGGAAATATAAATAGGCATTTTCCCAAAGATATTATACAAATGGTCAATAAGCTCATGAAAAGATACAGATCAAAAGACAATCAGGGGGTCCTGTGAGGGGGATCAGTGGGTAAAGGGGCTTTCTGCCAAACTTAAAAACTCGAGTTCAATCCCCAGGACCCACAAGTAAGAGGAGAGAATTGACTCCTTCAAATTGTCCTCTGACCTCCACCTATATGGCTTGGCATGCAGGCACACACATGAACACACACACACACACACACACACACACACACACACTCAAAATGTAAAAAAACCCCAGCCTCTTTGATAAAGGGTCTATCAGTTCCTCAGAAGGTTATAAATGGAAATACCTAAGACCCAGCAATCCTGCTCATGGGTATATAGCTAAAGGGACTGAAAACATATGTTTACATAAGGGTCTGAAGTCTTAGAGCAGCGTTATTCAAAACAGCCCCAAACCAGAGGCAACTCCAATGCCCATTGATGGCTAAACAAAATGTGGTCTGTCTATCCAGTGGACTATGATTAGACAGTAAAAGGGTGTGAATCAATGATACTGATTTCAGCATGGGTAAACTTTGCTAACATTATACTGAGTGAGAAAAGTTCCCAAAGTCCATACATGTGTGACACCATTTCCGTGAGGTGTGCAGACTGGCAAACATACAGGTACAGAAAGCAGACAGTGGTGACTGCTAATGAATGAAGTGTCTTCTTCGGGGAGGGTAGTTTGGGTGGCTCAGAAATGAACTGTGACAGATGAATATCTCTGTGAAGGATGAATATGTCAAAAACCACTGCGCTGTCAAAGCCAAAGGGTGAGTTCTACAGAGTGTAAATAATGCTTCAATGCAAACATTTTAAAAAAGATTGTATGTGTGTATGTGTGTGTGTGCGCACATGCGTGCACATGCATGCATGCCTAGGTGAGTTTATAAGTACCACATGTATACAGGAGCCTGTGGAGATGGAAAGAGGGTGTTGGATCTCCTGGAACCAGAGTTATGGGCTGTCGTGAGTGTTCAGGTAGATGCTGGGAACTGAACCCAGGTCCTTTGGAAGAGCAGTTAGTTCTCTTAACCACCAAGATGTCTCTCCAGTTCCACTAAAACACTTTATTTATTTATTTATTTATTTTTTTGGTTTTTCGAGACAGGGTTTCTCTGTGGGTTTGGAGCCTGTCCTGGAACTAGCTCTGTAGACCAGGCTGGTCTCGAACTCACAGAGATCCGCCTGCCTCTGCCTCCCAAGTGCTGGGATTAAAGGCGTGCGCCACCACCGCCCGGTTTCACTAAAACACTTTAAAAAAAGAAAAAGAATGAGAAGCTCCTTATGTACTAATAGAGTCTGAATGTCAAGATACGTGGGTAACTGGGAAGAAAGCAACATAGTGTTGGGTGGTTATACTGTTCATTAGTTGCATAGAGCAAGAACCTAGGACCATACTGGGCCGAGTCAGGATGGGCAGTTGAGCAGCTGGATGGTCTCCCCCTGGGAGGGGACTCGTAGGACGCCCTTTTTCCTTGTCACTTGTGAGCCATATTGTCACTATTCTCAGACAGCAAAAAGACCTTTAATTTCTTTAATGTTTCTAAAGGGTTTTGTTTGTTTGTTTGTTTGTTTGTTTGTTTTTCAAGACAAGGATTTTCTGTGTATTTACAGCTGTCCTAGAACTCACTCTGTAGACCAGGCTGGCCTCTAATGATCTTCCTGCCTCTGCCTCCCTTAGTGCTGGGATTAAAGGCGTGCACCACCGCTGCCCGGCTCTAAAGATTTATTTTTATGTGTGAATGGGTGTCTGAGGAGTCCAAAAGAGGGTCTTGGATCCCCTGGACCTGGAGTTACAGGCATTTGTGAGCTTCCTGGTGTAGGTGCTGGGAATCAAACTCAGATCCTTTGGAAGAGTAGGGCGTGTTCTTCACTGCTGAGCCATCTCTCCAGTCCAAAGACTTTAAAGAAACAAAGTCAGAAACTTCTTGCTTAGTGTCATGGTGCACATTTGTCACTCCAGCACTTGGGAGGTGGAGGCAGGAGGATGATGAGTCTAAGGTCATCTTCAGTTGCATGGGGAGTTCTAGACTGGCCTGGACTACAAGAGATCCTGTAACATGCCAACACCCCAGAGATTTTGTGAACAAAATAGAATTGAGGTTGGGCAGAATTTTTAGAGGCTGAGGAATTAGGAAGGTTGTTCTGAAGGTGTCCTCTCGGTTGGGCCCGGGGCCGAGACAGCGAAGGGCAGACGCTGGGCTCACTGTCGCTCACCAGCTGGGGTCTCTCTGTCTTCAGCTGCGTGAGCTCGTTATTTTTTTTAATGTTTTTTTGAGACAGGATTTCACTGTGGCTTTGAAGCCTATCCTGGAACTAGCTCTTGTAGACCAAGCTGGCCTCGAACTCACAGAGATCCACCTGCCTCTGCCTCCTGAGTGCTGGGATTAAAGACGTGCGATAGAGTCAAACAATGGTAGAACAAGGACTCAAATTCTCATGGCCAGTGGGTGTACTTTAGTGTGGCCTGTAGCAGCGATGTTTGTAGTGTGTACAATCAACATATCAGGGGTGGGAGAGAGGCGCTGGTGAATGGAGGACGCAGACAGACCTCATCCCAGAAGGGTAGGACCCAGGCAACAACACAGGACCCACTTAGGAGTGAGCAAGACACTGGCTAGTTCCAGGATACTTTTCCTATGTCTATGGGCATTTGCATTCCTTATTTTGAGTTCCTTGGGACCATTGTTGGTTATCTCCTATTCAAAACCGGCTGGGTGCGGTGGAGGTGCCGCAATCGTTACTTCAGGCCTCCAGTATTTCCCCTTTTGTTTGCAAAGCAGCCACAGTCATTTCGCACACATTCATACTGACAGAGGTCACTACTGTCCTCCTTTACAAGAGGGGCAAGCATTAGCCTCAGAAGACAAGCCTTGAGATATCCCCAGCAGCCCCTACCAACTCCCTGACTCTGCTTCCCATTCTCCAACCGTCTCCAGCTTTCACCCTCAGCTCCTCTTCTCACCATAGAACTTGTCAACTGTCATCAGTGGGCATTGTGGTACAGTCATAAGCTTAATTTGTTGGTGGCCTGCCCCCTCTCTTGCTTTTCAAAGTCAGTGTTTCCGTTTCACAGGTTAAAAAAAAAAACGGAGGCTCATTTAGGTAGGAATCACCAGTGAATGTTAGGATGGAAACCCAAATCTCTATGCATTAGAGGCTATAGTATTCATTCCTTTTTTCAGGTTCCGTCATCATCATCATCATCATCATCATCATCATCATCATCATCATCATCATCATCATCATCATCATTGTGTATGCATGTACCCCAGTGTACAAATGGAGCTCAGAGGACACCTTTCAGGCGTCAATTCTTTCCTTCCTCCACTTTCTTAGGCAGCTTCTGCTATGCTTCATAACCCAGGCTAGTTGGGCCTGAACTTCCAGGAGATTCTGCTGGTTCAGACTCCCCTCTCACAGTAGGACTGTTGGGATTATGCACATTTATCCCTGCACCCAACTCTTCTTTTGAAACATGGGTTCTGGGGCTTGACCCAGCTCATCACACTGTGAGGAAAGGCACTTTCACCCACTGGCCCTGCAGGGTGTTGTTTCTGCTGGGCTAAGGGAGCACAAAGATGGACAAGATAGTCTTGGTAATGGAGCAACTTCGCAACTTTCTATCCAATCGTTCAATTACAGAGGCACACACTGAAACCTGCCATTTAGAGTGAGGGGGGAAAACGCTGTATATGTAGGGGTCGGGATGGGGGATGAACACTGTGAACTGTATTGGTGGAGGACACAGTCCAGCCTGGGTCGCACCACACAGGGGTTCCTGTGGTGCCTGTGGGATGAGCAAAGGCTCAAGGCCACCCGATGCGTGACAGAAGGGTTAATCTGGTAAACCTGACGAGATTCAGGGTCACCATGGAAACAAATGTCTGGGCACGCCTTTGAGGAACTGTCTGGATTGTGTTCACTGAAGACTCACCCTCAGTGTGGGGCCGTGCCATTGTATGAGCTGAGGTCCCAAATGGACTAAAACAGAGAAGAGGAGCTGAGCGCCAGAGTTTCTCCCTCTCTTCCTGACTGCAGACACAGTGTGACCAGCTGCCTCCTGCTACCGAGCTCTCCCCCAAAACTTCCTTCCTGCAGTTGGGGTCTTTCGGTGTTTGGCCATAGTGATGGTAAAATAAGAAGACAGTAGGGGTACAGGGTGTCACAGGCAGCCTGGGAAGCCCAGCAATGGTAGGGGCTTGGTCTGCTTGTGAACTCCCCACTTCTCATGGGGTACAGGGCTGCTGTGAAGAGGTGACTCAGACACCGGCCTAGGAAATCTTCAAATCTTACCTTTCCAGGCATGGTCCTTGCTTCTGGGACAGTGGCCTATTCAGGGCCAGATGTGATAGGAGGTGCAGGGGAGGGGAGTGGGGGGCAGTGGCGGTGCTGGGGGGGGCCCTTGAAACTGCTTTTTCTGCCCCCATCTGTGTGGCGACCTCCAGCTGATAGGTCCTCCCAGGAGGCTGGGGAAGGGTTGAGTTTCATAACACTCTCTCCCCGTCCCCCAGTGTCCCCAGAGGGCAAGAAAAGAGGAAGCACTCTGTGGACTTCCTCTTGGTCAGGGTATACCAAGCCAGGCTCCTCCCTGAAGGGGCAGAACCAGACCAGCCTGCAGGTTCTACAAAGAGGGTCTTGGGCATGGCCATGTTCCTCACTCCCGTTTGGCTAGAATCCCCCCTGGCAGGGCTGTCAGATCTGGGAATGGGAGAACAACCCCATCTCTTTGTTTTATTTCCGGGGGTGGTGAGGGTTGGACACTGGGGCTCAGTATCCCTGAGAAACCCAGGCCGGCCCATGATCTTCTGGCCCCTGTCTGCATATCTAGCATGCTGTGGGTGCCAGATGAAGCTCCTCTTCTCTGAGCCTGTGTCTTAGAAAAGTCAAGTCCTCCTCCCCCACTTGGCATCTTGGTGATGTGTGTGACTTAGTACCAAGGGAGTCCCATGGCACACGTGTACTGGAGTGTGGGAAAGGCTGGGCAGGATGGTTCATTCATACCCGCAGCTCTGTGCGTGTTCCAGGCCAGGCTGGGCTGCAGGATGAGAAGAGCGTGGAAAGGTTGATACCCTCTGGATGCACGAGACTAGGGGAAGCCTGGAAGCCACTCACCCCACCCACGTGACTAGGGAAAGGTCTGGAAGCTACCCACCCCGCCCATATTACTAGGGAAAAGTCTGGAAACTACCCACCCCACCCATGTGACTAGGGAAAAGTCTAGAAGCTACCCACCACACCCACCGGAAACTGGGTGATACCAAAGAGGAAAAGATGTAGGATCAGAGAGGGGAGTAACTTTTTCTACATTTGGCTTTTCTTTTTCTTTTTAAACTAGAATGCTTCTGTGCCATCAAAATAATAAAAATAAACGAAGGAATCGGTACACGTTGGCACAAAATGTCCTGCTTCCCAAATGATTCACAGTGCAGTGTTTAAACATGTAACAGAATCGAAAGGATTTTGCAGTACTACATCCACTGCCTCTCCTCTGTCTTTACCTATTACCTTCTTTAACACATGTGTGCACCAATTCATCGTGTGTGTGTGTTGTGTGCACACATCATTTGTGTGGTCATGTTCTGTGTACAAAACCACTGACTGCCCTCCGAGGCCATTCTCCAATTATTTCGTTTTGGCAGGATCTTTCACTGAGACTGAGGCCAGACTGTCAGTCAGCAAGGTCCCACCATGGTGCTTGGGGTCACAGGCCCATGCGTAGCTTTGCTCAGCTTTTTATGTGGGGGATTCAGACTCAGGTCCTCACGGTTGGGTATCGAGTACTCCCACCTGCTGAGTCGTCTTCCCCAGACTCCAATTCAGCTCCTAAATGCTAGGCAAGGGCTCTACCACTGAGCCAAACATCCCTTCCAATTTATCATGTCTTCCTTTCTTTTTTGAGACAGGGTCTCACTGTATACCCCAGTTGGCTGGAACTTGCTACACGAACCAGTCTGGCTTCAAGCTCACAGAGGTCCACGTGCCTCTGCTCCCAAGGGCAGGGGTGAATGCATGTACCGCTATACCTGACTTTATTTACTTGTCTTTATTTTGTGTGTCTGAGTTTTTTGGCTGTATTTGTGCAAGTATACCACATGCACGGGTGAGGATAAGGTGTTGGACCCCAATGAACTAGAGTTCCAGGTAATTGTGAGTAGTCACACGGGTGCTGGGAACTGAGCCTAATTAAATGTTTTCCTTATAAGGGTTGCCCATGGCTTGCTTAAAGTTTCAGAGGTTCAGTCCGTGGCAGCCCACAGACAGACGTGGTGCTGGAGGAGCTGTGAGTCCTATATCTTGCAGGCAACAGGAAGTCAACTGAGACACTGGGTGGTATCCTGAGCATAGGAAACCTCAAAGCCTGACCCCACTGTGACACACTTCCTCCAACAAGGCCATACTCACTCCAACTAAGTCACTTCCTAACAGTGCCACTTCCTGTGAGATTATGGGGGCCAATTCCATCCAAACTACCACAATCCAGGTCCTCTGGAAGAGCAGCCAGGGCTCTTTACCTGCTGAACCATCTCTCTAACCCCATAGTAATTATTTCAATATAATCAAGTACATAACAGTAAATGTTCATTTGCTGAGTTTTTAAAAAATCCATAGAGGGGGCTGGAGAGAAGACTCAGCGGTTAAGAGCACTGTCTGCTCTTCTAAAGGTCCTGAGTTCAATTCCCAACTACCACATGATGGCTCACAACCATCTGTAATGAGGTCTGGTGCCCTCTTCTGGCCTGCAGGCATACATGTAGAGAGAATATTGTATACATAAATAAATAAATAAATATTTTTTAAAAATCCATAGAAACAGTGGTGGCACACGCCTTTAATCCCAGCACTTAGGAGGCAGAGGCAGGGGGATCTCAATGAGTTTGAGGCCAGCCTGGTCTACCAAGTGAGTTCCAGGACAGTCAGGAAGGACTATTGCACGGAGAAACCCTGTCTTGAAGCCGCCCCCCCCAAGCCATATACAGCTTTGTAAATTAAACCCATTAAGCTATATATTTTCACGACTCCAGAAAGTTCCGTATTGTCCTATAGTGTGTTCATGTTGCCCGTATCCTGAATCACCACCACTCACCACAAGCCAGTGGCGCAGTAAGAAGAAAGGGTTTAAGAACATCTGCGCCAACACTGATGAGTCTGGGAACAGATGCACATGTGGTTTGCTCCCCCGAGGCGCGGAGCGTGTCTGTTCCCACGGTATCCCTTACGGAATCAGCCCTAAGTAAGCACTCCATCAGGACATCTTGACTGTGTTAGTTACACATCACTGGGTAACAAACTGCCCCAAATTTAGTGCCCTAAACATAGGCATGTTTACTGTTACCCAGGGTCTCTGGGTCACAAATCTGGGGGCTCTCTGTCTCTTGTCAAGCTGATCTGCCGTCATCTAAAGTTTTAACTGTTCTAAGATGCCTCAGTCACATGGCCGTTATCAGCAGACCCCAGTCCCTCACCAGGTAGACCTCTGCCCGTGTTCTTGGGTGGTGGCAGGCTTCCCTAGAGTGAGGGAGCCATGAGAGTCAAGAGGAATGTCTCAGTGACTGCACATGGCATCTCTGTTCAGCTGCAGGAGGGGTCTGCACGGAGCGTGACTACCAGGAGGTGAGATTAACTGGAGAACACGGTTGCTGTAAACACATTTTCAAATGCCCCAGATGTCTGCCGTGTGAAGGGTGATGCCGAGCTCCTGGTGGGGGGAGTGAGTCAGAAGGAACCCTCCTTTATAGGATGTGTGCATCCTGCATGCTGTAGGTGGGGATTGCAGGTCAACATATGGAAACAGAAGGCATCTATTGAGCTCAGTAAATAGCGCGACAGGAGAACGGAGGTTCTTTTCTCTTTCTTTTTCTTTGTGTCTTTTACATCATATATCTCGATCCCATTCATTTCCCTGTCCCTTACATCCAACCTTGGTCCCTTCACCCCCTTCCAAAATAAAACAAAATTTAAGAGAAGAAAGGGAAAAGAAAAAAAAAGGAAAAAAATTAAAATCTCATTATGGAAGCTGCAGTGCGACACAGTGAGTCACACGGTAAACCCTTCTGTCCATGTATCTTCACTTGCAAGTCCTCATTGCAAAGAGCCATTGGTCTGGTTTGAGGCCTCTGGTTTCTGCTACACTATTGGTATTGGGCCCTCACTGGGACTCCTCTTGGATATCCTGCTGTTGCCCTGTATTAGGGAATCTTGCCTTTTTGGGTCTTTGGGTCAGGTCCCTTCACGTGCTCCAGCAATCCTAGATGGGTGGATGTTGGGGCGGGCTAAGCCACAACCCTGATCCTGAGTCTAGGCAGTTGCAAGGTCCACCTGCCAGTTCTCCCCTGTCCTCACCACCAGGGTGCGCTCTCCAGCATTGCCCCAGCTAATTCACCTCAAGGAGTGAGGGGTGGGGCCAGTTCTCCTGCTTTCACACCCTCAGGGTCTGCTCTCCCACACTCTCCTGAGGGCTGCAGCCGGTAAAGGACAGGGGCAGCTCTCCCATTCTTATGACCCCTTGGCCAGCTCCTCCACCTGTCTCAGGTGTTGAAGGATGGGGGCAGACAAGTAGTGGGGGCAGCAGAATAATGGTTCTTAAGGATAGCTTTGCTATGATGCGGATACATGACTCATAAAGAGGAAGTCTTCCTCCCCACCTCCCCCATTCTACAGCCGACACACTCCCCAGCTCAGAACTGACTTAGGAAGGGGGTAATGTACCTGTATCTGTTCAGAACTATTTAATAACACATGAAGGCATTTCCTATGTTACTCTAAAGCACATAGGTCAGCACCTTGTCTGTTTTCCCCCACTTACATTATGGCGGAAATACTTCTGAATCAGCACAGAGAGCTACCAAATCCTTATTTACAGCCTCATGTTATTCTATTTTCTTCAGAACCTACAGTTTATCTAACTGGTCCTCTGTCACCCACTATTTGGCTTATTTTAACCTCCTGTCAGTCATGGTCACCCACGTCCACTTGTGTGGCTATGAGTAAGGGTGGGCTTCCACGCAGGTAGCTGCACTGAAATACTGGCATCAGTGCCTGGTCCTCCCTGCAGTAGCCTCAAAGTCTCACATGTTCTGAACGTTGCCAATCGCCCAGCTGACAAATAGCTTCCCAGTGTAGTATCAGTTTTGACCTCTTTCTTCATGAGTGAGGTTGTCTATTTCATCACAAGCTTCAGGGTCACTCGCATTTTGTTTCCTGCAAACTCTGTGGAAACTCACCCTGCTTTTCTACTAGGATATTTCATATTTGTCATTAAAGGCTCTATCCCTTTGTCTATGTAATGAACTTGAGAAATGGATTTTCTTTGGAAACAGGTGTCTTTTAGATAGAAATTTCTGCTGGTCACATCTGTGTCTACATATCGTTGCACAGAGTTTACCAAGCATGTTAGAACCTGCAGTGATGGAAAGCGGCAGTGATGGGACACTTGTCAGCTTTGCTCACGGTGGCACGGGCTGCTGCTAAAGACTCTACACTTACCATGGCAGGGATCAGGCAAAACAGGATGGCCTGGCTTTATGACCTCAGTTTCTCTGCCTTACATCTGAAACACCCCAGGGAGGACAGAAATGTAAGAATGGGGCACCCAAACCTGCCCCTTTGGCCTGGGTAAGGGGTAGTTGGACCCAGAATTTTCAAGGAACATTATTTAAAAACAGAGTGAACCCGGATATGGTGGTTCACACCTGTAATCCCAGTACTTGAGAGGCGGAGGCAGGAGCATTGCTGAAGGTTTGTAGCCTGGTTTGCAGAGTGAAATCTTGCCTTTAAAAAAAAAAAAAAACAAGAAACTGAAATGCCTTAATGTCAACTCCTAGAACGTAAATTCCAAGCAGCCAGCGTGTAAGTTCTAAGTGATCTCCTTTTCTTCCTCTGCCCTGTCTGAGATCTTCTTACCACCTGACCCTTGCTCCAGCTCTGCTCCATCCCACTCTCCTCTACTCTCTCATTCTTCCTCCTCCCCAGCAGCTCCTGGCCTGCCCCTGCAGGGCTTCTCATCCCCAGCAGCTCCTGGCCTGCCCCTGCAGGGCTTCTCATCTTCCCACTTCTCTGATTTCCTCCCCTACAAGCTCTGCCCACTCTGATCCCACATCACCCCCTTGCTCCTCCAGCAATAATAATGTATGTATTTATGG
>NC_022033.1:25697035-25716672 GCF_000317375.1 Microtus ochrogaster | reverse complement strand
AATGCTCCATTTATGATGTGCTGCTATCTCCATTCTTACAGATAAGGAACTCAAGGAACAGAAATGTTCAAGAGGTTACCCAATTTTACCTGACTAGCAGATAACAGCTTTGGGATTCAAACCCATTCGGTCTGATCCTCCACCATCTCATATTTATCTGCTTACCATGCTCGTTTGAGATTAGGATTCTCCTCTGTATGCTGTGAATACCATTGGTGAATAAAGAAACTGCTTTGGCCTGTTGATAGGGTAGAACTTAGGTAGGTGGGGGAAACTAAACTGAATGCTGGGAGAAAGGAGGCAGAGTCAGAGGGAGAAGCCATGGAGACACTGCTGGAGACAGATGTGCTGAAACTTTTGGTAGTGGTAATGCACAGATTAATGGAGATGTGTTAAATTAAGATGTAAGAGTTAGCAAATAAGAAGCGAGAGCTAATGGGCCAAGCATTGATTTTAATAATATAGTTTCTGTGTGATTATTTTGGGGCTGAGCAGCTGGGAACCAACAAGTGATTGAGTTTTCTGCCTCTGCCCATGCTGGGGGTCCTGCTTAGAAGATTCTCCCTTTCCATTGTCCACCTGCCTTGGATGTCATAGAAAGTCTTGCTCATAAGTCATATCTGTTTCAAAGTCCTTTCCAGATTCTTCAGAAAATTCTCTTTGGTTTTATAACTGAGAAACTTTATAATGCCACTTAGTGTCATCATTATCACCACCATCATCATCACTACCATCATCATCACCACCACCACCACCATCACCATCATCATCACTATCATCATCAACATCACCATCATCATCACCATCATCACCACCACCACCACCACTGTCATGACCATCACTATCATCACTATCATCATCAACATCACCGTCATCATCCATGACAGACCCATACCCAGGCTGGCTTCAAATTCATAATCCTCCTACATTAACCTCTCAAATGCTGAAGTTACAATCACGTGCCACCACACTCAGCTTGTATTGAGATCTCCCTCCAGACTACATGTGCCACTCCACCCACCCACACCCCCACACCCAGGAGCTGCATTGGCAGGAGACGTGCTCTGTCTCCCTCTACTGTCTAGCATAGAAGGTGTTCTCTAAACACTTGAGGATCAAATGGCAGGGGCCTCGGCACTCATCCCTGCCACACGTCCCAGAAGATGTGTCTCCAGCTGGAAAGAAACAGGGCAGGAGGAGGAAGCTGTAGTGCCCTTAGGTAGGAGAGATCTCCATGTAGGGGACACTTTCTGAGAGACAGTTTTACTAATCTTACCATAACTTACCATTTGGATCAAACTCCCCAGAGGAGCCAACTGGTGATGGAGTTCCACACTTGAATGATCCCCAGAAATCTTTGGGAGCCAGCTGCCCTACCCTTGGGGATTTCTCCCTCTTCTGATGCCAGGAACTGAACCATGGGCAGAAGTGACCCTGACAGGATGCCTTTGTGTCATAGCAGGAAGTGTGGCCACAGTTCCTAGGCTCATTGCTTAAGCTTAGGCTACCCCAGCCAGACCCATAGGACCTCTGGCAGCAAGAGGTCACATGACTTTAATAATACAATATTTCTGGGGCAAGCATGAACTTCTCTGCCTGTGAGGGAAATTGCCCCATCCTCAGAGATATGGGGTAAGAACCATTCTAGTGTCTCTCACAGTGCTACTGTGGTACCCTGGCTAGGACTATGGGCAAAATCTGAGTTCTTAAAAGCCCAAGGCCTTTAAAAGAAGCAGTTTACCTCAGCAACTTCCTAAGACCCCAGGCCTCAGACCCAGTGTCACCAAGCATCGCCACATCCTTTAGGGTAGGAGGCAAGGCAGGAGCGAGGCTGAAAAGATGTACTCTGTTGTTCAGTCCAGATTGTAGTTCACTGTACAACATGGCTCCTTGATCTCCAGGCAACTCACTCATAAGGTAAGGAGAGACACCTGGCAACATCAGACTTAAAGAGCATGTTCTTTGATATTAAGAACACATTTGTTCAATAGCTGGCACCATGGGCTAACTGCTCTCCATGTGAGTTCTCCAGGTCACTAGCACCACTAGAATTCAGATTGGCAGTGTAAACTTCCTGTTCCACCTCTACCCTACCTAGTCAAGAATTCCGGGTATGTGGCTCAACAGTCTGTTCCAGCAAGCCCTCCTGGAGGAGCAGAGGCACACTGAAGTTGGTCAATCAATGTTATGGAGAAACTTAACCGATGGGCAACATATTGGGAGAAGATATGTGGAACACCAATACCCAACACTAAAGTGACATCTAAAATTTGAATGCTAGTCTTGCAAATGAATGTAAAAAACACAGGAAACCCAGTGGAAGTGGGCAAGCAGTAAAGGAGCAGTTCAGAGCAGGAAGCTCAATGTCCAGTATGTACAGAAGGAGGCCCCAAATCTCAGGGTCAGGATATAGCTTAGCTGGGAGAATGCTCACCTGGCATTCATGATGCTCAACATTGCACAAGCCAGGCATGGGGCTGTACACATCTTTAATCCTAGAATTTAGGAGGATCAGAAGTTTGAAGCCAGCCTAGGTTACATGAGGCACTATCTCAACAACAACAAGAACAACAACAACAAATCTCAAGATTAACACAAAAATAAAGAATGCATGGTAAATATATACTTGTCTGGTGTGTGTGTGTTATTGGGAATTAAATTTAGGGTCATATACACATTAGGCAAACATTCTACTATTGAGCTATATCTCAGTATGAAGACGGACGCTAAAAAGAAATCCCACATTAGCTCAGAATTGAGTATAAAAAAGGGTTACTTATTTAGGGGTAGACTCACAGATCACAGTCTCTGCTTGAATGGGGAACAGCAAGCGAATCCCGCAGCCAGAAGAGAGAGCAACCATACTTTACATAGGCATTTATAGTATAAGAGCCCATGCCCAAGTGGGCAGGTAACTTAAAGACTACTGGCTGTAGGAATTCCTACAGCACCTCCCCCTTTTGCTTAAATAAGAGGGTTCTAAGCCTAACACAAAATTATATACAAAAAACCCCCAAATATTAGGTATAAAAATTAGAATTACAACCAGCATAAACAATATCAAGAAACATGTGATAAATGTTTCAATAATCATCCTTTCCTAAGGAGTTTAAGTCTTGTATTATAAATAACTTGGCCAAGTCATGAAAGTTACTACAACTAGCTAGTCTTCAACCCCATTGAAGACCCTAGAAGGGAAATAATATTACTTGAGTAAGCAGGAAGTGCAATCAAGCAACTTTCAAAATGTGCAACAAATGACAGAGACAACAGGCTACCTGGGCAATCACCCAAAGTCTCATTTGCAGTGTTTGAGCAACCAACTTTGGCTAAGGCGTAGAGTAACTGACAGACCATTTTCAGAGGCAGGAAAATTTTCAAAACCATCTTACCCTGTCTTGGCAAGGTTGGACAGTCTTTTTTCTTGTATCTTGTTTGTCCTGTCCAGACATTGTGCATTTTGTCAGCGGTCAGTGTATGGGCAGTTTGTTGCCCAAAGGCCAGTTTTGCCAAGAAGAAAACAAGTTCCAAGTGGAATGTCTTCGGTGCTCAACATTCTCTCAGGAATAGATGGGTGCTGCCAGGAGCAATCGTGTCTCACATCAACAGAACCCTGTTATTTAAATGCCATATTCTACAGCTCTTTGAAGCTGTTGAAGAGTACCTATTTATGCAGGATACAATGTCTATGTATCTAAAGAACCTGATTTCTAACTATAAGTGTGACAAACATGGATGACTATTGACCTATAATTCGTAATGCCTATATAAGTTAAAGACTAAGACTTCATATTAGAATATTAAACAATCTTTACACAACTGTGCAACAAATGAGGACAATGACCTCAACATGTAAACAATGTATAAGTATCTTGATCAGAGGTAGAAATGTATATTGCAATATGATAAATATATCCTAAAATTGTATCAATATACAAAATGTCTTAAGCGGAGGTAGAAACATGCATGCATACAATATGACAAAATAACTTTGCCTAGGTATACAAATATTGTAGATGAAAATAGGAACATATTCAATATAATTTAAGTTTGTATCAATATACAAGAATCTATGACAATGTAAATTGCCTATAAATAATAGCTCACAAGTATTCACTCTATTACTCACTATTATTATTAGTGTGAGTAAGGTCACACTAATCTATTATCCCAACCAATTTCCATTTTTTTTCAAAGAGATCCCTGAGCCTACATAATTTCCCCCCAATTCCCAACCTTATACCAATTATAATCAACCCCTAATTGATGTCCCTAACCCTGAAGACAAACTTTGTTGGGAGAGGGGGCACTGTCTTCTAGAATTACTTTCAGCTGTCATGGGGGCGATGTTCTTTCTATGTAATATTATGAAAGTAAAATGATGGTTAAGTTTCAAGATTATTGTCTGGTATGAATGCAAATAGTCTCTGAGTATTCTGTAGGGTTTTTCTGAGGTTCCAATTTGGAGTTCTGGCCAGGCCATTGTAAAAAAGTGCACCATATCAGCTAACCAAGTTGGAACCATCTTGAGCAGCTGGTATCTAAACAGGTCTTACAGTAGCGCTATCAGCATCATGATATCATATCAACCAGGTGAAGTTGTTGTTGTGGGGCCCCATCTTCTTCCTGGAAACTTCAAAGATTTCTGCAGAAAAATTCATTGTTCATTGTGGAAAACTTAAACATTATTTATATAGACATATATTCAATGAAAGGTACAATAGAGACAAAAATAGGCATAAAGAAAAATAAAATTTTTCTAAATTCTTTCTTCTTTCTGTCCCATGACTCCTGACATGAGACAGAAACTCTGAATTTTTATTTTAACAACATGCTTGAGCTTAGAGAAGGACAGAACCATTGTCCAACTCCAAAGCTGGCTTTGATTTTTAACTGAGTCATGACTATCATTCTAGTTTATGTTTAGAGATTGAGGACATCAGATGACCTGTCCTCATAAGTCATAATTCTCTTTGCTTGGTGATCCTATCTGGATAACTATCTTTTCCTCTTTAGGCCTCTAGATGTCCAGGGTCTCTTGACTTTCTGAAGATGAGTATTTTCTTGCAAAGACAAGAACAGAACCTTGCTTAAACCCTTATGAGGTTTCCTTACCACCTGATTGGTTGTCACCATTGTGGATGAGCCATCATTTCTCTTTCTCAAGAGATTTTTCTTTTTCAAGCCAAATCTTTATTAATTTTGATGGTATCCATAACTTTTCTTCTCCTGTTGAAACAAGAGCAAAACCCCTTCCCCAATGTAGCACATCTCCTGGCTTCCGTTGTGAGGTCAACACATCCTTGAAAAACACTAGCTGATTTAATTCAGAAGATTTTTCTATTATCCAATGTCTCTCTGCTGCTATTGTTCCTTTCTCATTGGCGTTAAGAAAATTCAAGGCTAGTAAAGCATTATGTAATCTATTTCTGGGGGTATTTTCCATTCCTTTATGTTTGTTTAACATATCCTTTATATTTCAGTTTGATCTTTCTATAACTGCTTGACCTGTAGGATTGTTTGGTATACCTGTAATATGCTTTATATTATAATAAGCAAAAAACTGTTTCATTTTCTTAGACACATATGCTGGACCATTACCTGTCTTTATTTGTGCAGGTATACCCATGATGGCCATAACTTCTAATCAATGTGTGGTTACTGAATCAGCCTTTTCTGCGCTCAAAGCAGTTGCCCATTGAAAACCTGAATGAATGCCAATCGTGTGGTGTACACATTTTAATTTTCCAAATTCTGCAAAATGGAACACACCCATCTGTCAGATTTCATTTCTTTGAGTACCCTTTGGGTTACTCCCTGCAGGTAGCAGTGTTTGGTTATAAAAAGAGCAAGTAGGACATCTCTTTATAATCTCCTTAGCTTGTTGCCATGTAATAGAAAACACTTTCTTTAAAACTTGGCTATTGACATAATGTTTCTTGTGAATTCTGAGGCCTTCAACACACTACCAATCAATAATTGATCAATTTCTGCATTACCTCGTGCTAGAGGACCTGGCAGATCTGTGTGGCAGGGAACATGGCAGTGGGGAGGGGGACATGTGCGTGAGCTTGGGAAATTTCCAAGTCGCAGTGTGCACTCCGCTGTGGTGGGGGTTTTACAAAAAATCACTTAGTAGGTGAAAGCAAGCCAAGCAGGTGGGGGTAGGAGACCTGGGCTGTGGGCTGTTTAGGCCTTTTAGACTGGTCCACCTGGTAGGTGTGAAGTTCGGATCCAAGTGGATGTCAGATGAAGATGGCCGCTAAAAAGAAATCTCATACTAGCTCAGAATTGAGTATAATAAAGGGTTATTTATTTAGGGGTAGACTCACAGATCACAGTCCTCTGCTTGAACAGAGAACAACAACCAATCCCACAGGTAGGAACAGCAATGGAATCCCACAGCAGGAAGAGAGAGGGAGCGAAGAGGCCACGCCCAAGTGGGCGTGTAACTTAAAGGCTACTGGCTGTAGGAATTCCTACAGCACCAGTATTTCTTAGGCTTTTTTATTTTGAGGCTGAGTCCTGTTTAGTTGCCACATCCAAATTGATAGAGAACAATTAAGTCAGGCATTATAAGGAAACAGATGATTGCACAAGGCAAAAGCATTGTTTGAAAGCTATGGCTAGGCTATTTTGGAAGGGTTTTGTGAAATTTAAACACATATGTCTGGGATCTACTAATTTCACTCCTGGCAGAGCTCAAAGGAATCATCACGTGAGTCCACAAGGGCTGACTACAGAGATGTTCATCATAGCAGTGTTTGTAGTATGAGAGGTCGAAAGGAAACTGGGGGCCATCATCCGGGGAATGGAGAAATAGAGGGAATGATTAACTTGGAATATCTAGCAGGTGTTGAATGCAATCAGCTAGATTTTCCCATAAGAATATGTTTGGATCTTAAAATCACTACAGAGTGGGCTAGGCATGGCACCGTACGCCTGTTATTCAGGCACTCAAGTGACAGAGGCAGGGGGATCTTGAGTTGGTTGCAGCCTTGATGACACAATACGATCCCACCAAAAAAACAAGAACAAAACAAAATACCACACACTGACCATCCAACCCAAATTACAAACTTTATGAATAGAAGCCGAGGAATTAGAACCCATACCAATGTCACTTATGCTGTGTTCATGTGCACACAGCATTGCACTGTGTGTGTGTGTGTGTGTGTGTGTGTGTGTATCCACTTGCATGCAGATGGAGATCAGAGGTCAGTGCTGAGTGTCTTCTTCAGTCTCTCTCTGCCTTACCCAGTAAGAAAGGGTCTTTTTTTAACCAAAAATTATTATTATTAGTGTCTGTGCATGTGTCTGTGCAGGGCGGTGGTGAGGACGCCACCGTGCGCATGTGTGGTCAGAAGATAGCTCTGAGTGGGTGGTTTCCTTCTTCTACTTTTATATGGGTTCTGTGCCTGGAATTCAAGTAGCCATGTTTATGCAGAAAGTGCTTTATAAGTTAAGCCATCTTCCTGGGCTGAGGGTCTCTCACCCATACATACTGATTAGTGGCTACTCTCTGCACCCACAACCCCAGCTAGAGTTAAAGACATAGGGGGCCACACTGGCTTTTTATATGGGTGCTAGAGATCTGAACTCAGGTCATCATACTTTTGCGGTAGGGGCTTTGCTCACGGTGAAATCTTCCTGGCACAGCATTGTGCGTTTTATGGACAGGGATGAGTTTTGACTGTAGGGATGGGGCTTGTGGTGTGGAGAAGAATGTGGATGGGAAGGGATGGAGCAGAATATCAAGAGAGCCTTGCATGAACTGGCCACAAACCCAGAGGGAATCTGGAGCACAGTCCCAGGGAGCACATGATTTGAATTTGGCCATGGAAGGCTTTGCGAGGTTTTGCAGACATATTTTCATCTCTTCTTGAAGTATCTGGCCCCCTCTCAAGGCTCCCTGTCCTCATTCAGGATGTGTCAAGGGCTGGCCTTGTCTTAACCTCCATAGCTCACAGCAGAGCCTGCTTGCACAGTTCTTTGTCTTGCCCAGCTCCAGGGCAAGCGTCTGCAGAGTCCTGAGTGTGTGTTTGGGACTTGGGCACAGGGCCAGGCTATGAGACCACTGCGAAGGCCAGTCCTGCTTTGTCTTCAAGCTAGAAACTCCTTCAGTCTTTGTGATAGCTCATCCCACCCACTGCTCCCAGGAGGGATAGAGAAACTGAGTCAGAAAACATTCCAAGTGGAAGGAAACAACATTTGTTGGGCCTCTGCATGCTAGGCTAAGGTCTTGACCTAACGTTGAGGTCTTGACCTCCATTCATCCCCATGACCACCTGTGAGGAGAGTGAAATGGAAATTATTGTATAGATATGGAAATGGATAGCGATATCCGAGAACAGGGGCATTCCCTCATATCCATTCCTTAAAAAGAAAAGTAAAAAAAAAACCCAGACTACAACAACAAAAAGCTTCTCAGTTTCTCGGCTTGTAAAATCGAAGAGATGTCTCTGGGCTCTGGAAATGGTCCTGGTTTGAGGTTGACCACGGCGTGCAGAGAGCAAGGGCTTGAATTGGAAATCTTTTCTGTCGGCCAGTAGGTGGAGCGATTCTTCATCCTGCAGAGAACTCTAGGGTCTGGCTCTCCCTAGAGCAAAGCCACCTGCAGGACTTTCTCAGTATTGCAGAAATTTAAGCCCTGGAAATCCATCTGCGGGAACAGAAGCCTAGAAGGCACAGATGGGAATCCAGGATATCTAGGCACTCGCAGGAGGGTGTCCCACAAGCAAGTGTGCAAGAGCTGAGGCGGGCAGCAGGGCTACAGGTAGTTGTCTTCACCCTGGTCGCCCCCGCTTGGGGAGACATCCTCGTAGACATCGTCGTCGTCGGGGGCCAGAGCCTCAATATCGTGTGTAATGTCCGCCAGCAGCTGGTGGAAGGTCTGTGCCTCGGGCCGCTGGGCTGCCCCGTCGTAGCTGCGCACGGCAGAGGCTGATGTGGAGCTCATGCTGCGCTTGATGCGGCCGAAGCTGTCGGTGAGGATGCCACCCTCGCGGATGCCCACACTCTCTAGGAAGCTCTCGAAGTAGCCAATGTCCTGGTCTGGAATAAAGGGCCGCATCCCTACAGGATACATGGCAAGGTGATTCCTTCATTCAGCTAGCCTGTGGAGTGTCCCTCTCTGGAAGACTGAGTTCAAATCCTGTCTCTGCCAGTGTGGCTTTACCTAAGATTATTTTTTTAACCTCATGAAACAGCAAATGACCCAAGACTCCCCACATTTTGGCTAGCTTAGTATAATCCTAGAGTTACATTCCCACTTCCTCGCTACACAGCCTCTGTTAAATAACTAACTCAAGCCTCACTTTCCTCACCTGCAAAAACAGATATTTTTACCTGTTTTGGTGCAAATGTAACAGCAGTTACTTCCCACGTTGAGGCCCATATACATTGGTTTTGCTCCTGGCTCTTTCTAGCTCTTTGATTTTCTTCCTTTACTTTGCTACTCTTAAGCCTCAGTTTTTTCTCATGAAAATGGGCACAAAGTAAGAAGTGGGGACAGTCTATGAGATCATGCTTGGCTCATGATAACTGCCAAACACATCTTGTCTGCTGCCAAAATTATTCCTGTGGTGCTTATGAACCCCCTCCACTAGCTGTGTGACTTTAGACAACTTCCTTTGCCTCTCTGAGGCTGAGCCCACACAGGCTGTCTGTGTGTGTTTGTGTGTGTGCTTTGCTACCCTAGGCTAGCCTTGTTCATGTCAGCTGTCTCTCCGAAATTCCTTTTCCTTGTCAATACTCTTGCTCTCCTTCTCTGTCCCAGGGTCTCAAGGTCTTGGCCTTAGGAGCTGGAAGAACAAAGCCCTCCCATGTGGTGCTGGGCTAGGGATGCCTGGAGCCAAGGGGTGCTGGGACTTACCAATGAGAAGGAACTTCCGTCGGTCTCCGTAGAGTTTCTGCAGCCCTGCACAGAAGTCCTGGATAGGCAGCCCCAGGCGATAGTCTCGGAGCAGAATTGCAAACTGCTGGATCTCAGGGGGACCCAGCTTACTCCGCAGCTGTGGGAGTAAGGGGCACCCTTGGAGACCAGTCCCAGAGCACAACAATACTCAACTCCTGCTGAAAATGCTGGAGTTCTCTCTGACAGCCTGCCTGGTCCAGTCTGCCCCCTTCTGGCAGAACATCTGGTTCTTTGCATCTAGAAATGGGATGTGTATCCAGCTTCCCGAGCCCCAATCCTTTAGTGACCATCTCTGTGGTCTGACTCTTGCTTTCTTCCTCTACACTTAGGGTAAGGAGGGAGTTTGACAACCCCCCCCCCCCCCACACCCCGCCACTTGGGGTTGTCAAAAAGATCAAAGACAAAAATGCACAAAAAAAACCGTGCTTGGAGCATTCTGTGCTGGCTAATGCCAGTCAAGGCTTTTCTAAGCCTGCCTCTCCTAACCACACCTCCCTCCCTGGCCTCTGCACGCTCACGGACGATTCCTGCAATGCACCATGCATATGTGGAGCACTGCCGCCCCACTCACCGTGACCATGTAATCCTGCAGCTGCTCGAAGGCCCAGCTGCTGTGGTCGGTACTGCTGCAGTGGGAGCCGTGGAAAGACGGTGTGGATGCGCCACTGTAACATGCTTCAAATGTGTCCTGGGAGCCATTGCTGCAGAGACAGGAGGAATAGACCCTCACCAACCTCTGTTCCTTTCCCTAGGGCAGGTTAAAGTTGCTTGGGCCTATATACCAGGGCTCAAGGCCCCTTCCTAGATCTCATCTTGCCCTCCAAGACCCTTCATGAGGCCCAGAATCGTTGAAGCTCTCCCCTGCTCTCAGAACTCTGGTCATACTGCCTTCCTTAACCCATCTGGGGCCTTTGCTCATGCTGTTCCCTGTGCCTAGAATCCTCTCTCCTCCCCACTTTCTCACAGCTCATGTTACAGTCACAGATCCCCTAAGAGTGTGTTCTGAATCCTTGCTGTTCCTGTGTGGCTAATTCTCTGCGTGAATGCCCTGTCCTATTTATTCCCAGCTCAACTATCACCAGTTCTGGGAAGCCCTCCTGGTTCCTCAGAAAGGCCCGGTTCTGACTCTCCCATAACCCAGGAAGCTGCTCTTCAATGCAGGTTGCCTCCTGTCCTAAATTGTATGGGCCTTGCTTTCGCCTTCTGGAGTCCTTTCTGTAAACCAGGCTGCTTGGCTCATCGTGAAGGGTTTTGTTTTGTTTTTGACAGGGTCGCACATGACCTCGACTGGCCTTAAACTCTCTGTGCAGCTGAGATTAGCTTTGGACCTTTGATCCTCCTGCTTCCACCTCCTAAGTACTGGGGTTGCAGGCATGAGCTACCAAGCCAGGTTTATGCTGTGATGGGGGTTGGAACCAGGGCTTCTAATGTGCTAGGCAAACAGACTCTCAACTCAGGTGCACCTCCGACCCCTCGTAGGAAGTTCTCTTTATCAACTGTTTTTAAAATAGGATGTTCACGCTGGGCTCCTGCCTCGCTTTGTTTCTAATTTGTTTCAGAATCACTTTCTATTATTAGCTACAGGACAACATAGCTTCCTGGCCAAGAGTGTGTACTCTTTTTGCTTTTTTTGTTGTTTGTTTGTTTATGATCTCATGCTGCCCAGGTTAGCCTCAAATTCATTATGTAACTGAAGTGGGTTTCAAACTTCTCATCCTCTGGCTTCCACCTCCTAAATGCTGGGACCAGAGACCCTGCAAGGGTGTAGACTTCTGAGGTCACATCCCAGCCTACTTGTGTTCACAGCCCAGGTCTATGCAGTTTGCGGTCTGAACTCTGTTTCCCTAAACCTCAGCTTTTCCCTCTGTAAAATGGGATGATGAAAATTGGTGTTACTGTGAAAGTGGCAGGAACTAATATTTGCAAAGCACTTCAGGTCATATGTCCTTTGTGATAGATAACCAGCCACATAGCTGCCAACAAAAGCCAGTGACATACTTTTCAGCATACAGCCAGCTCAGCAAGCATGTCATTGTGTGATTTTGCTCTCCTCGGCCAATTCATGTTGGTTATGGACTAGCCTATGCACACACAGGCATAGGAAGGCAAATGTAGGGCCAATAATAACAACAGTGGGGACAGGGCATATTACTTGCCAACACCAGAGTCCTTAATAACAGGACTTATTACTATAGGTCTGATCGGGACTTTATTAGATTTAAACTTAAAATCCCATATCTTGGGAAACTCCTTAATCCTGAGCAAACTGGGAAGGGCAATATTCTTAACAGAATTCTTAAAAAAAAATTTTTTTTTGAGTCAGGTTTCATGTATCCCAGGTTGGTCTGGAACTCACTACGTAGCCAGGGTGACCTTGAACTTCTGGTTCTCTTGCTTCTACCTTCCCAGTGCAGAGGCTACAGCTGTGCATCATTTCGTATAGTGTTAGGGGTTGAACCAGGGCTTTGTGCATAGCTAGGGAAGGAGTACTCTACCAACCGAGCTACGAGCTACAACCCCGGTACCCAGAATGCTGTTTTAGCCTCCATTTTCCACTCTTGCTTACAGCTAGTTCTGACCAAGCAGCCAAGTTCCAATTACTAAAGTGTAAGCTAGATGGGACGTGTGTGTGTGTGTGTGTGTGTGTGTGTGTGTGTGTGTGTGTGTGTGGTTTGTGTGTTGCTAGGATGGAGCCCAGGATTTTTGCTATGCTAAGCATGCATGGTGACGCTGAAGTACTTCCTGGCCTCCATCCTCCCTATAGAGGCTCTTGGTGCGCTGTTGCATGGCTGCAGCTACAGCTTAGACCATGAGGTCACTCTGAGGATGGTGAAGAGGAAGCTGTGACCGGAAGACAGGCTGGGGCCCAGAGGACCAGGAAGCTCTGAACTCTTGTTACAGTTTATGTCATTGCAAGCCTACCCTCCTCAGGGTTTTCTATTATACAGAGCCAACACTAAAGTAAACCAATGTTGTTTCCAGCATTAGCTGTAACTTTGGACTCTGCAGGTCACTAAACCTGAAGACCTCTGTGGAACCCAGATCTGAGTTCCGGCATCTCTAGGTCTCTCAGGGTCTATCTGGAGCTCTGCTAACCTCCTACCCCTCACACAAATCAGGGTTCGGTCCCTTTCCCCCCTGCACACTAGAGGAGTGGCCCTGTTTGGGTAGGGGCATCCCTGACAAAGGTGATACCTACAAGGAGCTGCAGCAGCTCAAGTCAGCGTCGTAGGCAAACGTCCCATCTGTGCGACAGCTTTCACCTGGAACCACAGACAGAAGAAGTGTCAGAGTGACATGCAGGGACCAATAGCTTAAGTTCCCTGAAGCCCCAACCTTAGTGGCACCCTGGGATTTAGCTCTGGTCCAGTCCCAACATAGAGTCAACCGTGGGCAACTGACCTCACTGATCCTCTTAGCATCTGCCAGTTTGCTGGGATACAGGGAGGCAGATGGGAGCCAATGGGGAAGTGTTGGCATGTGTGTGTTTAGGTGAGTCAGGACGATTCTGCAAGGGGGAACAGGCTTGGGAGCCTGAAAGAAAAGTAGCATTATTTGTGGAGACTGTGCCTCCTCCTCAGTCTGCTCCTCATCTGCCCACGCATGGCTTTGCATCTCAGCTCACTCGGGGTCACTTGGTCACCCTGACTTCTCAGAGGCCAGTTCCTCATTATAGGTTCTCACAACACTGTCTGTGGTTAGACATTTATCTCTGTGACTATCCCATGCAAGGTACAGGAAGGCAGGGCCATGTCTCAGTTTGCCCACCATCACTACCTCTTGCAGATTACAACTGGGCCCGAGACAGATTACAACTGGGCCCGAGACAGTCGTGCTTGGTAAATGTCTGTTGAATGAAAGCACCTGTCGACTACCAGATACGTGCTCTCGTTCCTCCACATGGGATCTGATGAGTTAGCCCAGTTTCCCAGCAGGCACAGCTGCAGGTAGGAGGGTCTTCAGAAGACCAGAGCCCCAGCTGCTGGAGCTGTGCAAACAGAGACCACCCTAGAGCAGGCTGCGGAGAGAAGAATTCACTCAGTGGCCTCGAGGATAGCCCACAGAGAGGCTGTTGCAGATAGAAGCTTTGGAGCTAGACAGATTGGGTTTAGATTCTGACTCTGACCAACTGTGTGACCTGTGAAAATCTATTGACTACTCTGACAGTCAATGTTTTTTTAATAGTAAAACTGGATCCACAGGGCCTCAGAAAGGCTCCTCGCCCCTTTTCCTTTCGAGACAGGGTCTCACTATGTTGTCCTAGCTAGCCTGGAACTTGCTATGTAGACCAGGCTGGCCTTGAATGCATCGATGTCTGCCTGCCTCTGCCTCCCAAGTGCTAAGATTAGAGATGTGTACCACCACCATACCTAGATCCTTCTCTTTTTTGAGATAAAGTTTCTACACTGTAGTTCAAGTTGACCTTAAATTCTGCTCCTTATTTTACCAAGAGCTGGGGACTATTAGCCTATGCCATTATGTCTAGCTCTGAGAAGTTTTTTATTTTTTAATTACACAAAATTATATATTTTTGTATATATATTATTGGACTTGAGTTTGTATATGCCATGGTGCCCATGTAGAGATCAGAGGACAACATTTGGGACTCAGTTTCTCCTTCCAGTCTGTAGTCCTGAGGATTGAACTCAGGTTGTCAAGCTTGGCAGAAGGTACCTTTCCCCACTGAGCCATCTCACCAGCCCAGGATCTGAGTGGTTTTCATTTATCCAAAGACTGCCTGTCTATCTCTGTGGTGTGTTCAGTCCTGTGCTAGGTGAATGAGGCAAGTAGGTTGCTATGAAGACTCAAGAAGACTTGGCACCTTGCTATTGTGCTTGGCACATCACTGCCACTCAATGAATGCCCCTGTTAGTCTCACTTTGGTTCCAGTCCTTGATTGCATACATGGACTAATTCAGACATGACAATCTAGGAGCCTCATGGAGTGAGTGAGACGGCTCAGTTACTCTGCAGACAACACACGAGCTGCAGTGAGCTGGCTCAGTTAGCCCATAACGCGCGAGCTGAACTGCAAAGCAGGCACACCCAAAACAAGTGAGAAGTTTCAGGTGCCCAAGTTCAAACTCATCCCAAACTTGACAACAACCTGATCATCTCTTAAGAGGTCATCATGAAGATGGACGTTCTTAAGTGGACCCCTAGAACAGGGGAACAGCTCAGAACCCCTAACAGCCTTTATCAGCCCTGACTCAGGATATCCAGCCTTCCCGGTGCTTTGTGTGAGTTTGGATACTCACTGCAGCTGGAGAGCCATGGCCGCTTAGGCGTAGGTCTGTAGTGGTAGCCGGCCCGGTCTACACACTCGATGCTCTGGTCCCCATAGATGATCTGGAAGACTTGACAGATGAGTGCACAGGACTCCTCAGCAGCATCCTGGTCCAGGGGAAGAAGAGAGCTCAGCTCTTACCCACCATCAGGGCAGCCCTGCTTCCCCACAGGCAGTGTGAGCCAGTGCTGAGACACCCCACCTCAGACTCCCTTAAGTCAACTCAAGACATTTCCTCTCGAAATTATATGGCTCCTCTCTTGTTCTTATGACCCTTCTACGTCACTCAGAGGCGACTCTGACTCCTCTACCATTAAAGTACATTCAGATTTCCAGGGGATTCATGGCCTATCATGAAATTTATCTAACATAGGGTTTGTTTAATTTACTGTACAGGGGCAGCAGCTGAAGTCCCGGGTGGAGATGGGACATTTCAAAGAATCAAAATCTTAGGCTCAGTGCTGTTACTATTACCGAACACAATATACAGCTATGGGCACCCAATGCAATAATGGAAGCAATGCTATAATAGTCTCACGATTGAAAAAGATCATGCTTATAAATATACTGCCTCTAAAAAGCCTAAGACAAAAACTAAAATGTAATTCAGGATGGGTATCTATGGTCATGGCAGGTACAGATATTAATACCAAGGCCGAAACTTACCATGACCCTAGAGTAAGTAAACAGGTTAGATAGGAACCCCATTTTATAGTTAATGCTGGCACCAGGAGTTTTAGCTCTGATTGGTGTGCTTGGGACTGCTGTGTCTCAGACAGGAGACCAGAAGCTCAGGCCCCTGGGAAGCAACTCATTTACGTATTCATTCCACCACCCAGTCAGGACCGAAGCCTTAAAGCCCACACAGTAGAGGGGATAGCTAAGGCACATTGTTGCCTGTCTAGGACCCAATTCGAAGGCCCTTGGTTCTACTGACCATTTCTTCTCCTTATTTCATTTTAAACAGCACAAACTAAGTTTTCCTGTTGAAACAGGGTCTCTTCCTCCCTTCCCTATCACACAGACCACTCACCTCCTATCAGAGCGCCAGCAAGACCCATCAGATCCTAGCTTTACTGTATATGTGTCTGTCTGTCCTTTTTCATGTCCTCATCACCTTAATCAAGTCTCCAGGATGAAGCTGTGTGGGAGGTGGCAGTAGAGTACAGAATAAGAAAGGTCTGAGCCAAAGGGGTGGAGCAAGACATCATTTGCCCTGCAAGAGAAGCTGGGTATGGGCAGTGCGGCGCAGAGGATTTGCATATATTTAAAAACAAGGCCAGTAGGATTTATTGACAGAGTAAATTGAGTGTGTGTGTGTGTGTGTGTGTGTGTGTGTGTAAGTAAGACAGAGACAGAGACAGAGGCAGAGACGGACAGAAAGAAAGAAAGAAAGAAAGAAAGAAAGAAAGAAAGAAAGAAAGAAAGACCAAGGCCCCTGCAAGGTTTTAGCCTGAGCCACCAAGGATGGAGCTACCATTTAATGAAACATGGAGAGGAAGGTGCTTTCAGGTTTGGGAGGAGACTGGGAACTCAGTGTGGGTCAAATTCATGCTGCAATGACAAGCAGACCCTGGAAAAGACAGGCTGAGTGGAGATTTGGTTTGAGACGAATTTCAGGGTGTTCTTTGGGTTTTAGAAGGCAGCAGGGTCTAAATCACCTAGAAACAAGTGTGGATAAGGGGAGCAGATTGAGGATAGCATCTGGACAACCCCCACTTTAAGAGGCTGGAGAGAAAAGGAGGTACCAGCTTCTAAGAAGGAGCTTGCGGTAGGAGTGGGGGAAACTAGAGAAGGAGAAGCCAGATGCCAAGTGAGAAGGTATCTCAGCGTGGGGACCTGAGCCACTGTGCTGCTCCAGGGACTGGCCACCTCTCCCTGCAGACAGGCACATTCATTGTCCAGAGAGGGCCCAGGGCCCTGGGACAGAGGAAATGTTTGCAAGGCTCAGGGCTTGAAAGCGCCTGCTAGACTGGGTACTCCTTAGGGGAGAACACCCAGTGGCTTGCTCACCTCCACACACACAACGTCTAGCCAGGGTGGACCACACAGCTGTACTCAATAAACACTATGAAGTCAGCCAAGCAGTGGTGGTGAAGGCCTCAGGAGGCAGAGGCAGGCCAGTTTCTATGAGTTTGAGGCCAGCTTGGTATACGGAGATACAGAGAGAGTTCCAGGACAGCTAGGGCTACACAGAGGAGCCCTGTCTTGCAAAACAAAAACCACACACCCACACCCACACCCTCACACACACCCCTATATTCAAATGTGTGAAAGCAAGGGTGAATGGGGACAGAGAGGTGACAGGCAGGGCAGACAAGAATGATGGCAGGGCTTCTGCCTTGGGTAGCTACCTTAGTTACTAAGAGTAAGGCTTTGAACTTTCTGCGTTCTAATCTTGAAGTCATCTGCTTTCCGCAGGACCTAAACTTTGAGCCTGCATCCTTCCCTAAGGAATGGGAACAGGTGTATTTGCCCTAGGGGCTGCTGTGGGGATAAAGTGTTAGTGGTGCCCCATGCCTGTCTTGAGTGGGTGCTTCACTTGTGGGTGTTGTGATTAGTGCGATTTTGACTGTTAGTATATAGTAGTACCAACACTGCCTCGCGCTCACCCTGTTGGCCACAGCAAGGATGACCAGGTTGCAGTAGGCATCGGGGCTCGGGTTTTGGGGATCCAGCGGGTTGGGGCCTGGGTGGCGTCGCTCCCAGCTGCCGCCTACGCCGCCACCAGCCTGCCGCCGCTCCCAGCTGCCACCCGGCTTGCCCGTGCCGCCGCCCGCGTGCCGCCGCTCCCAGCTGCCGCTGAACGTCTGTCGCCGCTCCCAGCTGCCTGATGCCCGAGCTCCGGCGCGCTGCCGCTCCAGGCTGCCACCACCGCCCGCCGCCCGGGCCTCGGCGCCGGCGCCCCCTCCCCACGCCATGCGCCAGTCCAGGCTGCAGATGGTGTGGCGCCGCTCCGCCGTGCCCACCCGCCGCTTTTCGGGCGTGGCGCCCGGGGGGCCCGAATCGCGCCCCGAACCCCCGGGGCTGGCGTCCACGCCAGCAGGCACCGGGTCCACGCCCAGACCTAGAGGAGGCCGGAGATGGGAGGTCAGCAGCAGGAGACTGCGGCCTTCGGAGGCCACCTGGAAGGCCGCCGCACAGTTTTGGGGTCCCTGCACTAAGGCTCCGCCCGGCACCAATGCCCGGGAGCTGACTTCGTGACTTTCTGGACCCACCCTGGGCCTATAGACTCCGCCTCCAGCCTTGGCTCGGTCCCAGACCTTCAGGGTGGCGGTAACGTAGTCGTCTCCAACACCCTCTACCCTCCCGCCCCCCGCTCCCCCTACACACCCTAGTGGTCTTCCTCTTAGACCTACTTCCTGAGTTGAAGGTGGTGGACCAAGCTGTCCCTTCTCCGTACCCTTCATTTGAATGGTGACCCTGGTCTAAGCATTCCCGCCTTCCAATGCGACTTTCCCTGCTATCTTCAGTCCCTCCCCCAAACTGCTGACTGAAATAGCCTACAAGTTCAGAATCCTCCCCTAGCCCGAGGGTGCCCCCTACTGTCAGAACCAAGGGGTTATGTCTTTTATGACCCCCCTTTAAATTGAACTCTACTAAGGTAGCCCTGTGTTGAACTCAGGACTTCAACTTCGCCCTACCCAACCTCCTTAATCTGGTCAGGCTGCCCAACCATCATCTTCAATCCCCGGCTCTCTGATCTTGCCTATGGTTTCTTTTGCAGTCCCCTTAGTCTCAGAATAGTGTGCTCAGGTTTTCTGCCATCCCTCTCCCAGCCTCGGATCCATCCTTGGTGCCCTTCACTCAGTGGTCCCAGCACTGCAGGTTGGCCTCCCACTCCCCTCCCCCGCACCTCACCAGTCTTAAGCACTAGCAGGTGCAGCGCGTCGTCCTGCAAGTAGGAGGCAGCGGCGATCTCGTGCGTGGGGATGCGCAGGATGAGCTCCTCGTTGTCCCGCCAGGTGAGCAGCAGGCAGCGGGCGGACAGGCTCAGGATGCTGTCCTGCTCCGGCGTGGTCTTCAGAGGCAACTCCTTCAGCTGCTGCGGGGTGGGTCGGATCACCTGAGCCCCCAGGTACTAGGGTAAGGGAAGGGGACCCTGCCCTCCTCCCTCCTCCGCAGAGCCTCACCCTGGCGGTGTCTAGCAGCTGCAGGAGCTCATCTCTGCTGGAGGAGTTCAGTGAGGAAGTCACCCAGGTGAGGTGGCCCAGGAACTGGATGGGAAATGGGAGGTCACCGTGAAGCCATGGGAGATTCTAGCCTCCCTGTTAATGCAGGACAGGCTGAAATCTCAATGATAACCAGTGTGATGCCTAATTTTGGTTGTCATCTTGACTACACATGGAATCAACGCAAACCCAAGCAGCAGCGCACTCCTGTGAAGGGTTTTCTTGATTGTATCATTTGAAGTCAGAGACCATCTTAAATCTG
>NC_022033.1:25688366-25696825 GCF_000317375.1 Microtus ochrogaster | reverse complement strand
CTTGTAATCCAGCACTTGGGAGGCAGAAGCAGGAAGTTTTAGTGTCCAAGGTCATCTTTGGGTGTGCAGCAAGTTCAAGATCTCCCTGGGTGACATCAGATTCTGTGGGGTAGGGAGAAGGCTTGATTGATTACGTGCGCCAGAGCCCACTTCTAACGGCTAGCTCACGTTCACTAACACATGGTCATCTCACTCTACGAGGTTCTGCAGGAAGCAAAAGTCACTAATGTAGTGTTCCCCGCCTCGCCCCACTGCCATGCTGGCAATCAGGTTTAGAGCTTCTTTACCTGCTAGGCCAGACTGCCATTTTTCGTGTTTGTGTGTGTGCATATTCCTGTGAGTGAGTGCAGACATATGCCACAGCACCTGTGTGGACGTCAAGGGATAAGCTCTTGTTTTCCACATTGTCGGAGGCGGTGTGTGTGTGTGTGTTTGATACTTCACATGCCAGAAGAGCTGGCTCCTCAGCTTCCAGGAATTCTCTGCCTCCCCCTACCATCTCGACTGTGTGTTTTTTTAAGGGTCATAGGTGAATGTTTTGTGTGCATCTGACTTTACAAGAGTTTGGGGATTGGTATTTTGGTCCTCAAATTTGCCAGCAGGCACTTTACCCATTGAACTATCCCCCTCTCCACATCTGCCCCAGGCTGTACTATTAAATCTTGAAGGAACCCTGGGAATTGTCTTGCCCAGTGGCTCTCCGTACACCCTGCGTTATTAATCCTTCTAGTGACCTCATTGCAGATCAAATGGAAAGGAGCATTGAATTAATATATCATTTCTTTTTTTAAAAAATGATGTTCTCTTGCCAGGTGGTGGTATTGTAGCACTCAGGAGGCAGAGACAGGTGGATCTCTGTGAGTTCGAAGCCAGCTTGGTCTTCAGAGTAAGTTCCAGAACAGCCAAGGCTTCACAGAAAGACCCTGTCTCAATCAAACAAACAATAAAAGTAATAAAAAGCTTTATTGTGGGAGTTGCCAACCAATGATTGCTCTAACTTGAGGCCCACACCACAAAAGGGAGCACATGCCCAATACTGCCTGGATGATCAGGAACCTGAAACTGGATAGTCCAAGGACCTGGGGTAGAACAAAACAGGACTGACAAAAAAAAAAAAAAAAAAAGAATATAGGAGCCAGAGGGGTCAAGAGCACTATGAGAACACGACCCACAGAATCAGCTACCTAAGGCTCATAGGGCCCACAGAGACTGAAGCAACAATCATGGAGCCTCCAAGGGTCAACCCCAGGCCTTCTGAATTCATGCTGTGGCCGGTTAGACTGGGATTTTTGTGGAACTTTTGGGGACCGTTTACTCGTTCTGTGTTGCCTCGTCCAGCCTTGATATGAGGGTTTGTCTTCCTATCTAGTCTAACTGCATCTTGCTCTACTTTGTTTGGTATCCCTGGGAGGCCTATTCTTTTCTGAAGGGAAACAGAGGGGCAGTGGATTTGGGGGAGAGGAGAGGTGATGGTGGGGAACTGGGAGGATTGGAGGAAGGGGAAGTTCTGAATAGGATGTATTGTACAAGAGAAGAATAAATAAAAAGAAAAAAACGATGGTCTCAGTCAATATGTGAGTTCCCCATCCATTCTTAGTTATAGCAACATTGTCATTTAAATGTTATTATTCAGTATAAGAATTAACGTTTTATTACTTTAATTGCAGTCTTCCGGGATAATCTCACCACTCACATTTTTTCTTTTTATTCTGCAAATTTTCAGTTCCTGGTTTTAAAACACATTCATTTTCTGGCTTTTCTCTATTTATAGGGTTGCTAGATAAAATACTAGATGTCAGTTAAACAACAATTTTGTTTTTAGGATTTTTTTTTGTACCTTTGGTTCCAGTTAACATGTGGAGCATATTTATGTTAAAACAAATAATCACTGCTCATCTGCAATTAAAATTTGATCAGGTCGCCTGTTTGTTAAATGCCTGAACCCTACCTCACACCAATCTTTGGCTGTGAGAACCTGTTTCCCTCCCCAGTGCTCCTTTGTGGTGGTTCTAAAATACAACGAAGCCGGGCGGTGGTGGCGCACGCCTTTAATCCCAGCACTTGGGAGGCAGAGGCAGGTGGATCTCTGTGAGTTCGAGACCAGCCTGGTCTACAAGAGCTAGATCCAGGACAGGCTCCAAAACCACAGAGAAACCCTGTCTCGAAAATAAAATAAAATAAAATAAAATACAACAAAAGCTTTTGAATAGTAAGGAAGTCCTCTACCGTGATTTCTCCTCCTACTCCACCTCCAGCCCTGCCTCCTGCACTGGACATGAAGCCTGGGGTCTCCAAAATGCCAGGCGAATGCCCTACCACCGAGCCACATGCCCAGCTTCTCCCTTGCCTTTAACTTGGACACTGAGTAGTGGAGACTTCAGACAAAAATCTCCTGAGTAGGATGAGCTTTGGAGAACACAGCACAGTTTCCCACGCAGTTCCCTGTGGGGGCAGGAATGCTGGGGGATCCATGGGTAGGTGACACCATGTAGCTTGTGGCCGTGAGGTAGGGGATTGCTCCCCAAGAGCCACAGCTTCCTTCATATGAAACAGGGTGTGTCAGGGGTTGGTGTGCCTCCAAGGTCCCCCCACCTTCTCATGCTCACCTTGACCTCTTTCTCCAGGTAGTCACACAGCAGAATGTGAGGGTCGATGAGGTAGTCGGGAGGATAAAGAGGCATAGAATGCAGGGGCCTGCGACCAACATTGCTCCTGAAGGCAGCCTGGCGCGCAGCCTTTGGGAACACCAGCCTTCGGATGGGGGACACAAAGCCCTGGGGGAGACAGGAGAGTCCCAGTGACAACAGCGCTGGCTTTACTGAGCACGCATGAGCTCAGTTCTGCTTCTACAACCTAAATTAATCCCTCTAAACCTGCAGGAGGACCAGCCCTGCGGCTCCTCTTTCCCAGCTGGAGCAGCGAAGCCCCATAATGAGAGCTAGAATACCAGCTGGTGACAGTCCAGGTAGGCATCCCAGTTCCCAAACTTTCCGGGGAGGGTGATGTTCCTGCCAGCCAGATTCAAAGAGCCGCCAAGGCCGGTGGCACTACCCTGAGCATGTCTAGGCGTTTGTTAAGCTATCGCATGTTTGTGAGTTGGAAATCAGCAATCAGTAAGCGGAAGTATAATCCAAGGGCACCAGTATAAAAAGGCCCAGGATGGATCAAGGCTACAGGTGCAGATTCCAGGGCACAGCCCAACCTAGCAGTGCCCAAAGCTCAGAGAATTTGTAAACTTTGCTCCAGAGTTGCCGTTCTAGATGGGCATCCCTGGACCAGCAGCAGTAAAACCTGGGAATCTGAGAAGTGCTGCTTCCTGGTCCCATCCTAGATGTACTGAATCTGAAGCCTCAGGAGCTCCCCTCCCTGGTAGCATCTAGAACTGTCTTGTCAGTTCCTACAGTTCTGGGCGCTAGGACTACATATTCCCCAGCCAAGCAAATCACAAATTCTGGTAGCATGAGTCGCATGCTGCTTAGCTTCTCCACAAGACAAGAACAAACAAAAGAAGCCGCCACCTAGGAATGTGCATTCAAGACTACATGCTCATTCAGATTCAACAGATATTCATTCATGCCTGTGCTAGACTACATGTTCATTCAACAAATATTCATTCATTCCTGTGCTGGGTGCCGGGTGCTGGGATTTGGGAAACACTAGACCCCAGTTTTGCTTCCAGGTCATGACACATGGCCTGAACTAGTACATGGCAGATTTGACTGTGCTTGAGAATTCTGATTCAGTGTGTGTGTGTGTGTGTGTGTGTGTGTGTGTGTGTGTGTGTACAGGTCATGTTCACACCTGTGAAGGCCATAGGATGACCTTAGGTGTGTTACTGGGAGCTGTCTGCCAAGCAGGTCAGGCAGGTTGGCTACTGAGCTGCAGTGATCTGCTGTCTCTGTCCCCTACACTGGGATTACAAGTGTATGCCACTACTCTGGCTTTCTTTCTTTTTTTTTTTTAAATATGGGTTAGGGTCTCCATGACTGTGCAGCAAGCACTTTGTCAACCGAGCCATCTCCCCAGCTCCCGTGTTGCCCTTTGACCCATGTGGCAGAGCCTGGAGATGAGACCCCACAGTCTCTGAGTGATTCTGACATACCACCACTCAAGTCTCCAAGGGACTGTCATGGAGTCTGCAGTAGTGTTTCAAAACTCTGAGAAATGAGAGCCAGAAATCCGAGAGAAGCTCTCCAAGCAGAGGACAAAGCTGAATAAGACCCAGAGACTTCAGAAGCGGAGGGCAAGGAATCAGAGGGCACCGAGAGCCATGTATCTATCATAGCTGGATTATAAGAGACAAGCCATGAGAGCCTTCAGAGCTAGTTAGAACTAGGATGCTGTCCTGTACCCACGAGTGGTGTGTGTGTGTGTGTCTGTCTGTCTGTCTGCCTGTCTGTCTGTCTGTGTCTTTGCTCCCATCTTACTATCCAGTACTCCTTGCCCCCATCTTTCAGCTGCTCAGTTTTTTAAATTCCTACCATGGATGGAGCATGCTGTTCCTTAGCCCCACACACTCTTCTCAACTTGTTTTCCTTGTACCCATCAGCTCATACGCCCAACTCAGCAATCTAAGACTGGATATATCCTAATGCTGCATCTTCTAGCACTGAGCACAGCAGCTTCGTGGAACATTTTCATTAATTCCATTTGTCGCCTTGAAAAATAGTCATCCTTGTTTCCCTCATTAGACTGTGAGCTCCCAGAAGCGGAGGCCTTATTTGACATTGCTTATCACTGACATCCCTAGCACGAGGCACAGTTCACAGCACAGAAGAGGTGTTCAATAAGCATATATCAAAAGAATAGGCCTTACTGGGTGAGTTTTAGCACTCAGGAGCTTGAAGCAGGAGAATTGCTGTGAGTTTGAGGCCGGCCTGGGCTACGTAGTGAGTTCAAGATCATCCTGAGTTACATGGCTAGACCCTTTCTTGTAAATTAATACATAGACCCAAGAGAAGACATGTGTATATGTTGGCCCCAGTGACTCACATGGGCCATATGTGTCAATATGTGGGGATTTTTATCTGGGATAAAATACACAAATACCTCTGAACTGTGTCCCCTACCCTCTTTGCACTTAAAATTCTTATTATCAGTTTGCAGTTTTGGGTATCAAACCTGGGGTCTTATGCATGCTAGGCAAGTGTTTGACCATGGAGAGACACCCCCAGCCCACTTTCACAATTTTGAGACAGTTTCTTACTAAGTTATCCCAGACTGACCTTAAACTTGCAATCCTCCTGCCTCAGTCTCCAGATAGCTGGGATTACAGGCCTGTGCCATCATACTGACCTCATGGGAGTACCTTATAAAACATTCTGAGCCAGGTTTCTTGGGTGAAGAGGGCTCTGGGCAGATGGGGATGGAGTGGAGTTGGAATTATAAGATATAGCAAAACAAACGACTCAAATTCAGGAAAAGAGGAAGATGGGGAGGGGACTTGATGATTTGGGCTGAGAAGTGAGTTCCTGCACCAAGGTGGGAGACAACCAGGGAGCAGGTGGGAAGCCCCAGCCTGGCTGGGCAATCTGCCAGCCCATAATCACCTTGGCTGGGCCTTTCTATCTGGGAGAGCAGGGAATGTGTCTGCTGGGTGTCTGTCTGTCACTCTCTTTGAGAAGCAGTAGGAAGCTACCCCCAGGATGTCCAGAAAGCAGGTTTCCCAGAAAGACCCCGTCTGTCTCTCGGGACAATGCGGCAGAGGCCACTAAGAGTAAAGTTTAGAACAGGGTCCAGATGTCTGGCTGCCAGGGACAGAAAGTCAGATCCTTCCAAAGGAGACAGAAGGTCCCTCTGGTGCCTTTGCCACCTCCGTGCCAGCTCCTCTCTCTACCCCAGCTTCAGGAAAATTTCTCAACCCTGTCCCTCACAAACTCCCACCTACCTTCTTTCCCTTCTTGGCTTCATATTCCATGGTGAAATGGTTCCTCTGGTCCTGCCACCCTCCTGGCCACCCCCCGCCAGACCCCCCTCGCTTCCTTTGTTCTTTTTCCTGCCTGGTCGGAAACTCCACCAGCACCAGAGTTCCTGCCCCTCCCATCTGACGGTGGGGGCTGGGGTAGGTGGAGAGAGAACACTGCCTTGGGTCCCTATAACTAAGGATGGGAGACAAAGGTGGTATCCAAGGGCTTGGCAGTTGGAGCAGACTGAGGAAATTCCCCCAAGCTGGAGATCACCTTTGGATCATCCCCTGTCTGCCACCAACTTTGCTGGATGACTTTGAAACCTGCTGCCTGCTTCTCTGTTTACAGCAAGAGAAAACCTCACCCTCTCCCTGAAAAATAAACGAGGGAGTGGGTGGAAAGTGCTTCAAACTGTGCCCAAGCAATTTAAGATTAAATTAATAATAATGATGATCGTTACTTTTCAGAGAGGTGGTATATGGGGGCCTCTGGGACTGGCTGCCTGCTGCTTACTTAACCACTTGTGTCTCAATTTCCACATTCACTTTGACCTTATGGTCGCTTAACTAGGATTAAATCCACTCAGAAGAGCTGCCGTAACACATTAAGTACTCAATAAATGTCAGCTACTAGAGATGACGGTGTTGCTCAGTGGTGGAGCACTAACCTAGCAGACTACAGGCCCTGGGTTCTGGCCTTAGCACTGAGAATGAATGAATAAATAAATAACCAAATTCTCCTTATCTATAGCTCCTGGGCTGCTTAACTGTCTTTTTGGCATCTTTCATCTCTCTCTTCTTCTTCGCTATATCCGGGAACTAGGCCTTTTGTTATATAAATTAAAAAAAAAAATCCAGGCTCATGTGTAGGTCCTAGCTCAAGGTCACACAAGTGGTGTGCTCAGCAGACATTCTATACTGGAGGTGTGTGTCCATATAGTGAATATGAGGCCCCAGGGCTTCTAGCTTGGCTGGATCTGAAGTCTAGTGTCCAGTGCTGCTGGGACACTCACGTCCTGTATGCCTTACCAAGCACACTGAGGAACATTTGAGGGGCCATGCATACCTGCCATGGTGCCTGGGTCTGGATGCTGAAACTCTCCCTGGCTGCAGTGAGCATTTTAAGCTCTGGGTCTCACCCAAGGAAAGGTGACCACAAAGCTCTACCTTGGTAGTCAGGGTGTGCCAAGAGAGACATGAGGCCACAGAGAGTAAAGAGCGGGTGCCAGGGCTTGGAACTCTTTGCATGGTGCTTTTGAAAGGGTTGGTGAAAGGTCTGGGCTTTCATTGCTTCTGGGTGTGTGAGCTGCAGGAGACCCCCAGCTCTAGTCATTTCTGTTTCTCTCCCACATCAGAAAGGAAATGGTCCAAGCAGTTTGGTGCAGGACTCACAGCCTCTCCCTCCTAAGCTTCTACATCTGCTAGTCACATCTGAGCACCAAGACACAAGACCTTCGCTCAGCCTGTTGGGCCAATGAAAAGAGACCAGGACATGCAAGTCTGTCCCTGACTCTGTTCTAAGCATCAGAATTGCTCCTTGACCCCTGAGCCAGTCTGGAATTCCCACCCTTGCCATGATAGGAGGCCGTGATGGGTGTCCCTGGTGCTTCGGGAACTGGCTCTTGCAAGCCCTTCCCTTTCTCTGGGCTTCAGCCTCCCCGACTGTAAAATTGGACCTTATATTATTCCAAGAATCACTAATAGGGCCAAATGTCACTGCTTGGACTCTCAACAAGGACAAGGAGAGTTGTGGAGACAGCGAGGAAGACAAAATAGCCTCTGTGTTGCCTGCTGCACCAGAGCCATGAACAGATTAAGTGCGTAGTGTCAGTAAATCAGTCAGAGACAGAGGACCTGGGTTCAATCACTAATGACCTTGAGCAATTTACACCTCGTCTCAGAGCCCCAGAGTCCTCATGTGTTCAAAGCAGGGATAATAATGGCACTCTTCTCAGAAAGCTGTAGCAGGGACAAAATGGAAGAGAAACATCATGGCAACACACATCACCAAACCAGTCAGTGAATCAAAAATGCGGTAAGCAGAGCCAGCGAAACCCAGCTGTCAGCCTCATCAGCATGGCGGTCAAGCTCTAGCCCCCTAGAGCCGCCTGGGAGTCGTAGGCAGAGAAGGGAGATGTGACAGTTGCAGCTGACCTGGAAGAACCCCGCTATATGGCAAGCAGCTGGTGGGAGAAGCCATTCCTGCTCAGCCTTGAAGGGCGAGTGCAGGCTAGTTTACTCTAGGCGGAGGGAGCAGCTTGAGCACACACTTGGTCCTGAGTTGTGCTTCCGACCACAGGTGACCCAGCAGGAGTCTGATCGTGAGTGTTTGCTGGGCTGGTTAGCTGAGCAGCTCCACAACGGCTTCAACGTCCTTATGTTTTCTACTTCGTTTCCTGAGATAAGTTGTATGTGCCATTAGATTTACACAGGGAAGACTCAAAACCTGGTACTTTAAGATGCGACAGGATTTGGATATATAACTTTGATTTATTTTTCATTCATTCATTCATTCATTCATTCATATGTACATTCATTCATTTGTTGGTTTTTC
>NC_022033.1:25687503-25688071 GCF_000317375.1 Microtus ochrogaster | reverse complement strand
CAACTAACTTTATTTTTAAAGATAGGATTTCATATAACTTTGGCTGGCCTCAAACTCACTCTGCAAACAAAGATGGCCTCGCAGTTCTGATCCTCCTACTAGTGCAGAGATCACACTTGGTGCTGGGGAGGGAACCCAGGGCCTTGCACATGCTAGGCAAGCACACTGCCATCTGAACTCCAGCCTCAGTCCCCTTCCCCCAACACTGAGACAAGGTTTCTCTGTGTAGTCCTGGGCTGTTTATAGTAGTTTGAATGTAATTGGCTTCCATAAGCTTATAGGGAGACGCATTATTAGGAGGTGTGGTCTCATTGAAGTAGGTGTGGCCTTGTTGGAGAAAGTGTGTCACTGTGGGGTTTGGGTTTTGAGGTCTCCTATGCTCAAGCTACCCTCAGTGAGACAGACCACTTCCTGTTGCCTGTGGGTCAAGATGTAAGCATCTCAGCCCCTTCTCCAGCATGTCTGCCTGCCTGTCACCATGTCATACCATAATGGTAATAGACTAAACCTCTGAAAATATAAGCCAGCCTCAATTAAATGTTTCCTTTATAAGAGTTGTCATGGTCAT
>NC_022033.1:25644234-25687403 GCF_000317375.1 Microtus ochrogaster | reverse complement strand
CAGCCTCAATTAAATGTTTCCTTTATAAGAGTTGTCATGGTCATGGTGTCTCTTCACAGCAATAGAAACCCTAACTAAGACACTGTTCTAGAATTCGCTCTGTAGACCAGGTTAGCCTCAAACTCTGTGATCCATCTGCATCTGTCTCCCAAGTTCCAGATTAAGGCTGTGTGCTACCATATATATATATATTGAGACTGGGAACATTTGTGCAGAGACAAGTCCCCCTGAGGTTGCAGTGAGAAGCCAGATCTGCAAAGCCAGGAAAGGGGCCTTAGGAGAAACCAACTCAAAATACCTTAGTCTTGGACTGCCTCCAGGACTGTGAGAAACTGGTTTCCTGCCATGTTCTTCTTTCTGTGGATCAGGTCAGGAGAGCCCTAGCAAGCAACGTATCTAGCAAGATGGCTGCAGAGTAAAAGATGTGAAGTCCCTCGGGCAGATGACACCAAGCTCCTCTTTCTAGTGTCTTTTTATTTTTTTTTTAACAATTTATTTTTTCATTGAGTATACAGTGTTCTGCTGGTATGTATACCTGCAGGCCAGAAGAGGGCACCAGATCTCATTACAGATGATTGTGAGCCACCATGTAGTTGCTGAGAACCGAACTCAGAACCTCTGGAAGAACCTCTTAACCTCCAAGCCCTCTCTCCAGCCAATTTGGGGCCTTTTATTCTGGAAGAAAACCCTGCTGGCGACTTTTCAAAAGACTTTCTTTAGGGGCTGGAGAGATAGTTCAGCCATGAAAGAGCACTCGATGAACGCAAGTTCATTTCCCAGCACCTATACGGGAGGCTCACAACCACCTGTAACCCCAGTGCTAAGAGATCAGATGATGCCCTTTTCAGACCTCCTGGCACCAGGCATATACAAGGTGTACATTCCTGGAAATACTCACACTCATAACAAACAAACAAACAAACAACAACAACAACAACAAAACAAGCATACAAGCAGAAAAACCAAAAACCTTCTCTTAGGAGACAGTGGTCCAGATACACCAGCCAGGATCCATAACTGAGAGCTTCCCAACAGCGGCGTCCACCTGATTCTTTATCTTTCATCATAACAGCCAAGGCACAGAGTCTAGACAGGTATAATAGCCCTGTGTGTTGGGATCCAGCACAACCTGCCTTGCAGCATCGCCCCATCGTCTCCATGGCAAGGTGTCTCTCCATCCAGTTCAGCAGTACCTAGGCTGAGAGCGGAGTGCTGCCCCCTCCTTTAAAGAGATGCCTTAAAGTAGTTCTAAGTTTTGCCGCTCACATCTTAGGGGCCAGAACTTGGCTCTGTTGGAAAGCACAGCTGATGGCTCTTCCTTCAAGGTGCCTCCAGCTTGCTTAGGTTCAACCATAAACGAACAGAAAACACAAGGCTCCTAACTCCTGTCTGTTGGTTTTGTTACTCCCTAAGTGCCCACCCTCAAACCTGAGGTTTAGAGTAGAAAACTCACAGCCAAGTGTCTCTGCAAGGTCAGGCATAGGATAAGCTCTAAAATAAACAGGAGGGAACGGTAGAGATGAGCCCACACAGGGTTTTCATGGAACAAAAGACAAATGTGATGGACAGGAACATAAGACCTAGATAGTGCATAAGACCATAGCCTCCTGATGACCCCAGAGAGAGAGGAGGGGTCATGTCTTAGGATATATAAAGATTTCCTCAGTCTCTGTTAGTGAGCCTCCTCTAGGCTGACATCTGACTTTGCAAGATCGAAAAATAAACTGCTTCCCTTCAACTTCTCCAAGACTGCAGTACTCTTATTATGAAGCAAGGATTAGACTTTCCTTACAGTTCTATGGTCACACGAAGTGGCAAAGGAGGTTGGGAAATGGAGTCTTTTATCCAGAGTGCCTGTGCCCATGTAAGATAAGAAGTTCTTCATATAATAGGGGAACGGGGCTAGAGGAGAGTCCTGGAGCCAGCTCATGTGCACCCGCGCACCCAACCCCTAGCCAAGGAAATTAATGCTCCAAGGTCTGATTTATGTGCACTGGGGCCAGCATCAGTATCCTCAGGAAGGCTTTCAGAAACAGATTTCTGCAGGAATGGGAGGTGACTGTCATTTAAGATGTCAGCTAAGAAGGCTTACTGCTCCTGCAAAGGACCCAGGTTAGGTTCCCAGCTCCCTTCTGTGGTGGCTCACAATGGCCTGTAACTCCAGTTCCGGGGAATCGGGTGCTCTCTGGCCTCTGTGGATACCTGGGTCCCACAGCACCCATGTAGAGGTCAGAGGACAATTGGCAGAAGTCTTTTCTCCCCTTACCCCAATGAGACCTGGGAATCAAACTCAGGTCATCGGGCTTGGCTGCAAGCGTCTCTCATGGCCCTGCTGGTAGTTAATCTTGGGGTCAGTTTGGGGTGAGAGACACCTAGGAAATGAGTCAAGCACACTTCCGAATTTGTCGGTGAACTCCATTCCAGAGACAACAGCATGTGGCGTAGCAGCTGAGGGGGAGGCTGCCCTGAATCCAGATGGCACTGTCCGATGACTGGGAGCTCAGGCAGAACAGAAGCCAAAGAGAAGGAACTGGCTTTGTCTCTTTCTCCTCTTGTCGGTCACCCGACAAGGCACTGTACTGTGCCACAGACCTCCTGCCATGATGCTCTGTGTCAGCACACGCCAGCCCTTTGACAAGGGGAACCAAGAGGCCATGGAGATGGAAAGCCATGATACATCCTCCCTCCTTCTAGGTTCTATTTTCAGAATTTTGTCTGCTTGTCACAGTGCTGGGTATCACTAACATGTGCTTCCAACAGTGTTTGGGGGCCGGCTTCTAGTAAGTCATCATCGGCCAAGAAGGTTGATCTTTAAGGTTCTGCACCAAGAGAAGGCCGCCATCAGACTTGGAGGAGGACGTAAAACAGTGGTCATCAGACAGAGGTCTTTCACACCAGAATCTCCTAGACACCTTTTTATTCTGGAGACAGGATCTCGCCTTTTTTATTTTGGAGACAGGGTCTAACGTAGCCCACACTGCCTAGAACTTCTGGTTCTCCTGTTCCTACCTCTCATGTGCTGGGGTTCCACGGTGTGCACCGTACCTGGCTGAGACCTTTGGAAATGCAGAAGCCTTTCTTGGAATGAACCCTCTCTATCGCTTCCTGGCATTTTGGCTAAGATCATGTGGTGTGAGTCCCTGCTAAATCTAGTTCTCATACTCTCTGGTGTTTGGGAAGCGCTATGTTAAAGTCAAATCCAAGACTGGTTGCAAACCAATGGTAGCATGTCCCCTAAGCATGTGCCGTGTACCCAATCCCCAGCATGGGGAGAATAGAAAGCCTACCCAGGAGGCATCTCTTAGGGCCAAGGCCCCCAAGAAGGTCAGCTCTTGAGGTTGGGCCCTGTTTACTCTTCTTGTTCACTGTACCTAGAATTTGCCCTGGCACACGCATCCTAAACACTCAATGCATACTTGAGTTGAGCTGGGAACTTTAGGCAGAGTCTTACTTTTATAAGAATTCATTCTATGACCTTGGAGAAGTACATTCCCATCTCTCACCTTTCCCCCTTTTTCTGTAAAATGAGCTTGGAGTGAATCCCCAGAAATGTTCTGGTTGTTTGAGCTTCTGTCCATCTGGTCTGGATAAGGCCCTGCTCTTTCCCTCTCCAGCGCCTTTAAAGGATTCGGTGGGGTTGTGGTGGAAGGCAGTCTTCTTCATCTCCTACTCCTGGCCCAGAATAGCCAAACAGGACACAAGCAGAATGTACTGAAATGACTTTTAATATCTCATGTTGCAGCAAAATTAAAAATATACAAAAAGTTTGTGGTGTACAAAAGTCTCAGTACAGAAGCCCCAGCCTGGCCCCTCCCCTGCCCAGGGAAAGCTGGAAAGGGCGGGTTGGGCTGGGGGGCTGGGCATGGCACAGATGTAGTGAATACCAGGATGGGGCCTAGGGATAGGCTAAGAAGCGGGCAGAAGTTGGGGCTGACCACAGAGGGGAGAGAGGACATGGGGAAGTCCCCTGGAGTGTGCTGACAGGGAGATTGGGCCCTTAGGCATGGCTAGTGGTTCCTGTGGACGTGTTGGACATCAGAGGCAAAGGGATTCTGGTGGGATCCCCCTCCCAAGGGACCTTGGCTCGAATCCTAGCTTACCACCAGCTTGCCGTGTGAACTTGGGCAAGTTGCCTCCCATCTCTGGGCCTGCCCCATCTGTAAACTAGGAAGTAACTGGATAATTAAACCACTGATGCCCAATGTGGAGGTCCCAGGCCCCACCCAAGTGTCTGCAGAGGCAGGGCCTGACACCGTGAGTATTCTTGAAGATTCTGCATTAAAGTCATCCAATACAGAATGCAGACGTCCTTCACACTTGAGTCCTCACTAGGATGTATCTGCTATCCACTCAGCTTTAATCGAAGATAGCAAAACAAACGCTTTATTTAGGTGGCTTTTGGGGGAGGAAAAACAAAACAACTCTCAAGCCACAAAATCCTCAGGGAATCCGAGGGTTCTGAGGATGGTTCAGACCCCTTCTTATGCCTGGTTTGGAAGCCAGACAGGAGGAGGGCAGGGAGAGAGAGTCTTATTAGGTCTGACTGGACTCTGAGACTTTGGAGAAGGGAGGGAAAGGAAAGCCCTCCTCCCTCCTGTGGCTATCCTCACTCCCGCTTTGTCCCAAGACCCCCTCCACTATGAGATTATTGCAGACATCCTGAGCTCCCACCATTCAGCCTGGCCTGGGGACTCTGAAAGAGTTGTGCATAGAATAAAGGCCAGCAGTGCTGAGGAGGGGGTGACCTCGGGGTGAGGTTACAGTGGAGGGGCTGAGCATGGGAACACTACGTGCTCGGGGATTCTGCCTGCAGGAATCAGACCTGGTTGGAGTGGACCCTCTGCCTTGTCCTGATTCGGGTCTTCCTCTCCTCGCATCTACTAGTAGAACTCAGTATCCTAACCCAGAATGACACACATGTTCTGTTTCCCTAAACCTAGGGCCTCAGAAGTGTCCTTGACTAGAAGGGGGACTCACACCCCTATCCCACACTTCCTCTGTGGATTGGCACTGATCCTTTCCCTTCCACGGCAACACCACAGAGCGCTTCCTATAGATTTCAGCCCTACATAGGCTCAGTCTAGGAAGGAGGCAGATGCCAAAGAGTTGTGGGGCAGCCAGGGATGGGATCAGGGTTCTTGGCGTTCAGTTAGCAACCTGTGCCTAAACTCTCCCTCTGCTTGGAAAGATTCCTCCTGAATCGGGAGCCCCCAACCGGAAAAGACTCCAGGTCCTAAGCAATCTCCTTGGCACATAAGGGACCCCTTATCAGATGCTGGGAACAACCAAGGAACTGGAGTCTTCCAGACAACCAGGGTGAGAGTTAGGGTTAGACCAAGCCAAATCCCAGAGGCTCCCAACATCCCTGAAGGGGTTGATGCATTAGAAGTCCCAAACTGGTGGCCATTAGGTTGCTTTCCAAAGCCTAAATAAATCTCATTGCTCCTTGGCACAGAACACCCTCCTTCTGCCCACCCCTATAGTTCTGCTTTCTCGAGCTTTCACTCACCCCACTTTCCGTTCTGGTGGCATCTGACTTTATTTATGCCCATGCACGTTGCCTCAGAGAACCTTCCCCTCATTGCCAGGCCTTTGTAGACTCCAGCCCCAGGCAAGCTGCAAGGGAAGGGCTTACAGGACCTTAGTCTTCAGGGGAGTGTTTGGGGATGACGGTCCCAAGCTCCCATGTTCTCAATCAGAAACCTGCATATTCTCAGCCTTGCTTACCCTCCTGGGCCTCTGCTTCTCCAGCCCTTGGGGTGACACACTTCAGGGAGACACAGGTGTAGGGGTAACCCGGCTGAAAGTAAGGCAGATTTGGGGGAGATGAGAGGATGGGACCAAGCCTACATTTTTCGACAGTCCCTGCAGGGGAGAGTGGAGGCCTGTGCTGCCGGCTGGGCTGACCGTTACAAGGCACATGGTACGTCGGTGGGTGGAGGTACGGTAGGAGGTGCGTGGTGCCTGGGGAGGTTGAGGAGCACAGCCAGCAGCTGGGGTTGATTTGAGGGTGAAAGCTCACAGAACAGGAGGCGCGGTTCTACATTAGGAAGGGAAGGCCTGGCATTTCTGTTCCCAAGATGGCCTGTTATGGCTGCTCCTGAAGAAATTAAGACAGACCTCACTTTTATTGATACCCAGGAAAACTCTGTGGTTCCATTTTACTTGCTGTGTGACTTTGGGTAAATGCGTGGCCCTCTTTGTTTCTTCTATATAATGAATTTGAAGGTCAGGTGACTTTGGGGACCCTTCCTTCAAGGCTGTAGTCCTGAAGTCCTCTCTCACTGGAAGAACCTTACAGGGACCCTGGGAATCCAGACTCCAATGGTCTGGGAACAGGAGCGGAGGACCCCAGGGGTCCAGTTGTGGCTGGGGAAAGAGACTGGCTGAGGTAGATTGTGTCACAGAAAGGAACCAAAAACAGCTCCAAGAAGATGGGGCCTTTCCCCATTCCGATTCTTTGTCCTTGTGAACCAAAAGCACGGGCTGATAAAGAAGAGAGGCCTCAGGCCAGGAAGGATGGGGGCCTGAGCTGGGGAGAGGGGCTACTGCGGAGGGAGATGGGCTCTGTCCTGACAGCGGGAAAGGCGAGGGCCCTCTGACACAGCCTTGCAGGCAGGGGTCCTGGGGAAAGCTCTGTGATATTGGGGTGAAATATGGCCTTGGCTTCCCTGCAGCCTTAGGCCGTGCCTGGCTCTGCTTATCCTGCTTCCCTGCCTGCCCTGGCCTCCTTCAGCAACCAGCTAAGGAATCTGAAACCTTTCCTTCCAGGCTGCTGGAGAATGGGGCATCCACAGAGCCATTCTAGGACCTTGGGGGCGGGTGGCGGTTAAAATAGCTTGCCAAGGGTAGCCCAGATGTCGCCATACTGATGTGTGGGATGGAGGTGTAGCTCTTGTAGGGTGCCACACACAGCGGAAACAATGGAGTGAGATTTCCTGGCACCATGAGCCCTGCAGAATCAGGCTGCTTGGGTTTGGGGCCCATGCCCAGTGCTCCATCTTACAGAGTGTGACAGGTGTATAGCTGGCTATGGAACTGGTCTCCCAGGCAGGCTCTGGGTAGAGGGAAAAGAGAAAGGGTGACTCCCTCGGAGCAGGCCTGCGTCAGGGTGAGCTGTCTGTCACTATGGAGGCCTCTTGGGGGTCAGGGAAGCAGAAGGAAGAAAAAGCATTCCACACTGACAGAACGAATATAGCTACCCACGGGGCCAGGCAGGGTGGCTTAAATCCTGGGTATGATGTGTGCTTGTGTGTGCATACACACAGGGTGCCCTCTCAGCCTCACCCCAAGTGTAACTCCCTCCCAGTATCCTTAGCAGATCAATCATTGCCACATCACCATGGATGGGGCAGCCAGGAGTCTAAGACCTTGTGAGAGAAGCTGGAATTCTGGGCCTCAGTTTTTCTATCTGTAACTCCAAGAGAGGCTGAGCCAGGGAGGGCTAAACAATCTTATTTGCATAGTCTAGGATTCGCATGGCCTCCACACTTCCAGCCCAGTCTGTACTCGTCCCCACAGTCCCTGGCTGTTCCTTTCCAGTGAGCTCACCTCAGTTGGCATAGGGGAGTGGCAAGAGACCCCAGGCCCTGCCTAGAGTGCCACCTTCTACTTCACAGAGCTGCCTAGCTCCCTAGTCCCACATACTCCCACCAATAATGTGCCCTGGTCAGTATGGGCTGTCCCAGGCCGGGGGCACATTCCAGGATAATGGTCCCTTGTGTAACCCAGGATGTTTGGACCATGGGAATGGGTCACAGACCTGGGGCCTTGTCAGATTTGAGATAAAACAAATCAGTTTCCCAGATGCACCCCAGAGAACCTCAGTTGCAGAGAGGCAGGAAGCCAAGATTTATGTCATGTCCCCAGCTGAGCATCACTTGGCAGCAGAAATGTCTCAAGGGTTCTGAGGACAATTTCCTTTTAAAGACAATAGGGCTAGGGACATGGAAAGGGGTCTAGAACTTCCATAAACCTTGGCAACCTAGAACTAGAGCACCCATTCTAGAATATCCCCCGTGGTCCATGTTTCCATATCTCCTCCCCCACTGCCCATGGTAGAAGCTAGAAGCATCCACACGGGAGCAGCAGGTTCCAGTGTCCTTGATCCTTAGAAGAGATCAGCAGCTCCCTGGGACCTGTTTTCAAGAGGTATTCTAGAACTAAGACGTCTCCCCAGCTAGAGCCTCATCTGTAGTTGAGCCAGACGGAGTACCACCGGGGACATTTTATCCGCTGTGCTGAAGGCCTTCATCTCCAGGGAACATCTCAGATGCCCATCTGGAGCAGACAGCACCTGTGACCTCTCACCTGAGGGGTCTAGACCTCATCTGTAACAGAGCTCCCAACAAGTGCACCTCCCAAGCAAAGGCACCCACCCCACGCTTGGACCCCTTCGTTCTGCTATCACCCCTCGCTCCTTGGGGGTCTCCTCCTGCCAGTGTCTGCACTGTTGGATCCCCAAGTTCTCTCTCCGACTTCCTGCTCTAATCCTCCTGCTGTCCAGTTCCTCCTTCTTACAGGAACTGTGCCAGGTTCTGTCCAGAGATCCGTCCCCAGTCCATCCCACAACCCCACAGTTTTCCCCATCCTTCTCTCAGGGATCCTCTCCTATCCCAGGCAGCACCCCCCCCCACCCCCGAGCAGTGCCTTTCCTCTGGTTGGCCCACCAGGGGTGATGTGGGTGATTCTAGGCAGGGGAGAGGGTTGAGACCCTTGTGCCAAGCATAATATGGCATGCCCATGAGAGTGGGGCAGTTTGTGAGGGGTAGCACCAGTTGACGCCCTGTGCCCTGGTCCAGGGGAACTTAGTGAATGGGTCATAGGGCTAAAAAACGAGACCTAGGGCCTCCACAGGGCTGCCCTCTTCCCCAAGGAAAGCCAGTGGCGGGGCCATTCTTGGATCCAAAGATCTACCCCCACTTAGCCTGGTGTCCCTGACATACAGACTCAACACTGTGGTCAATGTGGAGTCAGTCAAGCCTGTCCCTGTTGGGAGGCAGACGGTGCCTACACTGTAGTCTCGTACTCCAGCAGCTCCTGGGAGGTGCCCATGCTCCGGTACTGCAACCTAGGTGTGGCAGGTGAAGAATACTCCAAAGCCAGGATGGTCTTGCGGAGCCGGCGATCAATAAAATGAGCATCCCAAGCTGGGTACTTTTTCCGAGGCAAGTCAATCCGAATGACAGGCCCCTCTGTCCGCAAGGGGCGAGCTACTGGTGTGGGAGGCAAACCAGGTCGCACCTGGAAGACAGGTAGTGTAGGGGTCCCGGCTCGCTCACCTCCCACCGAGGCCCCGTCCCGCTCAGTGCCTGTAGTCCTTGGCAGCGATCTTGGTGGACTTGTGATGGCATCAGTTGGAGGGGCACAGGGCCCCGGAGCTTCAGGGAAGATGCAGCCCGGTGCCTGGGGCCCCAGCATGGGCCCGTTGGGATGCAGGAGACAGTAATAGACACACATAAAGAATATGCCCAGTGCAAAGCTGGAGGCCACCACGCAGACCAGGATGAGAGAGTAGAAATCGGGGGAGAAGTTCCGGCTGGAGTACCAGAAGCCGGTGAGGGCTGCGTTCTCCAGCAGCACGATGCAATAGTAGAGGGTCACCCGGCGGCGGCTGCGGCCCTCCTTGACGTTGAACCAGCAGAAGATGTAGATGATCCCCACCACCATGTTGTAGATGATCTCTTCCCACTTGGACATGCAGAAGTCTGTCTCACCCTGGATAACCCAGAAGGTCATGATGCACCAGTGGGCTACGATGAAAATGCCAAAGTAGAGCTTGTAGACGCTGGCAAAGAGGGCGAAAGCCAGGGTTCGGGCTGCAATGGTGAACAGGTGCCACAGCACTTGGGCTACAGCACCCTTGTAGGACAGGGGCCGCTTGTCATCTCTCGAGTCTCTCAGTACCTTCTGGTAGGATGCCAGTGTCCAGGCCAGGGACACAAGGGAGGCAGAAATGGAGAGGGCTGTGGAGACAGGGTAGGGATGGGGTGGGCTGGGTTAGGGGTGGGTCCAGGTTGGGTCTGGAGAGGAGGTTCTGGGTCAGGACCTGGACTGTGAGGAGGTGTAAGGGAAGGATCTGTGGAGCAGGCGTGAGGAAGGTCTGGTTGGGATCTTCAAGGGCAAGGAAACGGGGTGGTGGTAGGGAATGAGGTGAGCTGCTTCTGTGGGTATAGGTTTGGGCTCATCTTGATCTCCACTGACGTTAAGTCTAGGATTCTAGTATGGGGTAGACAGGGCTCAGGGGTCTTGGTGGAGGTGGGAAATTAGGGTCCAGGACTCTGGGAGTAGAAGAGGAGGTCAAGAAGGGATCATCAGGTCATGGAGGAGTCGGCAGACCATCAGAAGATAAAAAAAAAGAGGGTACGGAGGGACAACTAGAGCTAAGCAGAGGTAGGGAGGGGATCCCAGTGAGACACTGAATTCTGGGCTAGAGAGAGGGCAAAAGGCGTCCCCAGGGGGGCCTGAAGACTAGTGATGGAGTCTTGGGACAGTGCGGGTGGGTTAAGCAGGGTGTGGGGCAAACAGGACCTGGTGCAAGACTAGGGCATCCAGTGAAGGCTAGGTAGACAGAGTCTCTGAAAACCGAGGGGACTGGGCAGGTCTGTAAAGCAATGGGTCCCCGTGGATGCAGGCTAGGACTCAACAATTTGTAGAACGTAGAGGGCAGAGGACTCCCTCAGGGCCTAAGGTTTATTGGAAGGAGTAAAGGGCAGCGGTAAGATATGATCTGCCCTGACAATCGAGGAGGGAAAGAAAGGAGCCCAGGGTGTCTAAGGGGTGGTGTCAGAGTGGATGAGACAAGTCAGGGGGAAGGGGAGGTCTGCAGAGGCCTAGAGGGTCTTGAGGGTGTGTGGTTTCCTAAACCCTGGCCAGACAGGACAGCCTTTGGGGCGGGGCGCAGGTATCCCCAGGGGCCAGCAGGTGGCGGGGCTCACCAGTCAGCAGGTCTGGCTCTCGGTTGTGGTAGACCAGCAGGCTGAGCTGCAGCACCAGCTGTGGCGCGCTGCGCAGGAAGGTCTCCAGCAGACGAAGCATGCTTACATCCGCGCTCTCGAACAGCATCCGCCAGTAGAAGTGGCGCCGCAGCCGCTCCCCGCGCCAGCGACTCTGTAGCCCGAGGTACAGGGCTCGCAGGTACCTGCCGGGGAGGTGGTGCTCAGATCCAGGCTCTTCCCGGCTTGGCTCGTGTTCCTGCCCACCTCAGCCTCCCCGCCTGCGCCAGGGAGAGCTCCCTACCAGGATGACCTACTCTCTGACTGTCAAATGGGTTCGACTCTCCTAGACATGGTTGCGGAGCACTGAGTGCGTCCATTAGCTTCTAGCCTAGTCCTGTCCCCATCTCCAGTTTTGAGGAAGAAACTGGGGGCCAGTGACCCCATGACCACACAGTTAGCCAATAGCGGAACCAGAACTCAATTCTGGGTACTAACCACTAGACAACACCGCTTCTCGATGGAAACTTTGAAGAGGTTTGGCCACGGGTTTCTTGTATGGATCACAGCTGGTGCCAGGCCGCAGTCCTGACCCACTGCTCCGGGCCTCAGCTGCTCACCCAACAAACATATCGGGTTGTTTGACACAGGCCACAGATTCCAGGGCATTTGACAGATGTCCTCACAGTCTGCCTTTTACACTTGCTGTTCTCTTTCCTGGAACATCCCTTCCCGTTCCTTAACCCCACCCCAGCCCCAAACCTAGGTAAGTCTTGCTCTTGTTTCCAATATTGGGCTTTTGCTGACCACAGCCTCCCCCGAGGTAGGAGCCTCCCTCAGCCTCCCAGCCCCAAGTCCCAGTTCTGCTCCAGATCTTGCCACAGTGGGTTGAACTTCCCGGCTAGGCACACATCTCCCCCAGCTCTAAACTCCATTCCAGGGACTCCATCACCTGCTAAACACTGCACACTCAGTTCTTAGCACCCAGTAGGTGCTCAACCCATGTAATCTCAAAAGAAAGAACGCCTGGCTGCAAGCCCGCTGACTTTAATAACTCTGATAACCTTGGAGTAGACAGGAAGGATCTAAGCTCCGAGTTCAATTCCGGACTCTACTACTCACTTACTCTGTTGAGCATGTGCTCATTCCTACTCACGTAACAAAGAGGATAGATGTTCAAGAGCAGTGTTCACGTGGGATGAGGATTTGAGTCTAATTTCTCCATGTGCTCACAGAACCTGCCTTTCCCAAGACCCTGAAAAGCTTTGGAAATGATAGGTTAGCTCTTTGACCAAACCACAGAGGGATTCTCTAAAAGCGGCTTCCCAGAAAACAGGAGGAGAGGGTCTAACACAGATCCAGCGACCTGTTGCCTGAACCTCAAACTGAGCCACTAGGGATGGGAAAGTGCTGGCATTCCTAGGCCATTGGAACCACGGGATCAACAGATACACGGTGTGCTGACAGCTTATGGAAGGAACTGTAGTGCTATGGGGTCTCCGTATGAAAATTAGAGGGGTTGGTGGCTCTGACCCTCCCAGAACTAGTGACCTGTGTCATAGACTTTCTCCCTAAAATGTGGCCAAAAACATCCAATTTGGGGTCCTCTTGTCCCCAATTAATGCTGCTGACACTTCTCCAATATGACACTGCTTTTTAACATCCATCCTCTCTGCTACTTGGGTAGCCAGGGAGGAAAGGGGACTGTTCCTTTGGCTGCTTGGCAACCCCAGGACGTGATGATTTCTTATGATGAATGGTGATAAGTCATCTCCTCGTGTCCCCCAGTTTTCTGACGGCATCATTCAGTCATGTAGCAGCGTGCGTCAACCTAGCTCCGTACTAGGATTGTGCCTCTATGTATCTTGCCCTTCCCTTCTTCCCTTCCGTGAGACTGAGATGGAAAACTTTGGCAGGGAAGAGGAGCAGTCAGGGAGAATTTTTCCCCCCTCTCCATCCCCTCTCTCTTTCTCTTTCTTTCCTAACAGTATCTCCTGTACTCCAGGCTGGTCTAGAACTGAGTAGCTAAGGATGACTTTGAACTCCAAATCCTCTTGCCTTCACCGTCCGAGTGGTGGCATTACAGATATGTGCCACCTTGCCAGGTTTTGTTTGTTCTGTCTCTGTTTTTAAGGTGGGTTCTCATGTAACCCAGACTGACTTTAAACTCCCAAGTTAGCTCAAGCTGGTACTGAATTCCTAATGCTTCTGCTTCCACCTTCTACCTCCCTTCCTCTAGGCACTGCAATGCTTGGTTTTAATTTCTGTTTTCATGAAAACATGTGGCATCAGGCCTGGTGGCACCGTCTCTAATCCTAACACTTGGGAGGTTGAGGCAGGAGGATCACAAATTCAAGGCCAGCTTGGGCTACGTAAAGAGACTTTGTCTCAAAACCCAAACCAAAAAACATCAAATCAATCAACCAATCTAGCAATAAAATACAATAAAAAATACTAGTGGTGGGGGGAAAGCTGGAGAGATAGCTCGTTGGTTATGAGCACTGGCTGCTCTTCCAAAGGACCCAGGTTCAATTCCCAGCATCCACATGGCAGCCCACAACCATCTGTAACTCCAGGTCCAGGAGATCAAATGCTCTCTTCTGTGGGCACGGCATACACATGGTACACAGACATGTATACAGACAAAACACACATGTGCATAAAATACAAAGAAATAATCTTGCAGACACACAGTTGAGGAGAGCAGTAGAGGAGAACATTCAAGAGAATGGGCAGATACAAAGTGCAGAGGCAATGGGAGCCCACACCCTTTAAGGGGAATAGGTTGAGGTTTGCTGTGCTTGACTTAGACTGAAGGCTTCCAATGAGATGGGGCACAGAAAGACCAGAATTGTGAAAGTTCATCAAATCCTGCAGCCAGTTGTAGGCTGCAGGGCTAGGGCCGTTACTCAGCAGTGGGTGATGTGCTGAGTATGTGCAAGGCCCCAGGTTTCATCCCTGAGAAAAGGAATCGGAACTGGAGAGCACAAGTTTAATTTTTAATCTGAATCCCAAAATTGGAGGTAATAGGATCAGCTCGGAGCCTCGAAAGCCTACTCTGAGGACTGCCTTGGAGGGAAGCCAAGGAAAGGCTGGGTTTGGTCCAGGCTGGAGTGACAGGGATGAGCTAAGGAGATGATGCACCAGATCTGGGAAAGAGAACAAAGGACTCTGAGGACTATGGGGTGGGGGGACAGGTGGTCCCCAGGGCTGCTGAGGGCCCGAGAACACAGACCTTCATTCCAGACCTGCCCCCACTCCCTTCCTCGTTCTTGTGGTTTCGAACAGGAAGGAGAGGCCAGCTGGTCCAGTGAGAAGGGGCCTGGGGAGCTGGAGAAGAGCAATACCCTGGAAGTCTCTCTGAGGCTAGAGGACCATCTGTTTCCGCCCAGGTTAGGATGAGGAAAGTGCCAGCCCCGCCAGCATCCGTCACCACCTGGCAGACCTCCTGCTACTTCCCCGCCCACTCCTACTCTGTCCTCTGCCAGCTTCCAGCTAACCGCAGACAAAGGGCTCACATCATCCAAGACTGAGATGGAGAGGGCTGGAAAGGAGGCTTCTGCCACCTGTCCATGGTGCTTGGGGGTCAGAGGGTAGCACAGAATCCACACTGCAGCCTAAGGACAAAAGGCCTAGCCTTTTTGAGCCCAGCCTTACTCTGGTCCTTTTGGCAACGGGACCAAAGCAGGGGCTGTTTCTTCCAGCCAGCACTAACTACTCGCTGCCAGGGACCTGGGAGATGTTCATGGGCTTAGGGGAGTGTTTGAGGCTTGTGGGGGAAAATTGGCTTCAAAACCCAGGGAAAAACTGCAGAATCAAAATTAATAAATGTTTAATTAAATGTCTGTAAAACAGAACATGATGTCAGCTAGTCATTTGCAATTTGGCTTTTATCTAGTTATATATAATTTACATTTGATGTTGGATGTGACTGTGTTTTAATATGCTTGATAGATGTTGCGCCACAGAGGTCTTAAAACAACACTGTCCAGGACAGGCAACCTCATGTCCCCTGATCAGTTTCTCCTTCTCTGAAACAGGGCTGGAACCTGTCACCCTGTCTGTACCACTGTCACCAGAATGAAGATCCTAAAGGCAGGATGGAGGTACACTGGGTGTGTGGGGTTGTGTCCCAATCCTGCCCTGGACCCTGCTTTATGGTCTTGAATAGTCTCTGCTTCCCTGAATCTAATCTTTTTCCTTATTGTGAGAATCAAGTGATAGAGTTAGCAGTAGTTTTTGAACTGTAGAGGGATGTGCACACAGTGGTGGTGGAGAGAAGAGGAGCTTATATTGGGTGGTAGTCTCTAGCTCCTTCGGGCCACTAAGCAACTGCCTCTTCAAACCTCCGCCAGAAATCCCACTACACTCTGCTGCCTTCTCTGTTTGAAAGAAAGTTGAAAGAGGCAGATTTCACCACTGATGGGACTGGTAACGCCCACACAGGACACTCCATCTCTAGACAAGGAATCCAGACTTGCTTTTCTCCAAAATGCATCCTGTGTCACTCCCATCCACCTCTCCAGTCCCTGCTCCATCCGTCTCACGGGTGGGGGTCACCACCTGGTACAGGCATCTCCCGTCATCTCTTGTCAGGACAACCACAATCTCAGCCTCCTCTCTGGGTCTCTGTCCAGCCACTCCTGCCCCCTACAGTCCATTCCACAGATAGCAACCAGCGGGTAATTCTTAAAGCCTATTGGATCGGGTCATCCCCTTTCTGGAAACCTCACACAGGCTTCTTATCACACTTGCAATGAAACCCAAGCTTCTCCCCTCAGCTCACAGGCTCCCAACCATCTGGCCTGCCTGCCCGTTTCTCTCACTGTATCTCAAACCACTGTCTGCTTGTTCTCCACACCCCAGCTGCATTGGAAGTCCCTGCCAGACTTGCTCCAGCCTCAGGACTTCCTTACTCGCCGCGGGCTCAGCCTGGAACGCCCTTCCCCGGATCCTGCTCTGGCTCCTCATCAGCTCCCCTGACACATTCTTTGAGGAGACCACCCATCCCACACTGGTACTTCTCCCTTCCAAGGATTATTCTAGTCCATCACATGCCTGCCTGACTCCTCCTGATCCTCCAGCCTTCATCTCCTGAGTGCTGGGATCACAGGTGTGAGAAACCACATCCTGTTTCTGAAGCGCTGGGATCAGTCCCAGGGCTTCGCGCGTGTGATACAAGTTCTTTGCCAACTGAGTTCCATCCTCGGTCCCTAGACAGTTTCTTTCTGTTCAGTCACTGGTGCTCCATGAGGTAGGGACCTTGATTATCCTGGTCACCAGAGTGTCCTCTGCTTTTACATGGGTAGAAGGCAGGGATAAATGTTGATTGAAAGGATAAATGTGTGTCTTCTCTCTGGTCTCGGCAGAGCCTGGGCCTCCGTCTCTGTCTGCGCGGAGTCAGAACACTTCCCAGAACACCGCTGCCCATTTATTCTGTTGTTCTTCCGGGAAGCCTTCCCTGGTGCCCCTCTAACGTGGCTAGCCTCCTTTCCTCTATGATTCTCAGATGTCCGTGGCCTGAAGCCAGGGTGAGCTCTTAACCCACAGGCCACTGTAGGTTGTGACCCCACTTTACAGGGCTAAGGAGACAGCTACTGGGACTGAACTTTCTGCTTCCCAGTCTTTGGCAGGTTTTTGAGATAGGATCTTGCTATACAGTTCTGGCCTGGAATTTGCTAAAAATTCCAGATGGCCTAGAACTCATGAAATTCCTCCTGCTTGGTTCTCCCAAGGGTTAGGATTACAGACCTGAACCCTGTTGTGTCCTTTTTGACTTCCTGTCTCTAAAACAAACTAAAATTACTGAATTCATTGGTGTGTGTGTGTGTGTGTGTGTGTGTGTGTGTGCGTGCCATGTGTGGAGGTGGGGGACATCCTGCAGGAGCCAGTTCTCTCCTCCCATGAGACTCGATCAAGTGGTCAGGCCTCATGGTTAGGGCCTTTGCCTTCTGAGCCATCTTGCCAGCCCCCAACTCACTGTCTTATGCTAAGAGAGGAAGCGAAGTGTGCTCTAGAAACCCAAAGAACCAGTAAGCATAAACAGCTGGGGCTGGGAGCAAAACTGTCTGGCTTGAGAAAAAGCCAACAGTTAGTGTCTGAATCCATCCGCTCGAGCTCTTCAGCTCCCCTAGGACCCCATGACCTCCATGAGCAGAGTCAATAAATGGACAGAACTCACTCTTCTTCCCCTCTCAGGTCACCCCTGTGACCTAGCATCTTCCAGAGCCCAAGGGATTTGCTTTAATGCACAGAAGGAAGGGGAAACAAGAGGGAGGGTTCAATGTTCCTGAGAAATTCTGGGCTTAGCACCCAGCTTACCCCATCTCTCCCTTGTTGCTGAGTCAACCCCCCAAGTCTCTAGCATGAGGTGATGTTTCTGTCATTGGTTTTAGTCTCTCCTCAGAGAGGCAAACCTGGCCTCAGACCCCAGGTCATTGTCTGTCGCTTGAATGGCAGTCTTCTCTATCCATTCCTTTACCATTGTCTGTCAATTTGTGAGTTTCTTGCAGGGATCCCAAGCCAGCCCACCTGTATACCTGCAAACTACACATCATTCTGTTGTGCAGAGACTTTGTTCATCTGCCTGTCCTGTGGACACAAGCTTTGCTTTCCTCCCTGTGGATCTGTCTGCCTGGGGCTCCCAGTCCTTCACTGACTGGTCCATCTGCTGGCCTGTTGCTCAGCTCATGGCTCGGCGTGACTGCCCGCTTTCCAGCCATCCTCCACCACTTGGTTCTCTTCTTCCTGACTCTGGGTTCCTTTCTGTCTGTCTGTGTCTCTCACATCCTCAGCTCCTCCATCTGTCGGTCTCCGAGTTTCTGAGCGTGTGTTCTCGCCCCTCCCCACACCCCTTCGGGGCTCTGCGCCAAAACCACAGCAGCTTCCAGAGGCTTCCCGGCTCTGCCCATTCCATCCAGGGAAACAGCCTGTTAAAGACCTCTGTCTCCAAATGGACCTCGCCCTGTGACCCCTGCAGGCTGAGGGTGGGGCTCAGGAGACAGCAGTACTCCCACCCTCCAAGCCCTTCACCTCTTTGTAGGACAACAGAGGACTGTGCGGGGCCTATTGATGATGCTATCAACTCACATTAAGCATCACCTCCCAGTGCAATTGAGAAACCAGAAAGTGGTAACAGAAGACACTTAAGCAAGGCTTCTTAAAGGAGCTGCCCACTGAGAGGCCTTGTCAGAAGGGAGGCCTGGGATTTTCTATCAGGCATGATGGTACTCGCCTGTAGTCCTGTGCTCGGGAAGTCAAAATAGGAGGATTGGTGGTCTGAGGCCAGTCCAGGTTGTACAGTGAAACCCTATCTCAAAATGCAAAACAAGGAAGCGGAGGCAGAAGGATTTCTGTGAGTCCAAGTCCAGCCTGTGCTACATAATAACTTCCAATTAGTCTGTCCTCATAGTGAGACTCACTAAACAAAGCAAAAAGTCAAAATTACTCAGCATAGAAAAAAACAGTGGGACTGGAGAGGGTTGGCAGTCAGGAAAGATTTTCTGGAGGTTGCCATTGCTGATCAGTCTGAAGCAGGCACATGAGCTAGCTAAGCAGGTGGAAAAGGGAGGGGAGGGAGAGCCTGGCAGAGGAAGCAACCGAGGCAAAGGTCCTGAGGTTAGGGAGAGGGAGAAAGTGAGAGACGAGGAGCCACCGTGCAGGACCCAGGAAGGTTTAAATGGGGGTGATGATTTTAGAGGTGCTGCTTAGGTGTGGGGAACTCAGTCAAGGGGAAAAGAGTGGAGGGTGGGTCGCTTGCCAGGTGAGAGAAAAGGTTGGCCTTTTGACCGTTACCAGAAATTTGGAGGAGAGACCTGGCACCTAGTCCAGTAGCTGGACAGCACTGGAGTTGTGTGCCCTTCACTTCACCAGGACATGGGTCAAACTAGCCGCGGAACGAAGTCCCCAACTGTGACTTCTGCAGTGCAGCCCGGGAAGGGGGGCATCAACACCCTTTCCCATTGGTTTACCCCTCAATGCTGAGCACTCCTGCAGGGATGCGAAAATAGTCCCTTCCTGGGGTTGGCAGCCAAAAGAATCCTAAATGTCAGTAAAGATTGTGATTTTACACGTTTGGCTCCCATTTCATGTGGTGCGGGGAGCCAGGCTGTCTCCCTCTTCCTTCACAGCCCCTCTTCTCTGCTGGCCTCAGGCCAAATACTTCCGGCCACTGTTTTAGGCCCTAGCTAAAAGTCGGAGACTTCCTCCCATCCCGCCCTGCTCACCAGCTCCCAGCCAGGGTCCAGATTCTTGCTTCGTAGAAAAACAGACAGCTGTTTCGGAACAAAGTATTTGGGATCAGGTTCTGGCCTCTCACAACCCTCCTTTCTCTGAGCCTCAACTTTGCCGTCTATGTTATGGGTTGGTGATGTGCAGGAGAGACTAAGATTTGGCATCCTGTGCTCTGAGGGACCTTTGTTTGCTCTTTCTCTTCCCCTCAGTCCCTGGGTGGAGCGAGGATGTTAGGAGATGGGGGGGGGGCTTGATTCCAATCTCCTGGTGACATTTGAAGGTACCGGGACACTAATGTAGAAAGGAAGAATCGCATCTGGTTACTCGTGGTCTGACAGAGATTTCAGAAGTAGAGTGCTCCGAGAACTGAGCTGTTTTCATTTTCCGGGGCTCTGGGGGAGCTACAGAGGCATGCCCTATCTAAAGAGGCAGCTGCGCCTCAGCGCTAACCAGCCATGCCCTGAGAGAATATGAAATTCAATGACAGAATATGAAATGCAATGTTCTCCCTTATACATTTTTTCAAGCCCAGCCAGCAATTAGGATATCAATGCAAAAAGGAAAGTCTCAGGTTAGAAATTATGCAACCAATTAAGGAAATATCACATGACTTTAAAAGAAAGCCTTCCTGGGCTTATACGCATCACACACTCAGTAGTTAAGAACACTGGCTGCTCTTCCAGAGGACCTGGCTTTGGTCCCCAGCACCCACATGGTGGCTCACAACCATCTGTAACTCCAGTTCCAGGGGATCCAATGCCCTCTTCTGACCTCTGCAGGCACCAGGCGTGCATATGGTGCTTAAGCATACATGCAGGCAAAATACTTTTATACATAAAAATGAAAATGTAAAAATCCAGGCATGGCAGCTCCCACCTGCAATCCCAGGGATGTCAAATTGGGAGCCCAAGACAGGCAGACCCCTGGAAGTTTACTTCTTGTGTGAAGTTCCAGGCCAATGAGAGACTCGTGCACATACAATAGAAATAAGTTTCGAGAAATTTAATTCGCTTAAAAATGTATTTCATCTGTCCCTCTGCTCCCATTCCAAGGACTCAATAGCTGTTGGTGGCTGGTGGCTCCCATTAGACAGTGCAGATACCGAACACTGCTGACCCCACAGACTCAGCAGACAGCACTGAACGCTACAAAACCAAACTGGCCAAGAGTCAATGACATTAACGATCCAATGTGGGCTTCATCATCCTAGTCACTCTGCTTTGGTATACATTTAGAATTTTGCACACTAAAAACTAAAATACAGCTTTAAGAAGTAGGTAATGCCTGGGATGTGTGGCTCAGGGGCAGAGCACTTGCCTAGCATGTGTGAAAGGCTGGATTTGGTGCCAGCACTGTGAAAAGGAACAGGTAGATTAAGTTTTAGAAGTAAATACATAAAATGAAAGCAATAGAAAATAGGTGAATAGCATTATGGGAAAGGAACACATCCCAGGCTGGGTCTCCCCAAATGTCACAGGGTTTGCAGCCTGCAATGTGTCAGTCCAGCAGCCTGGGACTCAGTATTGTAAGACCCTGAGTCAGAACTGTGAAATTAAACCATAAGGGGCTTTACAGTCATCTAGTTTGTCCTTTAAATTGAAGTCAAGTCCCTGCTTACAGTGTCTTTCCAGCTAGCCACTTCCTCCACACCCTCTGCTAGTGGGTGTTTGTGCCCTTGAAAGAGCGGGAAGGTCTTCTCGTATTTACATAAAAAGCCCCCACCTCTGTTTAACTTTGGATCATCTGTGTGCACAAAACCTTGGGGCCACAGAACAAGGATCTTTCCTTGGTGGGGCTCCTCAGAAGATGCTCCTCCCCAGCCCCTCCCCTTTGGCCCCTAAGCTTTAGGATGGGATGCCACTCGGGCCACAAGGGCAGCAGCACACTTCAGAGGTGTCCCTGTAACAAGTGCTGGTGTCTCTGGAAGAACCCAGAGGCTGAACCACCATCTCTCCACTTTACAGACAAACTCTGGCTGATGAGCAGTTCTCCCCACGATCGCACAGCTACAAGGTGATGGGATCTTGACCAGCCCGGGACCCGGAGTGCTGGGCTCCTTTTTCTTTCCTGAGTCCTGGGAAAACTCGGGCCAAAATTCTCAAGTCCCCATATGAACTTCACAGACAGAGGAAATGACTGGCCCAGGACTCTGATCTCAGAGGTTCTGTTCAATTCACACCAACATCACTGAGCATCCACTTCCCACAAGGAGTTTTACTTCTTGTCTCCTAAATCAACTATGCCTTTTTCCTCTGGGAACTGGACTCAGGGTTCCTCTGCTTAGCCCTCAGCCCACTGGCAGCAGAAGGCTGATGCTGGAGTTCCAGCAAACCTCACTGCTGTGCCTGAGTGGCAGGCTTTTACACCGTCTTAGCTCTGATACCACAGCCACGAAGCCCAAACTTGTTCCGTCAGGCTCCTCATCCAGGAACTGGCTGAGTGCAAAGCCAGCAAAGGTAGCAAGGACAAGGGCCAGGCCTCCCCTGGCTTGTGATCTGTGGACAAAGCAGCCAGATGGGCTGACAGACATGAGTGATGAGCCCAGGGGACGGCTGAGAAAGAGCCCAGAATGTTAACGGCAGATACTTTCTTTTACATTAAAATAAAACGGTTTAGAGGCTTTTCTGATATATATTTTTTTCCTTCCCACTCTCAAAGTAATACCCGATTGATCAGTCTATAAGAACACACTTAACTAGACTGGGGTGGGCCAGTGGGTAGAGCAGTTGTTGTGCAAGTGTGGAGACCAGCATTTGAACCCCCAGAACCCATGTAAAATGTTTTTTTTGGGGGGGGCAGTGCAGTAGTATGTGTGTCTGTAGTTAAGTACTCCTATGGTGAGATGGAAACCAGAAACAGGAGAAGCCCCAGGAAGTGGTGGACTGGCAAAGCAATAAGAAGCCCTGTCTCAAGGTGTAAGGCTAGGACTGACCTGTCCTCTGATCTCTGCACATGCCCATAGCATATCCACTCTTGAAGGCACAAATACACACTCAGATGCACACAAACGCCTTAAGTATATATATAGTTAGCCAACGCTGGAAAGATGGCTCAGCAGTTGAAAGCACTGGCTGCTCTGGCAGAGGACCTGAGCCCAGTTCCCAGCACCGTATCAGGCAGTTCACAAATGCCTGCAACTTAACTCAAGGGACCTCTGCTAGCTTTGGGGGGCAACTGCACTCACGTGCACACACCCACATGGATACACCCAATTTTTAATCTTTTTTTTTTTTAAAAAAAACCATATGCTTAGCTAGCAGAAGGAGGGATGGCTTAGAATCCACACACAGAGGGTTGAGAGGCTTGACCACATGGTTTTCCACCCTGGCTTTGCTACTAGCTGGGAGGTTAGTCCTATCTGTAACTCAATTTCACATCTGTAAAATGGATCAGTAATGCTAGTTAACACTGACACTGTTATGGACTTAATAATTCTTAATAATGTATAAACATGCTCTATGCATTCTTCCACTGCACCTGCACAGTGGCTTGTCACATGGGACTTCCTATCCCTTCCTCACAGATGAGAGGAAAACCAAGGTTCAGATTAGCCCAGTGGCTCGCTGAAAATCGTGGAGGTGGCAGGATAGGGTTTGTTTCTTTAGGTCCTTGTGCTTCATCCTGTCTGTCACAGATGCAATGATGTAATCTGAGTCTTAATAAACAATAACTCTAATTTTTAGTCATATTCTTTATTTTCTGAGACAGGATCTCACTAAGTAGCCCTAGCTGACGCTACAAAAACCAGTCTGCCTTGAACTCTTAGAGATCTGCTTGTCTTCCAAGTGTGGGAATTACAGAGTCAGATGCCACCACACCCATCAAAACAACTGATTTTTTTTTTTCAAGACAGGGTTTCTCCATGTAGCTTTGGAGCCTGTCCTGGAACTCACTCTGTAGACCAGGCTGGCCTTGAACTCATAGAGATCTGCCTGCCTCTGCCTCCTGAGTGCTGGGATTAAAAGTGTGCACCACCACCACCTGGTCAAAATAGCTAATTTTTACAGCAGACATGAATGTATACATTTAAGTCCTCATGAACTAAAAACCAGAAGTAAAATCTTCAAACAATACAAGAAATAGCAAACTGTGGGCTGGAGATGTAGCTCAGGTCATGGAGTGCTTGGCTAGCATGGACTAAGTCCTGGGTTTGATTCCCAGCAACACATAAATCAGGGCATGGTGGTGCATACCCTACAAACCTAGATCTTGAGAAGATTAGAAGTTCAAGATCACCTGGGGCCACTTAGTGGCCATCAAGGCCTGCCTGGGACACACGTAAGACCCTGTCTCCAAACATAAGAAAACTCAAAATCAGCAAGTGGCGATCCCCTTATCACACCTCTTCCCAAAGAGACAGTTTTGGGTGAGGCAAGTGTACAGCTCTTCAACAAGCAAAGCTGCCAAGCAGTTCCACTTGAGGTTATAAAGATGGCTTTGGCCCGGATAAGGAAGTGGAAGGTGGTGTGAGGGGCTGAGGGTGGTGCTGGGGCTGTTGGGGAAAAGCTTTGAGAAAGAAGCAACAGGGAGTGTGGCCTCGAAGGGCATCTTAGGGTGACTGTTTCTGCGATGACAACAGGACCAAAGCAAGTTGGGGAAGAAAGGGCTTATTCAGCTGACCCTTCCACATTGCTGCTCATCACTGAAGGAAGACAGGACGGGAATTGATGCAGGACAGGAACCTGGAAGGAGGAGCTCATGCAGAGGCCATTGGGGGGAACTGCTTACTGGCTTGCTTCCCATGGTTTGCTCAGCCCGCTTTCTTATAGGACCTAGGACCAGCAGCCCAGGGGTGGCACCGTGCACAGTGGGGCGTGGTGGGACCTCCCCCATTGATCGTTATTAAGAAAATGCCCTACAGCTGGCACTCATGGAGGCATTTTTCTCAACTGAGGCTCCTTTCTCTCTGATGATCCTAGCTTGTGTCAAGTTGGCACAAAACCAGGCAGTCGGCCCAAAGGGTGTATAGAAGTGGCGAGTGAGAGAGGATGCTGATGGAGAAAGTAGCCCCTGGGCAACAGGGATCAGTGACTTGCTTCTAGCGCCCGGGGACAGAGGGTGAAGCCAAGAGCTCTGGTGCAAGATGGGGAAGAGGAGAGCCGAGGACACCCTGGGCTTCTGAACACCAGATCTAGAATCCTCAACTGCCTCTGGCTGTGGGTGGGGGTGGGGTGGGATGAGGTGGGAGGGACTTGGTGGAGGGAGCTGATAGCATTTCTCAGGACAAGAATTTGGACACTTTTACAAAGGCAGGGTGGAGAGTGGAGAGTCCAGATCAGAAGCCTTAGTAGATCTCCAACTGCCTCCTCCTCTCCCCAGGGACCTTTGCCCCAGCTGCTGGGGTTCAAAGCCACTTCCTTGCTGCTCTCCCTCTCCTGGCTCCCTAGGGTTTCTCGCCTGTGTGGTCTTTATAGATCAAACAGAGGACAGGGCCTGCCTGCCGCCCCTGCTCTGTGTCTGTTAGGAGAGGCTCTGGTGGACTGTTGCTGCCTGGTGGCAGGGGGCAGGAAGGGTGGAGCCGAGCACACTGGCCAGGGTCTCTCTGGAGGCGCGTGGGGAGGCCACGCTGGAACAACCCTGACAATTCAACACAGGGAGGAACATTTGTGAAGGGGCTGTAGCCAAGCCCAAGCAGTTGTAAACATGTTTGAGATGTGGGTGTGATGATTCAAAACGCCAGGCTCATAACCAACATAAGAAAAATGGGCACCAGGGTTGAAACAACAGCGAGAGGACCGTGACACAGCCTGGAAAGACTACAGACCCTAACTTATGACCACTGTTACAAATAATTATGAAACAGCAAGGGCTAATCACAACTGAGTGCTTCTGTGTTCCAGGCAAGGGGTGCTAAACACGACATATCCATTATTTAGCTTATGACACCCCAAGCCAAATGATGGTGTTATTGTTACCAAGAGACAGGTAAATTGCGTCTTTGCCCAAAGTCACACAAAGTGGCGGGTGCAAGGATATTGCTGGTTCTGGAGAATGGGTTGTGGTCATTACCCACATGAATGAGGAAACTGAGGAAGAGCCAGAGAAAGACAGAGCTCCTGTGGACCCAGTCTGGTGTGGAGACTACCCCTGCTGCCACAACTCTGGTCCAGCTCCGTCCTTGTTCACTTAGATCCTCTGGAGACTCCTGTGTCCCCAGACTTGCCCTGACCTCCCTGCAGTCCACTCTTCACCAGCAGCCAGAGTGGACATTGCGAAAAGGAGTCCATCCCTTCTTCTCTGAACAGACACTCTTGGCATTCCCTTTAGGAGTCAAAAGGCCCGGCACTAGCCTTACTTTACCCTCTCCTCCCTGCTGCTGCCTCTGGCTGCTCCGTTTCCCTTTGCCTGTGGCACCCTAGCCCTTCCTGAGACCCCTCCCATCCCTCTCTCTGACTAGACCAGCCATCCACCCACATACCAACACCTCCTTTGTGAGGCTTCCCTCCCCAGATCATCAGAGCCCCGCGGCTTACTGGACCCCTGCCCTGTTTCAGCTTTGTGTGTGTGGTGTATGTACCTGTGTGCATGTGCAGGTGGCCCACAGAGATCACAGAAGGGTGCCGGGTGTCCTGTTGCTTTCTTCTCTGCCTTGTTCCCTTGAGACATGATCTTTTTCTGACTGTGGGGTGAGACTGTCAGCCAACAAGTCCCAGGCATCCTCCTGTCTCCGCAGCCCCAGCACTTGGGTCACAGGAACACATAGTTTTTTATGTGGGTATTAGACATCAGAATTCAGTTCCTCCCTGACTGAACAGCAAGGGCTTCCACCTGTTGGACCATCCTCCCAGCCCCAACTTCATCTTTTCCCATAGCATTTCTACCATGTAATCCACTAGAGCTCACATTACCACCTTAATCTTTTCTTTATCCTTGGCACTTAAGCAGGCCCAGGTATACAGCAGGTACTCCATAAATGCCTGCTGGACGAGTGACTGTAGATTAAATACACGAGAGCCATGTCACTGTGGCGCACAGCCCCCTCCCCCACCGCTGACTACTGTGCACAGACTATGATGGTGCTAACCGCTGCTCCCAGGTTGTTTCTTTTTTATGATCTTTAAATTTTAAGATATTTTGTGTGCATGTGTGTAGGTGCGGCATGGGTGTGACACAGCTCACATATGGGACTCAGGGGTCCTTTCCTTCCACCATGTGAGTCCCTGGGATTGAAACTCAAATTGTCAGGCGTTGTTTCTTTTTTATGATCTTTAAATTTTAATATATTTTGTGTGCACGTGTGTAGGGGCGGCATGGGTGTGACACAGCTCACATGTGGGACTCAGGGGTCCTTTCCTTCCACCATGTGAGTCCCTGGGATTGAAACTCAAATTGTCAGGCTTGATGGCATTCGCCTTTACCTGCCAAGACACCTCAGCTGCTCTGCCACCTGGTTTTGAATACTTAAATGAAGGACCAGCCCTTGCTAAGTCCTTGGTACATGTCACCTCCTTAAACACAAAACAGTACAGGAAGCAGACAGGTACAGTCACAGTCTCTACTTTAGACGGGATGGGGACTATGTGGTTTGACAAGACAGTGGGGGCAGGATTTGAGTGGAGACCCCGGATCCAGAGTTCATGCTCTTCACATTATGCCAGTGATTCCGCTTCCCAAAGGGAAACCCAGAACCCGATGTCACAGCGGCACTGACTCACGGCAGAAGCTCTCTGGAGTGTAGGGTTTGCTGGCACACCCAGGCAAGAGATGGAACAGCTAGACACGGTGAGCTGCTAGAAGGACCCAGAAACTCACTGTCACCTCCCCTCCTCCCCACCTCAAGGTGCTCCGAATCTGACAGCCGGGGAGGAATCCCATGCCAGGTCTCACACTAATTGGCTTAGGAAGCCATGCTTAGCTAAGTAAAGCTGGGACCCATGAGTTCAAGATTAGGGAGAGCGGGATTCAAGGCTTACTGCTTTGCTGGCCAGAGGGCCAGAGGAGGCAGAGTTGGAACTTTAATTGGCTTAACAGCCCTCAGTGGCTTAACAGCTCAGAGGGATGGGGGTGGGAGGTGGATAAGGACAGCCTGGTGTCCAGCCCAGTGCCAGATTTATGCCCCGCCAAGGGATCTGTTTGCTCTCCTCCCAGGGACTCAGTCTGCTCCTGCCTCAAGGCATTTTCCCATGACCCCCCCTCCCATCACACTAAGTGTGTCATGATCTGGGTGGAGTTGGGTTTGGGAACCAGACAAAGAGGCAAGCACCTTCCCTCCCCACACTTACTCCTCTGACCTCAGTCAAGTCCCTTGACTTCTCTGGGTTTTGCTTCCTTGTCAGATGAATGAATGAAACCGGGGAAAGGTTTCAGTACGAGATGCTTGGACCAGCTCACACAGCCCTGGCTGCAACATGGCAGTGTGCAGTGTCTGTCTATGAGCTCCCTCCTGTTAGGTTTAACTAATGACATCTGTGTGTAGGGACCTTATCTCTTGGGAAGTGTTTGCTGGGGTTGTATAAAGAAGATGCCCCCTACTCCAACGTTTCCTTTGACTGATACTATTTTTTAAGTGCTCTCTCTCTCTCTCTCTCTCTCTCTCTCTCTCTCTCTCTCTCTCTCTTCTGTGTGTGTGTGTGTGTGTGTGTGTGTGTGTGTGTGTGTGTATGTGTGTGTGTAGAGGTCAGAGAATTACTTGCAGGGGTCAGTTTCTCATCCTATCATAGGGGTCCTGCGGGAGTGAACTCAGGTTGTCAGGCAGGCTTGGGAGCAGACACCTTTACCCACTGAGCCATTTCACTAGCCCTCACTGAAACTATTTTAAAAAAATCTTAGTAGCTGATTTCCCAATTTTCTAATTCCCATTTCTCTTGAGAAATCAAGACCTGGCAACATTAGATCCATGATTTCTCATGGCACCATTAGAGAGGCCAGGTGGTACATTGGTCATGTCTAGGACTCTTGTTTCCCATCAACGCCCCCTTTCTGACAGTCCATGCACCCATGTCCTCGTGACCCCCCTGGCTTTTGAAGGCACCGTACAGGCCTGAGAAGTGGAAATTGTCTTTATGATTGAAATTCAGAACTAGGGTATGGGTTCGGGAACAGAGTCTGACTTCACAATCTCCCAGACTTCACTCTAGAGGGCTCAGGTGCACGGCTCCCTCCTTGCCGCCCCTGCCTCACCACCCAGAACATCTGCTGGAACACCTCATGTGGTAGCCTGTTGTGCCAACACTACTAATTTCTTCTAGGCATGTCAAACTGGATGGCTTCTCCCTGAATATTCTCTGAATGTTCCTGCTCATTCCAGGCCCTTGGCAGTTTAAGAATCCAAAGCTTGTGGGACAAGGGTCCAGAGTATCAGTGACAAGAGAGCCAGAGTCAGAACCGCAGCCTGGTTAACGTGACCTGGTGCGCATGTCTCTTCCCCAGTAGCCACTTCTAGGCGACCTCTCCTAACTGACTGCAGAGTCTGAACTTAGCGAGCAGCCAAGCTGTCAGCAATTGCTCTCCAGCTCTCTGTAGACCCCAGTCTCACTTCTTTCTTTAAGTGATTTCTATTCTATGCTGGAACGAAGCACCCAGCAGGTGACCAACTCATTGCAGTCTCTCCAAAGGGCAGGCGCATTAGGAGGCAGAGGGACAGAACTGTAACCCAGACATAGAAGGGGTGTTGGGGGAGGACCCCAAATTGACCCTGATGGCCTTAAGCTGTTCTGTGGCAGTGTACCACGTCGTTAAGGGTCATGAGAAAGATATCAGACCTTGGGATCACCGCATCTAATCGCATCATTTCACACACAGGGAAACTGAGGCTCAGAAATGGAAGAACCTGGCCCAAGGTCACTTTCAAACCAAGATGAAAACATAAATCCTCTGAAGGCATGCCCTCCCCCAAATCCAGCATTTTCCCACAGTACACAGTTTCCTCATCGTTACCCACGCGGTTCAACTGCCTCCTCCTGTTTCCAGAGTCTTATCTCCCCGCCACAGAAGCCGGACGTTCTGTCATCATGCAATCTCACAGCCTCAGACTTATAATTCTTCAAGCTTTGGGGGAGACTTTGGTGGCAGAATTGCAAGGTGGATGAACTGAACGTGGCTTGTGAAGAGGCAGACTCTTGAGTTCCAAAGCTTCCAGTTGCTCACTGTGTGACCTTGGGCAAGGGTGCCCCCCTCTTCCAGCCTCCGTTCCCTCATCTGCCAAGTGAAAATTATAATACCAACCACACGACAGAATTATTAGAAAAAGACACAGGGGAGAATGAAGGTAAAAAAGGCAACCAGTGGGCTTGGCAGAAAGTGAGTGCTTAATAAAATAATTGTAATGGCATTGTAAATTAGGGCTGGGCACCTAGGTGGATGCTTAAGAGAAAAGAAGAGGAAGAACTCACAGGCTGGAACCATGCAAACCCTGTCTAAAATTTTTATGGGCATGATACTACTACAGCCAATTTCTTTCTTTTGTCCCCCCAGAAAGAGTCCGAGTTTTAAAAATCTCATACTATGGACACAAATCTCTCCCGTAGGTTGGGTTCCCCCTTGCTCATTTGACTGTTACCCTGTCCAGTCATCTCCTCTCTGTTCTCACTTTCCCAGTATAGAACAGTGGAAGTAGGGGAGAGAGCCATGGAGTTGGGAGGACACCTAGCCATGTCTGGGCTCTCCCCTTGGATGCCCTTCTATGGTCATTTTTTCCATATTTGAGGGAGATTCAGTTTCTGTTCAAGAAAGAAGACTCCTATTAGCTTTGTGTATGTGGATTCTGAATGGGGAGGAGGAGGGTGGCCTGTGAGTAGCGGGGTAGCTGGCCCATCTTAGGCTGAAGGGAAAGGGGGATGAAGCTTTGGCTACCCAGAATAGGAAGTTACCATTTCAAAATCTAAAAATAACCCACCATCTGTCCATTTGGGCACAGAATGATAAATGCAGATTAGTTCCTGGATGTAGACATGAATATTTTTGTGTGTCAAGCTAATAATAATAAGACCATGGATAGTGTTTCCCCCTCTCCCAACTCCAGGGCACACAGAGCAGATTAAGCACATCATCTTGGAGGGTGAAGATGGGGAAACTAAGGCAGAGAGAGGATCAACAACATAGCAAGAGTGACACACGGCAAGTGAGCAAGCAGCTGGGTCAAACACTAGGGGTCCAGTTTCCAATGCTCAGTCCAACTATATTTTCTGAATTAGGCAGAATCCACTAAAAAGTAACAGAATAAATAACCATCCTCTATGTCTGCAGAGGGACTTTTCCCATGCTGGCTGCACACATCTGTCATGATAATCCCTTACATTCCCCAACTATGCAGAGTCCTCACACAGACCTCCCCTCGCCTAGTCATCCCAACAGGTTAAAAAACTGTAACAGTAAGTCAGTGAGCTGGGGAAGAGTAGAGCTTCCCTCTCGCTTCACAGGTGAAGAAACAGACTCAGAAGGAGGAGGTGTGCCTGAGATCACACAGCAAGCAAATTCATTTTGTCACTGCAGGGTACAGCCCAAGGAAGTAGAGTGATTCTGATTCAAGAGGAGCTGTGGTTTAGAATTTCCCCCCTCTCCAATTAACTCAGCCCAGCAGGCACCCTACTTGCTGGCAAAGGAAGAAGCCTGGAAGTGAACAGTTTGAATGAAACCCTAACCTTGTTTTCCGGTCTGAGGACTAAGGGGCAGCTGGAAGCTATCTAGTGTCAGAGTCAAGATTCCAAATCTCCTTGGCCCCTTTTGTTGGGGTGGGGGTGGGGCTCTGTGGAGTTCCTTAGGAAGTAGGAGCCAAAAAGTGGTGGACTGGATCCACCACACCCTTTCTCAACGGAACCAGGAAGTTTAGACGGGATAGTCATTTAGCTGCCTCACGTTCTGCGTCTCCCAGGATGTCGGGGGGTGGGCTGCGATTCTGAACTGAGTGCCTCTGAGAGCTGGGAAAGACTTCTGAATGTTTCCCCAAGTCTAGGCTTGGTACCTGGACATGGAGGAGGGGTCAGAACTGGAAGGATCCCTGTGCCCTGTTCCAAGCATAACACTTGTCCCTGTGCTCCCCGACTCCTTGTTCACACATCACTAAGGGTCTCTGGCCGTTTCTTGCCCCATTAGCCAGATCAAAGCTATGGATCTGGGGTCCAGCAGAGTTTGGCAGAGGTGAGGGGCTGACTGAGAAGAAATCAGAGCTGCATTGGAGTGGGTCAGGTGAGGGTCAGGACAGGAGTAGGGCGGGCTAGAAAGGCCAGAACAGATCTGGGGCAATATCCCACTCCCAGGACTTAAGCTTCCTTCACCTGCTCTTTTCCTACCTCCAGACCTGGCCGAGCTGCAGGAGGTGAACGAGGGTCTGCAGCAGCCAGACGCAGAGGCGGCAGCAGCGTCGGCGGTAGGTGCTGGCCGAGGACTGCGCGGGCCGGGGGACCAGCTCCGGGCTGTCTTCTTTGGTCCTGAAGGCGACAGCGCTGTCCTTGGTGCTGATGGCGGCTCCGTCGCTGTCCTTGGTGCTGACGGCGGGTCCCGGGGTCCCCGCGGGCTCCGAGTAGTCGTAGACGAACCAGCGGAAGCTGAGCAGCTGCACGACCAGCGAGGGCAGCAGCACGAAGAGCAAGGTGAGGCCGAAGTAGGTGCTCTTACCCTGCAGGTAGTAGGAGGCCGCCAGCCACAGGTCGGTGGCGCCGTCGGAGAAGAACACGAGCAGCGCACACAGCACCCAGCAGCAGTCCCGCAGCTCGTAGCGCGGCCCCGGGCCCCCCGCCGCCGCCGGTCCCGGGCCCGCGATCTCCGTCGTCACCTCCCCGTGCCCTCCCGCCCCGCCCCGGGCTGTTCCCGCCGGCCCCTCGGGCCCCGGGCCGGCCGCGGCCGCCGCTCCATCCGACTTCGCGGCCATGTTGGCGGAGCAGGAGGCGGGGAGCGACTTCCGGGCGGCGGAGCGGGTGGGGTGCGGAGTGGGGAGGACCCTGCGCGGGCGGGCGGCTCCCGCCTCCCGCCTCCCGCTCTTCCTCCGCCGCTCCTCTTCCTCCTCCCCTCTACCTCAATTATTCATCCTTGCCGGCGCCGCCCCACCCGGACTCCGGTCTGGATGTGGGCCGCCCCCTGGGAAGGGAGGGGGCCGGGGCGGGGAGAGCATCCCGGGTCACCCTCGCGTGGCTTCCTCGGAGGAGTGGGGCCCAACCACATGCTTACTGTCTCTGGCCTCCCCTTGGACCCTATTTCTCTTTGATTGCCCCCGCCCTTTCTTCTCCCTTCCATTGATCTCTTGCGATTCCTCCGGTGATTTGGGTCTTGCAATGCCCCAAGAGGGTGAAAGGGCAGGGGTGCGAATAAAAGGGCAGGGGTGGGAGCAGCTGCTTGGGTACCTGCCATAACCTTTAGCAGTCACTCCCATTCCAAAGCCACTTCCTAGTTCCCCGCGTTCACTTATTGTTTCATCCCCTCCTTTGATCTTGAGAGGTCTCTTTTTTTCATTGTCTTTTTCTAGCTGAGAAACTGCAGTTCGGAGTTGCGGTCTCTTGTTCACTCTTCCTTCTTTCAGGAACCGCGTTCATCTGGCCACTAGCCCGGTTAGGGAAGGCAGACGGAAGGGATGGGAGGGAACCCCTGGGGAAAAAGAGCAAGTGCAAACTGCTACCTCCACCACGTTGTCTAGGATGTCCGGATGAGGGTGAGGGTGCAGAAAGATAGAACTGGCGACTTCTGAGGGAGCAGTCACTGCAGAATTTCAGCTGAGGAGCTATGTGGTTAGGTCAGGACTTAGCAAGAAGACTTGGCACCCAAAGTGGAGCAAGGATCACAAAGCAGCAGCCTGGAACTAGAGAGACATAAACATGGTCTATAAGAGGAGGTGGGGCTCCCTAACGTGCCTGGGTACTCCACCAGCCTTGGCTTGGGTCAGATGTCCTAGGACATTGTTTATTAAACACTGGAACTGTGTTGTTTTTGTTTTTCATTATTTTAAGCAATGTGGAACCACTAATCATTTTAGTCTCACAATTTATGTGGTTTATATATTCATTCACCCATTTTATAGATGAGGAAACAGAGTCAAAGAAATTCATTCAGTGACTTAGAATTACATCATAAATGCTAGAAACGGATTCAGATGTGGCTCTTGAACAGGCTTTGAAACCTCAAGGGAATGAAGAAGGGGGAGAGGGGGAGTAAGTGAGGTGGAAGGACCACCCTGCCTCAGAGTGACAGGGAAGAGAGAGGAGACAGCTGCCCCGGGCTGGGTGGAGCAGCCATCTGCTGCCCTGCAGCCTGCCTTCCCTTTAGTGTCCAGGGACTGTTTTGGTCTCAGTGATGCTTGGGAGGTTGGGGTACCAGCTGTTGCCTAAAGCTAAAAGCAGAGGGGAAGTGTTAGGGGCTAAGGGAGTTTTCAAGGCTGGATTCCAGGCCAGCCGCCCACGTTCAGACTGACAGGAGGCTGGCAGGTCTGAATTAGGAAGACCCGTCCCTGTCTGTTTGTCTCCTACAACCCCGGACCTAGAAACCAGTCGAACGCACAGACCCTTGAGCGGGATCAGAAGAGTGAGACCGGCTCAGGGCACCCTCTTCTCAGTTCCTAGTGGCCTGTGTCACCACTGTCACATGCTTGGATGGGCCTGGCAAAGACAGGATCCCACCTTTGGGCCCAGCTACATGGAAGCCTCCATATAGCCCATAACCGGTTTAATCAAAGCAGCAGCAGAAGTCAGGCTGTAGGATCTGATAGTCTGATGTCAGAAAATAGGGTTTGAGACCCACAGGTTCTCCAACGGCTGTGTCGGTCTTTCTTGGCCTCATGGGATAACAAAGTAGAGGATATCACTTGCTTCCCGCTAGGACTATGGTGAGGACAATTAATGGGAAATTTTAACAGGGGCAATGCTTCCCATGGAAGCCCCGCTGAACATCTACTGGTGGCCTGCTCTCTGTCCCTCAGAAACATCTCTCCAGCACTTCAGTTATGAGTGGCACAGCACCTTGGCCTTCTCCTTCTACACATTGACAAACCAGCAGTTCATCTTTTCATGTTTGTCTGGGATCTTCCTGAGGCTTCAGGAAATTCACCCTGAGACCTTTCAGTGTCCAGTACTGGCTCTGGTACTCAGTAGGTATCCTATGAAAATATGAAGATAGCCTCTATACTTTACACAATAAAATTTTAAAAGAAAGGAAAAATAAATAAATAGCCATTCAGTGAAACCCAGGCATTGTGACAAGGACCTGTAATTCCAGCACTTGGGATGAGAGGTATGGCTACAGGATTGTGAATCCAAGCCTTGTTTGGGGTTCATAGTGAGTACCAGACCAGACTGAGCTATACAGCAAGACCCTGATGGTTTTCCTTTAGTCCCTACTTAAATATTTGCACATGTGCAAGCTATGCATGGGACAATTGATAGATACTACATCGTTTATAGGTGCAAGTATCAGGTATGACCGAAATGCCGGTCGTGAATCTGGCTAAATAAGTCATGGGACTTGTGACAATGCAGTGACCTGGAGCCGTGAATGATCTGCCCTAATCCAGAGAAGTCCTCATGGAGGAAAAGCAAATGCAGAAGAGAGGTGACTCTGTGTGAAAACGGGAAATAACAACCTTTGATTTAATATGTTTATAGGACCATAAAGAAACCCTGGGGCTGGTCTGATGGCTGGGGCGTGGGGGGGGGTGTCACCAACAAGTCTGAGTACCTGAGTTCAGTTCCCAGAATCCACGTGGAGGAAGGAGGGAAATGATTCCTGCAAGTTGTCCTCTGACCTCCACATGAGCCATGGCACATGCACTCTCCTCCCACGCGCACAGAAAATACATAAATAAAGCTGTAATAAAATTTTGTTTTTAAGAAAGGAACTTTGGAATTACATAATAAAGATTGCTTTAAGACGCCACTGGGAACTAGAGATAAGGATGGGAGGAAAGCTGCACTATTTGTCTCCGTATATATTTTTGCAGTCACATGAATGCAACTGCTTGTTAATAAAATATAATTATAATGGGACAGCTGCTGTGTGAGCCTGGCCGGATGTTATATCACAGGGGCAAGCTGCCAGTGTGGTCAGATTTTCTAATTATTCAAGAGAAGACAGAAACCTCAAGTTTACTGTAAAATTTCCTGAATTTTAGACATCAGCTCCAGGTTTCTTCAAACACTTCTCTGATTGGTAAATAAGCCAGTGGGGCAAACGTGGCCTGATCTCCGGCTTTAGCCGGGATGGCTTCCTGCCCCTGGCCCAGAGCTCTCAGCACTCTTTCTTATGTGGGCAGCTGCAGGCTGAAAAGCGACTCCTTCTGCCTCTCTCGACACCCTCCAATCCCTGCCCCGTGGGGCTGTGACACTGAGGGCTTTTAGCTCAAGGCCCAGAATGCAGAGAGAGGCTGTGAACTCTCAGATAATTCCCTCCCCTGGGATGCTGTTGGCATCAAGGCCCCCTAGCCTCCTGCTGTACACCCATCTGTCCCTTGGAAGTGGGGACAGAAGTGAGGCTGGCAGTGAGGGGGATGGAAAGGGCTTCCCATCAGCGCTCACACCACGGGGTTCTGGTCAATCGTGGGAGGATTAGATCCAAGGGGGGAAACCTGAGACCTGAGAGCCTGTCAGAAAAGAGAAGCCAGCCATATACACTTGGTGAGTGTTGAGGTAACTCCGCGAATTCCAAATGCTGAGGCTACCAAATTCCAAACCCAGAACAACCTTTAAGGACCATCTTGTTTAGCTCCCTTTGATAGACAGAAAAGCAGACTGCTCCCAGCCCCACTTCTCACCTCAAGACCTTGTTACCTTTTTCCTGGCTGCCTGGGTGACCCAGGCTCCTCCCTTAGTTCTCTGTAGAACCCATCTCTTCCTGGGGTCAAATCTCTACCCTCAGTCAGAGAAAGCTCTTAACAGGGAAATCTGATCAGACCTCATGTCCACTCTTCCCTACCTCGCTTCGGCTCAGCCTTGCAAATGTCTCCATCCTGCTGTCTCTCTCGTCCTTCATCAGTTTCACCTCTCACTCACCCTGTTCCAGCCACACAGCCTATTTGCTGTTCCTTTTATTTTACCTAAATCGCTTCTGTATTTTGTGCTGAGACTTGAACATAGGGCTGTGTGCATGCTAGGTGGGTTATGTACCCCTGAGCCACTCCACAGACTTCCTGGTTCTTAACAAGCCCATCTCCCTTTTCTGGGCTTTTTTTCCCCCTGCTCTTCTCCCGGGTTACAAGCCTCTGCCTTTTCTCTAAGATGTGGCCTGTTGAGGGGCGGTTCCCTGTCCTCAGCCACAGCCTCCCTGGTGCTGAGATTATAGTGTACACCATCAGGTCTGGCTTCTCAGGGCATTTTCTTGCTCACCATACTCAAGGCACTGGCCTTTCTCCTGCCTTAGTTTTTCTCTTATTGCTTTTGTTACTACCTGGCTATGATACACATGCACTTGTTTCTGGTACAGAGTGGAAGGCCTGCATGCCTGGGTTACAATCCAGTGAGTCTTCAAGGCTTTAGTGGAGCCAGCAGGCTCCAGAAGGAAAGGGCAGAGGCCAGTGATTACAGTGACAGTCAGTTCCTCAGATAAACAATCCTAAGGTGTCTTCCTCTTATCGATGCCTTGTTCTTCTCTGTAGGATATGAGAGTCACTCAAATAAACACAAGTGTCTTTGTTCATCCATTGAATTCTCAATACATCCGCAGGATCAAAAACTGAATGATACAAGGGGACACACTGGGAAAGGTTTCTCCGGTTCTGTCCTACAGCCACCAACTCCCTCTGCTTCAACTGAAAGGATACGTGGCTTCCTAGGGTTGTGAGGATCTAGAGACATGGTGCTAGAAAGGGCAGCGGGGTTCCCAAGACCCAGCAGGGGCTCTCTGACTCCCCATCTGCTTGTATACACCACACTCCCATCAGGGACAAGTCTGTCTTGGCTGGTGATATAGCACAGGCCCTGCTTAACCGTAAGTGTTCGGTAAGTAACGCTCAGTGGGTATGTCCACTCGCTAATTCCTCTCTAGCCACCAGGCCCTTCGTTAAGGCCTATCCCATTACCCCATTGTCTCCAGCCACACAAGCCACATCCCAGTTCCCTCCTGTCGTAGGGACTTGCTCTTTTCTGTTTCTCTTGCTGAAGGCTTCCGTTACCCCATCCCTACCCATAACCTCTGCTATGAGTGTGCTATTTCAGGAATATAGCTGGATATGCGTGTATTTCTAAAAAAAAAATAAAATCCTAGATTTAATGACCAACAATAAATTAACCAGCTTTGTTGCCATCTTTGACTGCCATTTACCAGGTTATCCCAATTTTCCTTGCTATCTGGCAATCATAAATGATTATAAATTCTTTTTTTTTTTGTTCGGTTCTTTTCAAGACAAAAACTCTGTGTTGCCCTGGCTGTCCTGGAACTCACTCTGTAGACTAGGCTGGCCTCAAACTTACAGAGATCCGCCTGTGTCTCCTCCCGAGTGCTGGGATTAAAGGGATATGCACCTGGTGCATAAATTCTTTTATTCTGATCTTAATTACTAATATTGATCCTCAGATCACATATTACACTCATACAGGTGTTCCGGGGGTAGCTACAAAGGGGTTAAAGGGATGAAGAGTTCCAAGAGATCTCTCTGGAGGCAAAGACAGAGAGCAGATATTATTGTGTGTGAATAGAGAGGACAACAGAGCCTCTGGGTGGACAGTGATGGAGGCATTCAGAGCTCAGCACACTTGAGAAGAAGCACAGGGCCAGTCCGGAAAGTTGGAGTTTCAGGTATTGGGCAGTTTTATAGATGATCAGATGGAAGGTCAGTTTCAGTGGAATCAAGCCACGGGCACCACTGTGTTGAGTTGAAATCCAGGGACAGTTTGGAGTCTCTGCCTATTGGTCCCTACACATACACGCACACACACACATGCACACACGCTCACGCGCACCACGCAGCAGGTGGTCAGATGGCAGGTGGGTGGAATGGTAGCAGTCACCCTCCCAGTGTTAAATGTCCTTTTCTTTATGGAGTTCAGGGAGGGTGCTGCATCCTTCATTCTTCTGGTATATTCAGTATGTCCTCAGGCCTGGTTTTTCTGATACGGTTTTGATACACCCACACACCCATATGTTCTCAGTCTACTTTGTAAGATTAGAGGTGGCACCTTTCTCGTTGGAGGAGTACGTTGTCACTCTCTGCCTCATAGCTGGCGCTACACAGCACTGGGGTCCGTGCCTCATTTCTAGAGCTACACAGTGGTGGGGTCCGTGCCTCATGGCTGGTGTTTCACAGTGGTGGGGTCCGTGCCTCACGGCTGGCGCTTCACAGTGGTGGGGTCCGTGCCTCACGGCTGGCTCTTCACAGTGGTGGGGTCCGTGCCTCATGGCTGGTGCTTCACACAGTGGTGGTGTCTATGTAGATAGCCAAGATTCAAAGTCATCCTTCCTTTGATCCATGCAAGTGAAGCCAAATGCTTCTTGTAAAATGGAGTCTCCCAGGACAAGGCACAGCCTGAACCCATTCACACATCTTAGAACATCATATAGGCCCATCTCCGCACTTTTCCTTTGCTAGTTTATTTCTAGTTATTCTTAGATCTCAGCTTAAATGTCACTTTCTCAAGAAGCCTTCCTCCAACCCTAGATTTCATTTAGGATCATCCACACAATCTCACAGGATTGTGAGATTCTGGCTGAGCAATATCACAATTAGGAAATGGTTCATGAATAAATGTCTACCACATGATGCTCACGACTGAAAGCCCATACAGCCAACGACTGGGCCTGTTCTCTATACCACTGGATCCCTGAGGTCTAGCACAGTCAGACTCACAGCCATTGTCCTGAATGCCAACTCCCATTTCACAGAGGCTCAATTCACACATTCCTATCCAAGAGTGAGGACATTTTGACCCCTCCATCCCATTATCACTGCTTAATTTACCTGTAGAGTGAAAGGGTAGAGGAGAAAAGGGAAGAGAAGAGACAGAGAGAAATAATAGGCTCCTGGGGCTGAGGATGCTGCTCAGCTCAGTTTCAGTGTTTCTCTAGCATGCAAAAGCCTTGGGCTCAATCCCCAGCACTCTGTAAAACTAGCCTATGGGGCTGTTCCTATTCAAGGGACCTTTCACTTCCTACAATCCACAACAGAAAGCAGCTTAGAGGCCTGTCCACAAGAGAGCAGTAAATACAGTACTTACTTACTTACATTGCCATCGCCAACAGCAAGCCACAGAAGACAGACATATGTGGACTGGCGACGTGGCTCAGATGGCAATGGTGCTTGCTGCACAAGACCTGAGTTCCATCCCAGATCCCACGTGAAGGTGGATCTGAGCTGGACTTTCTGATGCAGACCTATGATCTCAACTCTGCAATGTTACCCAAGAAGCCAAGAGGGGAGGGCCCTAAGTGCTAACCCTGTTCGAGTTGTCAAGTGAGTTCAAGGCTAGCCTGAGCTACTTAGTTAGACCTAGCCTCAAAGTACAAAGCTATAGCTCAGTGGTAGAGTGCTTGCTCGGCATGCAGCTTTCAGTCCTGCGGGGAATGCGGGTCAGCTCTAATCATCAAATTTCACATGAATAAATTTAGGATTGAGGTAGTAGTACACATTTGCTCCCAGAGCCTGGATATTCTGGACTTGTACTCTTTTGGGGGTCGTTTAAAATGTTTCAAGTCAAACCACAGAGCCATCTGTTGCCTGGTGAAAATGTAGGCATTGGGAATTGGAGACAGGCCCCCACCTGGTGTCCCCATCTGGCTGCATGACCTCAGGAGGATCCTGCCCTCTTTCCTGACCTTAATGTCCTCATCTGCCCAATGGGAATCATATTTCTGCATTATCCAGGGATGTGGGAGGATGAAGCAAGGGCACAAGGGGATCCCATGAATGGAAAGGATTATGCTCTGGGTCATGGGAGGAGAGGGATGGAGGCCTCCCTTCCACCTTCCAAGCTCACAAAGGAAGTCGAAGGTGGAGCTGGGGACCACCCAAGCCAGCAGGCAGCCCATATTCAGGACAAGAACAGGGGTGTGGGCACCTGGCCTAGCCACCCAAGTTGTCTGGAGCACTGGGACACTGATAGAGTACTTGGCTGTACTCTCCACCCCAGTGCAGCTGCAGCTGGTCCCCTCTTCAAGAGCTAGGCATCAACCTCCCACCCATAACAACATACTCGCCCTCTCAGCCCACCATCCCACCAGAGTCAGAGGGTCTCTCCCAGACAGACCCCGCCATGCCCACCCTTGCTAAAAACCTTCCGCAGTTTCTTGTCAATCATTCCCTTCATCAGTAGAGCCTGGTGGCTACGCCTCTTCCTGTCCCCACCCCAGCATCTCAGCACAGAGTTAGGAGCCTAGCCTTGTGTGTGAAGAAGCTGCCTTGCTTACAACTCTGGTTCATTACCTCACTCGTTATTTAGATGTAGTGATATTTCATTTGTATTTTAATAAATGAAGAATTTTGGCCAATGGCTTAGCAGAGCAAAGGCAGACGGGAAATCTGAACAGAGAGAGAGAGAGAGAGAGAGAGAGAGAGAGAGAGAATAAGTGGAATCAGAGGAGACATCATGTGGCTGCAGAAGGAGAAAGATGACAGAACCTTACTGGTAAGAGACAGATTCGTGATGAGACACAGATTAATAGAAATGGGTTGATTTAACATGTAAGAGCTAGCTAGGAATATGCCTAAGCCATTGGCCAAAGAGTGTTGTAATGAATATAGTTTCTGTATGAATATTTGGGTCTGGGAGACCAGGAAACAAAAGCGCCATCTCCGTTTACAATCAGAACATTGCTGAGCACCTACTCTGGGACAGACACTGTTCTGGAACATATCTGCCTCCAAATAAGATGGATTTATAGCCTCACAGTCTCCTTTATGGCTCAGGGGCATTGACAAGGGACACCCTAAGTCAAGTACACAACATACAGAACAAAGGAGAAGAGAAAACTGCCCAGGAGTTCTGTGAAGAGTGCTTCCCCCCACTTCTCTGTATCCCAGACTGGCCTTGAACTCTTCATGATCCTCCTGCCTCAGCCTCCTGAGTGTTAGAATTACATACACCATCTTAAAAAACCAAAACCCCCTTAGCTTCTCTGTTACAGCAGTAGTAGATGGGTCCTCTAGGGCAGGCGAGGGAGTGAGGGGAGAGTCGTGGAGAGTTTTAAAGCATTAAGGAGATGGGAGGGCAGACATAGAAGTCAGTATAACTATGGTCTCAGCCAGAGGCACAGATGGTGGCTTCATCTGCCTAATGCCTAAGGGACTTCATCTGTAAGTTAGAAGAGGATGTGGTGACCTCCCTGCTTCACCTCCTCAAAAAGACAAGCCTCCGAGCCCCAAGCTGACAGCTAAAGCTAGGAAGGAAGGTTTATCCTCTGAGAGGTTGCTGCAGCCTGAGGACCATGCTTCCCAGGGAGAGTCGTGGGTGGGGTCACCGAACACACAGAAATAGCAGGAAAGGACTCCAGGGGATGAGCAGAGCACGTTTCTATTGGCTGCAGTCCCCAAACACCAAGACCCAAGAGCCATACCCCTGAACTGATGTGGTTAAAGTGTGAACAGACCCAAATGTGATCGGGTAGAATCCTTTAGATTAAGAAGGAACAAAAGGAGGCTGGTGGCATAGTGTTCACACACACCTTTAATCCCAGTATTCAGGCAGATCTCTGAGTTTGAGGCCTGCCTGGCGTACAGAGAAAGTTCCAGGACAGCCAGGGTTACACAGAGAAACCCTGTCTCAAAAACAACATCAAAAAGAAAAAAAGAAGGAGGAGGAGGAGGAGGAACAAGGGTCACTCTCCTAGAGCTTAAATTGCCTCTGTAATATACCAGCCATGTGGCCACCCAGCCTGGACTTACCTACTGGCCTCCTGGGCTGCCTCTGCCACAATCACTGGCTGAGCATGGCTGCACCATGCACGCTCTTGGTCTAGAGATACAGCAGTGAACTGGTCAGCCAAGGTCTGTCAAGGCAAACCTCATTGTCACCTCAAAAGGAATAAACAGTTTATCCTAAACCACCAGTCTGAAAGCTCACGGTCCCAAACGCAGACTCAGCTGACCTCAGATGTCTGCTCCACCATGGACAGAAGTTACATGAGTTATTTTGTTGTTTCTGGTTTGTTTCTGAGACAGGGTCTCACAATGTTGGCCTGGCTGGCCCAGGAAACTATGTAAGCCAGGATAACCTTGAACTCACAGAAATGCCTCTGACTCGCAAGTACTGAACCTGAAGGCACAAGCATCCATTCAGAGAGTGAAGGGCCACTGGGCCAAGGGCTAGTAGGGGAGTCGTGACCAGTGGCCCTTCACTCTCTGAATGGTTGCAAGAGCTCCACATGAGAAACATCATTGACAACCCCACAGAGGAGTAAAGACACTGGGGACGCCATCACTCATCCCTCCCTCCTCTTCCTAGAGCTTCATTTCTACAGGCCACACCTGGTACTCACCACTGATTGCATCAGCGAGCAGAGACAAGTCACAGGTCAGGGCAGCAGGGAGTGCAGAAGATGCCCCATGAGGGCCTCATGGACATCGACACCTCTTTCCTCCAGTCATATATTCCAGTGCCTCCTTCACCTCTCTGGCTCCATCTCCTACCTTTCTTCCTCACCCAATCTGTTCCACTCACATTAAAGCCTTGCTGTTCTCCAACTGGGCAAATGCTCACCTCAGGGTCTTTTCACTCCTCTGCCTGCGATGCTGCTTCTGCTCACCCAGATAGCCACACAGCTCACTCTCTCACCTCCCCTACACTTCTGTTCTAACACCCCCCCCCTCAGAGAAGCCCTCCCTGTGAAGCACGATGAATATAAACTCAGAGAGAAAGCTGAAGGTTTGAAAAGCAAAGCAGCCAGCTACTGGCCCTTACCTCGACCTCAGTCCAAAATGGTGACCCTGCCTCCAGGAATCTCAGAATGAAACTGAGAGCTGTCCCCTCCCGTTTTATATTTCTCTCTAGTTCTAGGATTAAAGGTGTGCACCACTGGGATTAGTTTGCCAGTGTCTATGGCAAACTAATGTGGCCACTGGGATTAAAATTGTGCGTTATGCTCCCCTAGGTGAGGAGGACCACAAGCTTGGAAGCAAATCCATCAGCCTTAGTCCTGCCTTCTTATTACAACCAGGCAGCCGGG
>NC_022033.1:25631448-25643689 GCF_000317375.1 Microtus ochrogaster | reverse complement strand
ACTGTTTTACTCTCTCAACTTCAGGCAAGCTTTATTTATTAAAATAAAAATGAAATTCCACTACATGACTGCTTTATCCCAATAACTCCTGCATCACTCCCTCTCCGCTCGACATTGCTGGGGCACCTGACAAGACTTACCTGCACTTGATACAGGATACATTTGTTTGTTTCCCTCTTGTCCACTTCCTCCCCCAGCCTGAAAGCAGGCACCATACCTGCCTTTGCTCATAGTAGACTCATGAATCTCTGAGCCTGGGAAATTGCTACATTTTTATGACATAAATAGTTAGGAAATATCAGAGATGTCCCAGAGTCCACAATCAGTTCAGTTTTACTCTTGGAGATGATCGTAACCTCCTTCCCAATGTCCAGTGACCAGATGTAGCCTCTGAGGGATGATCAGAGCCAAGAAACTGTTACCATGGGGCCTACCCTAATTCTCTCCATGCAGGCCCACCTGGCAGGGGTCAGAGGTGTCAGTCTGTCCAGTCACCCTTGGCCCCAAGGTGGAGAGAGCCAGGGCTAGGGTCCAGGCCCCAGGGATTCCTGGAAAGGCTCATTTCTCCTTTGGCAAATATCCCCACTTCCTTCACAGGGCTTGTGCCTGCATTTCTGAACCAGAAGGTGTTTACACAAAACATCCTGGGTTTGGCGACAAATTCACCCTCCATGAGGAATCTTAATGAAGCTTCCGCCTTCCCCACACCAGGCAGCTGCAGAGGAAACTGGCTCAGTCTCTGGGAACTGAAGGCAGCCCAGAGTCAGGCAAAGTGGAGGTGCTTTTGGGCTCCATGAGCCACAGCTGGAGAATGTTCAAAGACAGCTGTGTGGTGGAGACCAGAGCGTGTCCCCGACCCAGATCTGTGTCTGACCTGCCCTCCTCCCAGCCGCAGCCTGCAGCCGTAAGCTAAACAGTAATGATCCTGTCTATACAAACGTGGCCATGAAATTCAAGTGAGGTAGTGTATGAAAGGCCTAAGTTTCCGGGAGTCAATAAGGGAGACTAAAAAAAAAAAATGAACAGCAGAGCTGGGCCAGAGGGCTGGGGCGGGGGTGGCTCAGTGAGTAAGAGTGTTCACTTTGAAAGAATGAGGATCTGGGTTCGAATCCCAAGTACCTGCTGTGTGTGCCTGTTACCTCAGCATTGGGTAGATCCAGAGAACTCGCTGGCTAGCCAGCCTAGCCCAAAAATGAGTTGGTGGTTCAATGAGAGGCCCTGTTTCAAGACAGTAAGATGGAGAATGACAGGAAGACACCTAACACCCTACTCTGGGCCTCCGCAGTGGGTACAGGTACCCCCACGTTGACATGTGTGCACCACATACATACACAACACGTACGCCCACACAAAAGAAAACGAACTGGGATACAGCTCAGTTGCAGAGCTGAGTGTGTGGGAGGCACTGGGTCAGTTCCAGTAGCACACACGGCAAAGCACAAGGGCACAGGGTTTCACCTTTGAGCCCCCAGCTTTGCAACTGTGCAATAAGAGGTTGGAGGACCCCCTCTGGTTTTGCTACCTCCTGGGGAAGACTTTGAGCCTAATTCACGCTTCAGCTCTTACTGACACTTCATCCGCTCACCCCGGACAGTTTTCAGCTCCTTCTGTGGGTCTCATATTGGCTTCAACAAACGCAGCAGCCAGATAAAGTTTTAAATGATTACCGTTTCCTTTCCATCTGTCGGAGAGAAAGAGTGTGTGTGTGTGTGTGGGGGGGGAATTCCTATCACCCATTATTTACAAACTGGAAGCCGAAAGCGTCACCAGTTAAATCGAAGTCTCTCTGCCACACTCGGTTTCTTGTTGTCGTTAAACAGGACTTAGGATTTCTGTGTCTCCAAAGCCCTTATCTCTAACATCTATAATATGTAAATTATTTTGCCATCAGTGTTCATTGTTTCCCACTGTGATGACGTTCCTAAATAAAACATCGGGATGTTTTATTCGTCGGGATGTTATGCGTTCTCGACACCCAACCTGGCACAATGTGGGGGTGCTCAAGTACCCTTTAAAGGAAGGGAGAGGAAAGAAGCAGAGCACTGCGCTGCTCGGCCAGAGACTGAAGGGGGCGCTCCTGTCCCCCTCCCAAAGCTAGACTCGCCCCTTTGGCGCCCCGCTGCTGCGCATGCGCCACCCCTCAAAGGCCGTGCTCTTTTCACCGCGCAGGCGCGCCGGAAGTCCTCAGCGCGGCGCGTGCGCGGAAGGAGCGGAGTGGCGTTGAGACAGTGTGAGCGGTGTCTCGGAACTGCGTACAGCTATGCTGTCCCCCGAAGCGGAGCGGGTGCTGCGGTACCTGGTCGAAGTGGAGGAGCTGGCCGAGGCGGTGCTGTCGGACAAGCGGCAGGTGAGAGACTCGGCGGCGGCTAGCTCCGTACGCAAGCGCTCGGGGTCCCGGAGCGAGCGCCTCCTCCGCTGGGCAGTCGCTTTCCTTTCACCCTACCCCTACCGCTCCCCCGGATCCTACCCTCTGCAGGCGGCTTCCCCGACACCGGTTTCCAAACGCAATCCTGATCCCCATCCTGAAGTAGGTTGCCTAGACCCGAGCGGCATTTGGCTGGGCAGTAGGGTGACGTCGCGGGGGTGCGGGTGGGGGAGTGTTGGAGCGCCTCGTAGATCCGAAAGGGGGGCTTGGCTCTGGTTCTAAGCTAAGTGATGAGTCTCTAAACGGTGTTCGTGCTGGAGAATGTTATCATTGGATTTTGATTGATTGATAGGTTGGTTTAAACTTTAGAGGGTCTCATGCATCTTGGGACTGGCCTCGAACAATCCGTGGCCTGCCCTTGTCAGCCTCCTGAGTTCTGGGATTATAGATATGCACGAGATTTAGGTTTTAAAAGTTTTTTCTGGGTGCTTCCTTAGCGTGCAAAGAACCTTTTAAAACACTGGTTCTCAACCTTCATAATTCTGCGACTCTTTAACACAGTTCCTCATGTTGTGGTGACCCCCCCACACACACACACACCATGAAATTACTTTTGTTGCTTCTTTGTAACTGCAATTTTGCCGTTGTTATTAATTGTAAGATAAGTATCTGTGTTTTCCAATGGTCTTAGGCGACCCCTATGAAAGGGTAGTTCGAGCCCAAGGATCGAGACCCACAGGTTGAGAATCACTTGTTTAGTTATCCAGATGATCTGGGTTTGGACCACATGGTAGAGAAGTCATGGGGTAAGAAATATACTGTGGGCCGGGCGATGGTGGCGCACGCCTTTAATCCCAGCACTCGGGAGGCTGAGGCAGGCGGATCTCTGTGAGTTCGAGACCAGCCTGGTCTACAAGAGCTAGTTCCAGGACAGGCTCCAAAGCCACAGAGAAACCCTGTCTCGAAAAACAAATATATATATATATATATATATATACACACACACACACACACACACACACACACACACACACTGTGGCAATGGCCTCCGAAAGCTGTTGTGATTAATTACTCCTTGTGATGTATGGTGGCCCACAAGCCCCAGGATTCCTGTGTACCCCAGCCCCAGAGTCACCTCCTGAGTAGCTGTCATGGTGGTATCCTTCCATAACTGTTCCAGTTCAGTATGGTTGACTGTCTGGTGAGACTGTCAGAATTACCTACAATAGCCTGTCAATAATCACTGTCCAGAGACACTCAACTCCCTGGTGGCCCGGATGCACACTCGAGTTTGAATGGATGATACAAATGATTCCTAATTGGTAAACTTTTTCCTCACACCTGCTCCAGAGGAAGGAGGCTCTTATACAAGCTGAGGAGCTGGCAGCTGAGTGGGTGAAGAAGCACATTCTCTCTTGAGTCTGTCCATGTTAGGCAAGACATTAGGAGTTAGCCAGGAATGACACCTTGTCTCTTCAGGTTGGAGCAGGAGGCAGCAGAGTTCTACCTGCTTCTGTTTTTAGATTGTGGACTTGGACACCAAGAGGAATCAGAACCGAGAAGGCCTGAGGGCCCTACAGAAGGACCTGAGCGTCTCTGGTAAGTTGTGGCATCCTCACTGAAGCCCTGGAATCTGGTTCAGTTCTCTTCTGAAGGCCTTTATTGTCCCTGGTAGAGACCAGGCAGGAGGCTGGGACTGCGTGACTCAGCCTCACAGGAAACTCAAACAGCTTGTGGAGAAGAGCAAGCAATCGTGGCAGGTCAGACATATGCTGTGACTCAGGATTTTAGCTGTTCACTTCAGTGTCAGGCCATTAGCTTATCACTCACTGATGGCAGATACTGAGTGCTCACAGCACATAAAAGCAGTAATAGTTCTGCCCTTATGTTCACATGAGGAAAGGCAGCATAAACACGTAGCTGAAGATTGTGAGAAAGCCAAAGATGGAGTTGGCCGTGAGTGGGTGTTGAGACTGTCTAGGAGGGAGGAAATGGGGCTCCTTAGATGCAGCCAGGTGGCTGTGGCTGTGACGATGTGAGCAAGCAGGGGACAACATGAGGCAGTTCCAGAAAGATGGGCAGCGTTCAGGCCATAATGAAGAGCACTGGCTGCTTGACTCACTGGGCTCTTGGTTGTTCCTAAAACCAAAGCACTGCCGACTCCAGCTGTTGCCATTCCTCTGCCTGGCTCTGTCTTCCCAGGTGTCTAGGGGTGATGTCGTCCCTTTCCTCAGTTCTCTGCCTGGATGTCACAGCTGCAAAGAGGCCTCGTACCTCTCTGACGTTTCCCATCACTCTTAAACAGATTGTTCTTTATAGTAGTTCTTAGTGGTGTGTGGAAAAACAGCTGTTTAATTCCCCACCTTTTGCTGTGAGTTCCACAAGGGCAGGACTTGTCTTGTTCTGCTGTGTTCTTAGCATCTAAACAATACCTGACAGTCGTGCTTCAGAAAGAAGAAACAAAACATGTTGAAGAAATGTCTGTTTGCTATTTCAGAAGATGTGATGGTTTGCTTTGGGAACATGTTCATCAAAATGCCTCATCCTAAGACGAAGGAAATGATTCAGAGAGGTAAGCTGTCCTGGGGACAGTCAAGGACATGCTGCCTTCTGCTCCCACAGCCATGACCCGGCACTGAGAGTCATGCTTTGGCAGTCTGAGAGGCAGCTGTGCAGTGGAGTTGTAAATGGGCATCTACTCAGCACAGTTGGGAAGCTGAGATAATGTCTAGCATTATTGTTTATAGTGAGAAGTGGGTTGAGTTACAAAAATTTGACAAATGGGGCTTAAAATCCCATTCTGTTTTCCTCATTAAAGAGTCCAAAGGAAGGAAAGAAAACCGAGAGTGCTGGTGAGATGGCCCAGCTGGTAAATGTTCTGGTGATGCCCGGAGTTCACTTCAGGGCCCGTATGGTAGGAGGAGGAACCAACTCCAGCTGACCCCTGTGCTCCAGCCACGTTCATACATTCACACAGAATGGTCAGCAACAACAAAAGCAGCTTCCCAGATGCTCGAAAGTGGCCCTGTAGCGTAGTCCCCTGGTCATTTAGCATCTCTGTAGTGTTACAGGCTTTATAGCTGTATACCAGGCTGGGGAAAGGTGAAGGACTTATTTCATGTGAGGTCTTTGCTTTCTGTTTTAAAGTAAAGTCACTCAGCCAAAACCTTATTGGTCAAGGCCATCCATAGCTGTAAAGGGGCCTGGATATGTGAGCGCTTGCTTGAACGTGTGTGTGTGTGTGTGTGTGTGTGTGTGTGTGTGTGTGTGTGTGTGTTTTACACTGTGGTATGTACGGGCAGATGTCAGAACAGGATGTCTTCCTTTATTGTTCAACACCTTACTGTCTTGAAGTGGGGTCTCCCAACCTCTTAGGCTAGGCTGGTTGACCAGCAAGCTCTCTGGATGTGCTTGTCTCCGTCCTCTAGGGCTGCTGGGTTACAGGCATGTTCAGCCATACCTGGCTGTGTTTGTTTGTTTGTTTGTTTGTTTTGGTGGAGATGGCACAGTTTGAGACAGGGTTTCTCTGTGTAACAATCCTGACTGTCCTGGAACTCACTTTGTAGCTCAAGCTGGCCTTGAACTCAGAGATCTGCCTGCCTCTGTCTCCCAAGTGCTGGAATTTGTATGCCACCACTGCCCAGTTCATGCCTGGCCTTTAACATGGGTGCTGCAGATTCAAACTCGGCCTTCGTACTTGGCGAGCAAGCCCTGACTGACTGAGCCATCTGCCCAGCTCCTGAATGAGCTGTCGTGTTTCATGTCCCTGCAGTTGAGATGGCTCATGTTAAGAGCGCTGGCTGCTCTTTCAGAGGGCCCAGGCTCAGTTCCAGTCACCTACATAGTGGCTCACAACTGGTGTGACTTCAATTCCAGGGGATCCAACACCCTGTTTTGGCTTCTGTGAGCATCAGGCATGCCATGGTGCACAAACATACATACAAGCTAAACACCTACACACAATAATAGTAACATTTTTCAAGTTATTTTTAAAATTTAAGGGTTACTGTGCTTGGGTAATGGACCAGAGACTATGCAGCTGAAAATTGGGTCACTGCCTGAGTTCAGGATTTGGGTCCTGCTGACCCACAAATGTTGTCTGGTATTTATGGGGGTTCTAGGAAGTCATCAGGTTTTCCCCAAATCAATTTAGACTGAACAAGTTCATAGGACACTTTCTTATTTACACTGAGAAATAAAAACCATTACCAAGGCTATGAAGCGTGGCTAATCAAGACTTCCTCATCGGGAAATGAGGCTAGGCAGTGAGCTCACTGAATAGACTGTGGATTGATGGAGCTGTGATGGGTCCCTGTGCTGTCGTAACACCATTTCTCAGGTGCGGTCTGTGGTGATGGTAGGCTGACTTCCCGTCCACCGTGGCTGACCAGATCCAGGTTACGCTAAAGCAGTAGGCTCTCCCTTGGCTACTTAAGTCACATTTTCACAGGGCCTTGATGGAACTTGGGTTGTAAAGTTTTTTGACCATACACCAACGAACCAACTAGCATACTTTGAATAAGTATGAGTGCCAGGCCTTATTCTGGGCAAGCTTGGGGACTTGGGCAGATAAGATAGTGTCCCTCTGGTGTTCAACCCTTTCTCAGCTGATCCTTGAGGTCACCTTTTCCTTCCTGTGTGCTACAAGCCTTGGCTCTCAAGCGTGTTAGGTGGATACTGGGGACCCTCTCTGTAATATAACTTGTCCTGTCTGCCTGCTGCACTTTTTTCAGATCAGGAGCACCTGGATAAAGAAATAGAAAGACTCCGGAACCAACTGAAAGTGAAAGTCAACCGCCTCTTTGAGGCCCAAGGTATTGGCCTGCAGGGGTGGGAGCAGGGCAGGAGGAAACCATTGAAAGAACTAGAGAGCAGGTGTGGAAAGCCTCTCAGCGGGGCAGTGGGGCAAGGGGGCCGTGGTTGTCTGCAGCTGCTCAGAGCTAGGACATGGAGGCTTGTGGGGCTTATCCTTTTCCAGGCTCCAAGAGCTGCCTGGGATCGTCTGGCATAGTGTGGGAACCTTGCATAGCTAGGACAGGAGAAACTCAGAAGGCTTCTGTCAGAAGTCAGAGCTTAAATTTGGGTAAACTTAAGCAAATCAGATTGCAGGTCTGTGTGCAGATCATGACTCTGCTGGTTCTTGGCCAGGAGCAGTGTTGACTTATGTCAGCCTGTGCACTGCAGAATCTGAGGCCAGCCCTGCACCTCTCGGGCCGAGTTGGCACTGTTAATGCAATGTTAGCTACTTTCCTGGGCCTGGCTCCAGAGTCAGCAGTAGGTTGGGCAGCAGGGGCCCAATTTGATCATGACTATCTTCTCCTCACAGGAAAGCCGGAGCTGAAGGGTTTTAACCTGAACCCCCTCAACCAGGATGAGCTTAAAGCCCTCAAGGTCATTTTGAAAGGATGAGACTCAAAACAGCAGGATGGGGCACCCATGGCCAGGCCCCTGCAGCTTGAGACCCACAACGACAGGATTGTCTCTTTAAGGGGTTGGCATCAGGAATGTGGCTTCTGTACCAAATCTTTTTCTGTACTGCGTGGCTGCTTTGTGACAAGAGAGAACCCTTTAGCCTGTTCTGTGTGCTTGGCCTGGCTGCCAGAGCTTGGTGGACACAAGACCTATTGACAGACCTGGCAGCCATCTGTAGGTGTGTGGGGGTGAGAATGTTGCAGCCGACACTTCCCAACAGTAGCCTGCTGTTTAGATGGGCGTGGCTGGGGTGGAGGGAGAGGGCGGACTGGGGGCTTCATTCCAGCTTTCTGCATTGAGAGGCCTTTTCAGGCAGTGTGTGTGACGGTGGAATAAAGCAGGAGACTGACGGTTGGCTTCTGTGTGAAGCCCCGCACCAGCTGCAGGGTAGACACATTTTCCCAGTGCTCCAGTCCTGTCCGTTTTCCTGCTGGCTTTCCATAGTAGGTGCTGTCAATCACCCTGTGTGGTTGCTCTGGAGATGGGAGACCTTACAGAATACTGGCTCAGGGCAGGCAAGCCATGTCCTTTCTAGTGGGACTCAACGTGGAGCATCCTTTGCGGCCTCTGACAGCAGGGCTTGGCCGGGTGGCCTGACTTCACAGGGTGAGTGTGGTGGGAGAGCGAAACTGGCCTCTGTTTCCTGAGGTTCAATAAACATTAACTGAGCAAACCACAGCTCTGAGTTGTCAGCTCCCTCAGTTCTTCGGGGACCCAGCCCTTTCATTAGAGGGCTACTTAAGAAAGGAGGTGGCTCTTGCCTTGAAGTGCATGGCAACAAGAGTAGACAGGTAGAGGCCACTGTCTTCTTCTGCTGCATTTTGGTCCATAGTTACATCAGGAACAAGCTGGTTTCTTGCAAGAGGAAGGGCTGGAGAGGTAGCTCTGGGTTAAGAGCACTCGCCATTCTTTCAGAAGACCAAGTTCAGTTCTCAGCGCCACATGGTGGCTTCAAACCATCCATAACTCCATGTCTAGGGGACTTGATACCTTCTAACTTCCACAGGTACATGTGCACACATGGACATTTAAGCAAAACACTCAAATACTAGTCTTTAAAAATTAACTAGTCAGGTGTGGTGGCGCATACCTTTAATCCCAGCACTCAGAGCAGAGACAGGACAGCCAGAGGGGTGCTGAGAGACCCTGTCTCAAAAAAAACTAAACTAAAAATTAGAATTAAACTAAACACTTTAAATATTGATGACGCCTTTGGGGAATATTGAAAAACCTATGTTGAACAAGAAAAATACCTATTGTAAGGCAAATTTGGCCTGTGTTTGCTGTATTGTTCTTTGGGTTTTATAGATGTTCCTGTGATAGACCCAGCCCAAGCTGCATGTCTGTGCTGGGGTCTATTTAGAAGACCACAGCTTCAGAGGGCAAGGTGCTGGCTTAGCCCAGGCTGATGGAGGTTCTTGAACTGTGAAGTGGGCCAAGCAAAGCAAGGGCTGAGCAGTGTGTGACCTACTGGCTATAGATGCTGTGTAGTCCCCTCAGGACAAACTGCCGGGCCAAAGGGAGGGTGTTACTGTACCCACCGTTTCATGAGCTTCAAACCTTAGAATACAAACCCAGCAGAATTCATTTTGATGGCAGCCACCTGGTAGGTCGGCCTGGCACACAGTTTCTCTCCTGGAATATTGCTTCTGCCTGCCTGCCAGGGTGGATGCTAGGCCAAAGAGCCTGTCAGTCCTGTATTCAGGAACTGAGAACCTAGAGCCCATGCCCGGAGGTTTGGGAAACCCCTGGGCTCTGGAAGCAGGATGTCCAGGGTGGCTCAGCTCCCAGCCTCCCAAGGCCAGTTGGTTCACTTCTTGCTTTGCTGGTGTTTCTTTCCCAGACTTCCCTTCAGGCTCTAAGTATTCAGGTTTGCATTTGTAGGTGAAAACACCACCCAGAAGGTAGGTAGTGTTACCTGACCCTTCCCTCCCCCAGTCCCCTTCTCCATGGAGCAAGTTGCCTCCCAGCTCAGGCTCACTGCTATCTAGACCAGGAGGAGGCCTCTGAGCAGAGCAAGCGCCTGACTCCTTGTGACCTTGCCTGTCAGCCTCCCTTTCCTAAATCACAAAGCCTCAAATGAGAGGTGGGATTTCCCAGAGCCCCAGGCTGAGCTGTGTTGCCTTCCCAGGTCTCTTTCCATCTGAGACAGGAAGCTCTAGTTTTGTGGTTTTCACATGGCCCGGTTCTTGTGAATCAGGGCATCGCAAAGGACAGGCTTGGCACCCTCCCAGGCTTCCAACGGGCAATCTAAAATCATTTACTTTATAATCATAGCTTAAAGACAAGTTTCCTAGCCCAACGGACCCTTCACCGTGACCAAAGAGACATCAAAATGCCAGTGGCATCCAGAACCAGGCTCAGTGCTCAGTGCCTCACTGTCTATGCTTTATTAGACATGCTCTCTGGGAGGCAGGACTTGCTGCTTGACCTCCTTAGGCCCAGTCAACAATCTGTCAAGGATGAGCCCCCCACCCCCCAAGTCCCAAGGATTGACTGTCCCTGCTTCAGAGATGGGGGGGCGGTACTAAAGTGGGGAGTCTAGGGTGTCTGGTCTAAGTAGCAAGCAGAGGCTGCCTCTCCATTAAAATAGCTGCCAGGATGGAGGGAGGTGAGAACAGGTATGCTGTGCCAGAGGAGTCCTGTTGTGAGAGGCCAGGACGGCACCTGCCAGGGCCTCCTGCCTGCCTGAGGTCAGCCAGGAGCTTTCTTCTGCACTTGAAGGGATCGGAACAACTGTCTCAGCTGCTCCTTCCGATCATTGACGCATCCTAGAAAGAACATGAAGTGTTGGTTGGGGTGGCCTGTATACCCACTAGCTGGTATGGGGAGGGGGCAGCAGGAATTTCATGGTCATGGGTGGCCCGCTCCTGTGCTGGCCCAGATGGCTTGTTGAGCCCTCACAGGGATGGTGGGTAGCCAGGAGACTTAGGTTGTCAGTGACCCCAAGTTACATGAGGAGCAGAAGTGAGAGTGGATCCCAGGTTATGTGGTGCCAGAGCCACATTCAACTGATCCTCTAGACTACATTGTCCTTATCGATGAAAACACACAAAAGCCTGCAGCGCCTGATGCTAACTTCATCCCTTACCCAGCACATCCTGGAAGTGTGTCCTAGGCAGTCCTCGCCAAAAGGCTGCCTCTCCCCATACATTCACCAGGTAACCTCTTCCCTGCTTGGTCTCAGAGCTGGTTCTGAAGGCAACACCAGTCTTTAATATTAGCCAGGCACATTTATGATACTCATAAGTGCTGCTGGAATGACCTGACACCATGGCCACAAGAACTGACCTGGAGATGCCTGCTTCCCACTTAGAAACTCCAATTCCACGCTTGTCTCCCAGGCTGTCCCAGCTGTCAAGGCTTCAGCATCACACCCTGTGCATCCTTGACAAAGTGGTCCAGGGAACCCGCTTTAACGCTTGGCTCACTCATTGTGCCAAATCTTTAGGTTCAGCTAAACCCTTACTTGGAGTACTAGCCTCGTCCCAGGTTTGTTTTTGTTTTGCTGACCCTTTCACCTACTATCCCCAAACACATTCCTATCTTGTCCTCCATCAGCCTTCTTCCCCTGCCTGCTCCTCAGCCAGCTCCCTCCATTTACCACCAAACACTTGACTAGAAATCGGAAAGTAATTCTAGAGACTTCTACAGATACGGTTCTCTACCTGCTCTGCCTATCTGAGCACCTGCAAATCAACCACATCTTCATTCCCATAAGCATCTGCATTTTCCAAAGTCTGTGTCTGCTGTGGGAGCGACCATTTGTAACCAGAAGGCAACATGAGCATTCAGGCAAGCTGCTGGATGTGGCAACAAGGAGAGGAGTCACCCAGGCACCTCAAAACTAACACTCATGGTCCGAGACACCTCTCCCCCACCTTCAGGGTCTTGTGAATATTAGGCAACCCCTCTACCACTTGACATAGGGTTTCACTAAATTAGTCCGGCCTTGAACCCACTCTAAGTGCAGGCAGATCATGAGCTTGTGATCCTCCGACCTCAGCTCCCTAGTGGCTGGGTTTACAAATATGTGGCGCTAGGCCTGACTAGGTCAGCCCCTTTCTACTTAACTAGTAGTTGTATTTTGTTGTGTGTAGCCAAGCCCAATCCGGAATCACTCGAAACTCCTTAAAAGATACAAAATTTCTCAGGGTTGGAGGGATGGCTCCATGTTTAAGAAAGAGTACCCATTGCCCTTCCAGAGGACCTGGGTTCAATTCCCAGCACCCACTTGGCAGCTCACAACTGTGTAACTCCAGTTCTAGGGGATCCAACTCTCTCTCTCTCTCTCTCTCTCTCTCTCTCTCTCTCTCTCTGTCATACACACACAGGCAAAACATAAACATTGAAAAAAATAAAAAAATAATAATTAGCTGGACATGGTGGTATAGACTAATCCCA
>NC_022033.1:25616453-25631348 GCF_000317375.1 Microtus ochrogaster | reverse complement strand
CACACACACACACACACACACACACACACACATATATATGCAAAACACCAGTGCACATTAAATAAATAAATAGATAAAGGAAGAAAGAAATAGCTAGGAGAAAACAAAAGTCCAAACAGAAAGTGCAACTGAGATGTTCAGGAATCCAGAAACATGAAGGCAGATATGGCAGAGCCATGAACAAGTGTCTAAATAAATAAATGTAAAAAAAATTCTCCTCATAAAAAAACAGAACTCAGCACTCGGGAGGCAAAAACAGGTAGATTTCTGAATTCAAAGCCAGCTCCGTCTACATAGTAAGTTTCAGGCCATCCAGAACTACATAGTGAGACCCTGTCACAAAAAAATAAAATAGAAGCCATAAAACAAAATTAAAAAAACATTATATAACAAAATTTTTAAAAATGAGAAACTTGGGAAAATATTTACTACTGTACATTTGCTGGATCAGGGTGGGACAGGCTGTGTCTTCGGCCATTAACACCACGTCTTGACAAATAGAGAAAATTATAGGCAACCCAGAGAAAAACAGGAATAGGCTGGGCATAGCAACACATACATTTAATCCCAGCACTCTGGAGGCAGGGTCAGGTGGATTTCTGTTAGTTTGAGGCCAGCCTGGTCTATATATTGAGTTTTAGGCCATCAAAACTGCATAGTGAGATTCTGTTTCAAAAAAATTAAAGAAAACAGGTAACGGGACCAGGCATGGTAGCACATGCCTATAACCCCAGTACTTTGTTGACTGGGGCAGGAGGATTAAAAAGGACTTCAAGACCAGCCTTAGCTCCACAGTGAATTCAAGGCCAGCTTGGCCTATGTGTGGCTCAGGTGGTGGAGTGATTGCTGACATGCATGAGGTCCTGGGTTCAAGCCCTGGCAGCACGAAAACCTCTGGCCCTGGCACTCAGGAGTAGAGACAGAAGGATCATAAATTCAGATTATTTTGGCTGCATGATGGGTTAAACAACAGCCTTGGCTACATGAGCACCTGTCTTAATCCTACCCCCAAACCCACACACACAAAGTAAATTTCCTGTAAGAACTTGGTTCATGTTACTTCATGAAAGTAGTCTATCATTAAAAATAAAAAGGGAAACCATAAAAAGCCAGGACAGCTTACAAGAGAAGAAAGACAAAGTAAAAACTGAAGCCCCTTTGGAAATCAATGGAATTCACATAAAATAATGAATTCACTAAGGGGCGAAGACCTGGCTTGGCTTCCTTTCCTGTTAGTCCAGTGAGTCTGTCCCTTTGTCTCTACTTCCAGGGGTCTAGAAAGAAATCGTTTCAGTGGGTTTCATGGAGAGGATGTTCACCACAGTGTTATTTAGAAAAAAAAATGAAATTGTGCCTGATGCCCAGTGATAAGAAACCAGCTTGGTAAGCGCTGGCACACACTCGAGCTGAATTGTTCTGCAGCCTCACACTGACCACTTTGTGGCTCTTCCGGGACTAGGAGAGTCTAGAGGTAAGGATTGGGTTAGGGTTCATCTTCTGGGACTAGGAGAGTCTAGAGGTAAGGACTGGGGGCTAGGGTTCAGGCTGGCCCGTCACCATGACAACAGCCTTCTGCGGTGGGTGCAACCTTTGGAGACCATTTCCTCATCCGTGGGGTGGTCACAGAAGTGACCACATGGGATGTGGTAATGCACGTAATTGTTTAGCCTGGCCCTGGCTAACACATGCTGCCCGCGGGAGGGCCTTTGTATTCCTGAATGGAGGGTGCCACGTGGAAAGCGGGACTCCAAATGCCAGTCTGGTGCCAGACTTATAAAAATATGAATATATGCATTTTTTTAAAACTGGAAGGAAACAACAGATTGTTAATGATGGTTATGTCTGGATGTGTTTTAAATTTTCCTTCTTTAGTTTTCAAATATTCTACAATGAGTGTGAATTTCTATAATTGGGAAATTCTCACATTTTATATCCTAACTTTATCACAGAGTTCCACAGTCTTTAACTTTTCTAATGATAATTTGTTCTGCACCTGAGTCTTGAAATCCCCTTCCTGATGGCTCAGGAATCTCTCTCCATCCTGGGCAGGGTCCTACCAGGAGTGTCCAACCTTTTAACACTGTAACCAGGCATTGTCGTCTGCAAAGCTCACACTTAAGAACTGTGCAAAAAATAACACACACTCGAAGAAAAATCTCACGCTTTTGAGTATACGGTTTTGTGTTAGGCCACAGTCATTGCTACCCTTGGCTGCATTTGGTTCATGGGGTCCCCGGATTGCAGGTTGGACACACTCCCTGTAAGACCCTACTCATCTGTATGTTATGGATGAAGAACAGAGAGGGCAAGCCGTTTGCCTGAGTCACACAGCTGCTATGCTGCAGATTGGATTTACGTGATCTCACCGCTGTGCCAAGCTGCCCCCAGTCCACGCACACTTCCTGTGATGTTTCTGTCCCACCCACTTTCTGTCTGGCTCAGCATACCTAAGTGTGTGTTGGTCACAAAGTTTCCCATCCCTGATAGGTCAGAAGGCCCCTCCTCTCTGCTGACAGGGCCGTCATTCCACATGAGGTCGAAGCCCCCGACTCTCTTCTCCCTTCCTGTGAGTCTAGGGGTGCAGAGGGGGAAAGAACATGCAGTCGGTGAGACTTTGAGACAGGACCAGTCCCTCCCACCTGAGCCAGGTGCCTGGCAGCTCTTCAACAGGGCCACCCACACTTCCTCTGAGGCCCTGTTCACCATTAATAATGTGCTCCTAATTTGTAGTTTCTGGTTTAAAATCTGTTCCCCTCCCAACCTAGGGATTCACCCACCCTTGACATGGCCCTGTTTTCTTTCCTCTGGAGACACAGTGTTAAGAGTGGTTATGAGCCTCTTGGTTGATACCACGAGCCAGGTACTTAACGATGAATTGTCATGGTGAGTTAATCTGACAGCCCCAAGGAGAGTTACGATGCTCTCCACACATGAGGAAGCTATGGCTCAGCAAGATAAAGTGCCCGTCGCAGGGTCCCACAGTGGGAAACCGAGTGAATCCACTATTCGGAGTTCTTGCGCCTATGGACATCTCAGTTTCTCCATCTATGAAGTAAGTATCTCAAGGATCTGAGTCCCCTCTCCCTTGACAGGGGACCATCAGCCATAGATAGCGTACAAATGACAAGACCCCACCTGGCCTCCATGTCCACCACATGCAGGGTGTCTTCCAGCAGGCAGGTCTTGAGTTCATAGTCCTCCTGGCTGCTGGCTGTCAGCGAAGGAGATGCGTTGACTTCTAGAAGCCACCTGGGGAGGGCAGAGGATAACTGTGCGGAAGGTATCAGAGATCCTGGTGAAGGTTTCATGACAATACAAACGAGTCTCTGAGTGTCCTACAGCTTAGAAAAGCATCCAAAAGATGGGCAAACACACCCAGGTGAGGATGGGAAATAGATCCACCCAAGATGCAAAGGTTTGGAACAGCTATAAATTCTATGGTTGCATGGAGAGGACACTCAACAAGATGATGGAGAAAAATCCCACAACAACCCATGTCTGGAAATGCTAAAACAATGGTTAAAGAGTTGGTTAAAGCTACCCCATGTGGGCAGAAAAGATACTCCTAGAAGCTGTAAGGTCACTGAATACAAATTCTAGGGCTACCGTGGGTTACCTCCCTGAGTGGTTGGCCAGGTGATTACACTGCTGTTGTTGGATGCCAGGACTAGATGGTAAGACCCTATTGCTGACAACAGTGCACTCTTGTTGCAGGACATCAAGATGTCAGGCTGGGACTGGATGCTCCCTCCTTGCTGGCTAGCACTTGTGGGGCTGAAGGCACCGTGAAGGCTGGCAGAGGGGAGTTAACGGTTTTGCTCAGCTGTAAGTACAAACTGCTAGTACTGCTAGCATGCCAGATGTGCCCGCTGGCGCAGCAGTGGCCCACTTGGGCCACAACTGTTTTCCAGCTGGATCTAAGGCCTGTTCTGCAGGAGGGAGCTCATGGGTGATACCATCAGTCAAAACAAAACCCTGTAGCGGGGAGGGTATAGACCTAGTGGGGAAGCTATTGCGGTTGTTCTGCTAAATGGACATTATGCCCATGAAATGCCTTCTAAATCTAGATGCTTCCACAGCCTGATTGTTCCTTCTTCGGCCCTGGCCTGGGAAACCTCTTTCTTCAGATGGCTGCAGTTACTGCAGAGACTCATGGGTACAAAGAAATAGCAATGATTACCGTGGCAATGCAGCCGAGTGCTCAGCCCTAAGAGAGAGAACGTGATCAGATCTCTCTTTCACTCCCCCTGAGGCTCAGGTGGAGGAGAAGGCAGAAAGAATGTAAGGCTGGAGCCATGGGAGGAGTGTGCTGTGAAATGCTGGCCCCTGGCAGGGTGCGGCTGCTGCTGTCTCTGAGTCAGAGACTGTGATTTCCTACAGGAGACCCTCACAAGACTGGGCCCACTCACAGTCCTTGTGAAGGGTGACAAGGGCTCCCATGGCCTCCTGAGGTGTGGGCTCTCTCCCTCAGTGGTGTTCCTGTCTGCGAGCTCCTATTCTCTAGAAACTGCTTAGCCTTGCTCCTAAGAGTCAAGTCATCTCACTTCAACTCACTGGTTGCCCCAGCTAGACTTAGGTAGAATTGTTTTCTCTTTTTCCTGGTTTATCATGGCCTCTCTATCTGTGAATAGAAATAGACTCCTGCTGGAAGGTCATGCACCATCAAATCTGCAAATACCTGGTAGAGGTCCCTTTAAAACCAGCACAGATTCGATCTCATTTATCCCTTTAACAGTCCCATACGGACAGATACTCTGATCAGCCCCAATTTACAGACTGGAAAACTGAGGCACAGTAAAAGGAAACATGTCCAAGTTTGCACATCTAAGAAGCAACAGAGCTGGGCTTCAAACCATGGTATGTGCACTGGGACGTGCAGCCCATCACGGCCTCCCTGGCCTCTGGCTCTCTGGGCCACTCACTTACGGCTTGAGGTCCTGGTCGACGAGGATGTCATAGCCGTACAGCTCGAAGCAGTGCTTGTCGCTGATGATCACCTTCTGCACGCTCTGCAGGCTCCTGATGAAGATGTTGTCCATGTCCCTGAAGAGCCTCTCTACGGCCTCGGGACCGTGTTTGGAGGCCAGGTACTGTCGGAAGCGCTGGATCATCCATTTGCAGCCCTGAGCCCCACCCAGGCAATCGGGGTGGGAGAAGAGCTCATCTGATCATCCTCGAATGAGAGCCTGTGCAGGGCCCCTGCAGCCTGGCAGGAGGGCTGCACCTGAGCCCCGGGATTGGGGAGTTTGGGTGTGCCCCTCAAGATAGTGAAGGCCTACATTGCTAAGAGGATGGGGTGTGTCTCTGGCCATCCAGGTTATATGATGTGAGATGAACCAGGGGAGGAAAACCTGATTTTACAGTTGTACCGACTTTCAGGCTATCATATGGATTGGTGATAAATAGGTAGATTATAGATAGACAGACAGACAGACAGACAGACAGACAGGGAGACAGGGAGACAGACAGACAGGGAGACAGACAGGGAGATAGATAGGTGATTGATAATCAGAATATCTTCTGTGTGATCTACCAATTGATGGGTTGGTTGATCAACAAGAGATACCTAAGATATGAGGATAAAATACATTTTGTTTAGGGGTACATTAGTTTGACATTCAAACATTGAGGTTCATGCTAGATGAACCCATCTCGCAGATGGGAAGGGCAATCCTGCCCTCTCTGATAAACTGTGGCCCATCTTAGGCTCCATGTCACTCTGCTTGTCCCACCCACTTGGCCCAGAAGGAGGGCAGATGGCTAGCTTCCTCACCTTTTTGGGGTGGTAGTCAGGAGATGTCTTCTGCACGGCGACATTGGTGAGGTGAACATCTGGCAGAGGTTGACAGTCAAGGGCTAGCATGCACAGAGAGGTGGCTATATTCCCTGCTGCCCAGAGACTGCACTGAGACCCTGGCCCTGGCTTGGAAGCTAACAAGAAAAGCTCTTAAAAAAGTGCAGAGTTTATATGCATGGGCTTTGGAATCAGACTGGCCTGGGTGCAAGTCCTGGGTACATCTCAGGGGACGTGAATTCTTCAACAATCTGGGTAAACTCTCGGGGCCTGTTCACCAGCTGTGCTGGCTGATTTAATGTCAACTTGACACAAGCTCGATTTATCTGAAAGGAGGGAGCCTCAATGGAGGAAATGTCCCCGTAAGATCCAGTTCTAGGGAATGTTCTTATTAGTGATTGATAGGGAGGACTCAGCCCATGGTCCTAGACTGAGCAAGTCAGTAAAGCAGCACCCCTCCATGACTGCTGCATCGGCTGCTGCCTCAAGCTTCCGTCCTGACTTCACTCAGTGAGGGATTACAATGTGGAAGGAAGTATGCCAAATAGGCCCTTTTCTCTCCTCAGTTTGCTTTTGGTCATGGTGCTTCAGCACAGAAACCTAAGACACCAGCCCGTTGTCTGGGAGCAACACAGCACACGGGCCTCCCAGGGTTGTTTGGGGGATTGCATGAAGAGCCTCTTGTGTGCTTGGCAGAGCTGAGAGGGCGACGCCTAACAAGTACAGAAACCACCCCTTTGTAGGGATTCAGAGAAGGGACCCAGTGTTGGGGAGGAAGCAGGGTGCTGAGGAACCCTGGCCTGAGAGTCTGCCATGTGTGTTACCACCATCGTCACCTCTAGTATGACCCTGTGATCCACAAAACGCCATCTTGTTTGCCCCTGAACAATCCCTATATCAAGGGTGACACTTTAGAGGCCCAGAGAAGGACAATGCCCGCCATTCGAAACCCCTCCTCAGCATTCTCCCCCTAGGACTATGGGGAAAGAAGCTATGAGTTCCAAGAAGAGCTAGGAGGGAGGAAAGGGAAGGGGCAAATGTCATAATTACATTACAGATTATAATATTATGTAATATAAAGATTGTAATATAATTATGACATTTCCCCTTCCCTTTCCTCCCTCCACACCCTCCCATAAATAAATCCTAGTGGTGGAGTATATTTTATATGTCTAACAATAAATGTAAATTTTATTATCTCTCTTGGGAATAAAAGTAGAGATGGGATTGTTAATAAATCAATTGCCCACATGGAACTTGTCACATTCAGACATGTCCTTGTCAGAGCATTCTGACACCTCGGTACTTCAACATGTGATGTGGGATTCCCCTCTGTATGATATGAATATGTTTTTATTACCATTGGTAAAGAAGCTGCTTTGGCCTATGACGGGGTAGAATATAGCTAGGTGGAAAAACTAAACTAAATACAGGGAGAAAGAAGGCGGAGTCAAGCAGACACCTTGTAGCCACCCAGGAAGCAAGATGTGAGGTAACAAACCATAAGCCTCATGGTAAAATATTAAATAATAAAGATGGGTTAATGTAAGATGTAAGATTCAGTTAATAAGAAGCTGAGCTAATAGGCCAAAGAGTATGTAATAAAAATATTAAAACATATTCACAGCAAACAGAGGGGATTCCCACATCAGACATGATTGGTAGATACTGAACACCATGCAGACCAATTCCTTGTAACCCATCCCAGCACCCAGGCTAAGTTTGCTGTATTTGTTTCTATGTGTGTGTGAGAATTATTGTGTGTATACTATATATTATATATACCAAAATTAAGACTGTCATTTCTTGTTTTGTGATCCAAAAATTATTATTTTAAATGTTTAGGGTTGGAGGGATAGCTCCGTCATAAAGAGCTTGCCTCCTAAGCATTATGCCCAGAAGCCATAGGGAAAAAAATTCTGGGAATGGCCAGGCACACATGTTTAATCCCAGCACTCAGGAAGCACAGGCAAGTGAATCTCTGTGGTCTACAGGTTGAGTGCTAGGCCAGTCAGAGATACATGGTGAGGCCTTGTCTCAAAAACCAACCAACCAAGCAACTCTGGACATGGTAGCATGTGCTTGTACTCACAGCACTGATGGGGAGACAGGATCACTAGAGCCAGCACGCCAGCCCAGCAGATCGTGTGAGCTCCAGGTCCCTAAGAGACCCTGAGAACAGGTGAACTCCAGGTCAGTGGGAGAGCCTGAGAATGGGTGAGCTCCAGGTCCCTAAGAGCCCTGAGAATGAGTGAGTTCCAGGCCAGTGAGAGACTGAGAATGCGTGAGCTCCAGACTGGTGGGGGGACCCTGAGAATTAATGAACTCCAGGCCAGTGGGAGGCCCTGAGAACAAGTGAGCTCCAGGCCAGCGAGGGACCCTGAAGCTCCTTCATAGTCTTTTTTGAAGTTTTCTGTATATTTTAATTTCAAAATAATTTTGTTTTGTTTGGTTTTGGTTTTGGTTTTTTGAGACAGGATTTTTCTGTAGCTTTGGAGCCTGTCCTGGAACTAGCTCTTGTAGACCAGGCAGGCCTCGAACTCACAAAGATCCACCTGCCTCTGCCCCTGAGTGCCAGCAAGAAGGGTGGAAAGTGCTGTGCTCTCGGGGTGAATATTTAGCAAGTGGAGCCAGGCCCCTGGGAAGGCTCTGCTTCTTTAGTATGTCCTCAGGAGCACAGCGCTTGCACTAGCACTCTGAAGTGGCATTTACTGAAGGGTCACTCAGACAGACAGTGCTCCGTGTGGTTTGCGTGTGTCACTTAATTCTAATAAAAATAAACAGCAATACAAACTAAGTTGATGATCAAGACAACTTTAAGATACCATCTTACACCTGTCAGAATGGCTAAAATGAAAAACAGCAATGATAGCCTTTGCTGGAGAGGTTGTGGAGAAAGGGGTACACTCATCCATTGCTGGTGGGAATGCAAACTTGTGCAACCACTCTGGAAAGCAGTGTGGCGGTTCCTCAGGAAATTCGGGATCAACCTACCCCTGGACCCAGCAATACCACTCTTGGGAATATACCCAAGAGAGGCCCTATCATACAACAAAAGCATATGCACAACTATGTTCATAGCAGCATTGTTTGTAATAGCCAGAACCTGGAAACAACCTAGATGCCCTTCAATGGAAGAATGGATGAAGAAAGTATGGAATATATACAATTTAGAGTATTACTCAGCAGTAAAAAACAAGGACTTCTGGAAGTTTGCATACAAATGGATGGAAATAGAAAACACTATCCTGAGTGAGGTAAGCCAGACCCAAAAAAGAGGAACATGGGATGTACTCACTCATATTTGGTTTTTAGCCATAAATAAAGGACAGTGAGCTTATAATTCGCGATCCTAGAGAAGCTAAATAAGAAGGTGAATCCAAAGACAAACATATAGGCATCCTCCTGAATATTAACCTTCATCAGGCGATGAAAGGAGACAGAGACAGAGACCCAAATTGGAGCACCGGACAGAAATCTCAAGGTCCAAATCAGGAGCAGAAGGAGAGGGAGCAGGAGCAAGGATCTCAGGACCACGAGGGGTACACCCATACACTGAGACAATGGGGATGTTCTATCGGGAATTCACCAAGGCCAGCTGGCCTGGGTCTGAAGAAGCATGGGATAAAACCGGACTTGCTGAACATAGCGGACAATTAGGACTACTGAGAACTCAAGAACAATGGCAATGGGGTTTTGATCCTACTGCACATACTGGGGGAGCCTAGGCAGTTTGGATGCTCAACTTACTAAACCTGGATGGAGGTGGGCGGTCCTTGGACTTCCCACAGGTCAGGGAACCCTGATTACTCTTCAATCTGATGAGGGAGAGGGACTTGATGGGGGAGGGGGAGGGAAATGGGAGGCGGTGGTGGGGAGGAGGCAGAAATCCTTAATAAATAAATAAATTAAAAAAAAATAAAAGCTGCTGCAGGGCAAGGCAGGACAGAGAAAAACACACACACACACACACACACACACACAAAAAAAAACAAACTAAGTTGATGGCATGCATGTGGCCCAGGCTTGTTGGGATTGCGGGGTAGAATGAACACGCTGGAAGTGGATCAGCAAAACAAGGAAAAGAAGTCATAAGGCATGCGCGAGCATGCACAGGAAGGCCCAAGCGATGGGCAGGCCATTCAAATGTATTACTTAAGGCACACACTTAAACTGAAAGCTGAACTCAGGGCAGAGAGAGGAGGCTGGCTCAAAGCCTGGGCTGGAGTCCTCCCCTCGGTAGGCTGCCCCGGGTTAGCCCCACTCCCCCCAGGAGCTCTGGATTGTCCCTCCATTCTCTTTTGAAGCTAGGGTCTAAAAATTCGAAAACAAAACCAAACCTGCCTATTTGTTTTGTTATTGATGCTGTAGCCTAGGTTGGCCCCAACTCACTCTATACTTAAGATGACCTTGAACATTTGAGCCCCCTGCTTCAGTGCTGGGATTACAGGCCTGGGTCATCACAGCCTTTACAGCCTGTTCGTTGGCTGTGGGACGGAAGTCAGGGCTTTATGTATGCTAGAAAAGCACTCCGCTGAGTTACAGTTCAGTCCTGATTGTTTGTTTGTTTTTAAATACAGAGTCTCGCTAAAGCGAGACTTAGAGTAATCTCAGACTCAAAATCCTCCTGTCTCAACCTCCCACATACTGAGATTATAGGCATGTGCTGCGCGCGCTTGTGTGCACGTGTGCATGCGTGCAGATAATCTCCTTTCCCCTCATTTTTCCTTGCCAAGGCAGTTTCTGTGTCTAGATTTTCTTTCTTCCCTCCATTTCTTTCTTTTTTCTTTTTCTTTTTCCTTCCTTCCTTTCTTTTTTTTTTAATGTCAGTACTGGGATTAAATCTATGGCCTTGCATATAAGGCAAGGGCTCTACCACTGAGCCATACCGCCAGGACTGTTTCCAGTTTCCTGTCTGTCAATCAGAGATGCCTGTGCACAAACCAAGCAAACCACAGACATGGTTCAACCTGAATGGGAGTAAACATTTTGCTGTTCTAGTTTTTTCTTGGAGACTGTTTCCTATTGGTACCTAACGCCCGTTCCAGCGTCCCACTTAACAGTTGTGCAGTAGTCCACTGTGTAAGTGCACCACTGTCTGTCTTGTCTCCTGGGTTTTGCTCTCCATCAAGGCTATGCCGTGCGCAGCCTTTAAGCCCATCCGTTCCCATGTGTGGGTGTATCTGTGGTACACACACCAAAGGGGCTCACTCGCTCACAGGGTACGTGCATTGGATTTTTGGCAGCCATTTATCAGCTCATTCCTGACGGTTATAGCATTTTACATGCCCACCAGCCACACACACACACACACACACACACACACACACGCGCGCACACACATCTTCCTTCTGCCCTAGCTTTGCCAGGACAGTGATGTCTACCAATCAGATGGTGAAGAAGGAACTGTACTTAAACGAATGATTGACGTGAGCACTGTGAAGATGCCAGAAGAAGGATGCAGAGGTTCTGCTAAGCTCAATCTGTCTGCTCCTGTGAGTACAGGTAAACCTGAGTGCTGGACACCCTGGAGATCACCATCCAGCAGAGACATTGAGGGGCCCTTCCCTGAGTAGACTGCTCTCCAGAGAGTCTGGGAACCCCAGAGAGAAAGAACCGAGAATAGGGCTTCTCTCGTGCTCAGATCCCAGGGAACCTGGCAAGTATCCTTGGGGTGGAAAAGTTCCCCAGGGCCGGGGCTGGGGGCACTGGAGGAGGGGACTAGAAGGGATGTCTCTGGAAGGATACAATGGTCATCGATGCTATTCAGTGTGAAGCGGGTGTTGGAGAATCGGGCAAAGCCATCACGGTACAGCCAAGCCCGCAGAGGGATGTACTGGTGGGGATGAGGGAGAGAGAAAAGGGAAATGAGGCTCAGAGTGTTTCCATGCCACCGAGTTTCTCACCTGTCTTCCTTCTACCTAGAAGGCCCTGCCTTCTCTCCATAGCAGCCTTCAATCATTCCCTCTACGCCCACCCTGTGACTCCCCCCTTCCTTCCCTGGGGGTGCAAAGGAAGCAAAATGATGGGTCTACCACCATGCACGACACCCCACCAGGACCTCAAGGTCCTGAAGGATAGGCTAAGCATGAGACACTGAATTCTTTTTCCCAGCAGTGTGTACATCATGAAGGTTTAAGCAGGTGCTGAATGGATAAATGAATGAATTATAAATGGGTGAAGGGAATACAGCAGGCTCTGGAGTTCAAGTGTCTGGGTTTGAATCCCAGTTTAGCTGTTTACCTGCTGTGTGACCTTAGGCAAGTCATTCAACCTCTCTGTGTCTGTTTTGGCTTTTACTTTACTGAGATGGGATCCTGCTATACAACTGGCCTGGAACTCACTATGGAGACCAAGCTGACCTTGAACTTGAGATCCTCCTACTTCTGCCTCCCAAGCACTCTTGGTTAACCTTTATGCATCCATTCTCTCTGTAAACTGAGGCTGATAACCAAGGGCCTCACTGAGTTGTTACAGCGGAATGAGCAGCACCTGCTGAGTGCTGGGGCCTGGTGTTCAGGTGATGCTCAGCACATGATTGCTATGGTTACCTGCTGAGCTGAGTGAGAGAGGTGGAGACTACAGCTCTAGACACAGACCGTTAGGATGTAACACTAGGGACATCCGCCTCAGGGGCCTCCCTCCATGTCCCTGGGCTCACAGGAGGCCCAGCCTGGGTGACTCACCGACATCACCAGAACATAGACTCGCAGGTCGAACTTGCGGCCTGTGGGAAGAACTGGTTTGTGTAGCAGATACTGACCGGCTGTCAGGCTGGGCTAGGCTGCAGATCATACCAGGGGATGGACAGACGGGGATCTACCTGTTTGAGGCTCTAAGCACAGCTACACAGGGCACAGGGCGAGGTTGGGTAGGACAGTGTTGGAGCAAGGCTGGAGGCTTAGTGGCCCAGGAAGCCCCTATGAGAGGTAGAGACTCACTGATAGACACCCGGACAGGTGTTGGCCCAACCCAGGCTGGGGAGGACCTAGATACAGATGGGCAAAGGCCCATGGGAAAGGAAAGAAAGTGAGGCAGGTGGCAGAGGAGACAGGTGGCAGGGGCCAGGCATGTGCAGATGAGGACAGTGATGCGGACAGGGCCACATCGCCATGCAGTCTGTGGGGTTTGTTCTATAAAACACAGGGAGCCGCTGGCTAGAGTGTTTCCTGCCACCGAGTTTCTCATCCGTCTTTCTTCTATTCAAAAACCCTGCCTCTCCATGGCAGCCGTCAATCATTCCCTCCAGTCCCACCTGTGCCTCCACCCTCTCCTTCCCTACGGGTGCAAAAAAAAAAAAAAAAACCAACAACAACAACAAAAGGAAGTGTCTACCACCATATGTGACACTCCAGCAGGACCTCAAAGTCCTGAGGGATGGCTACTGTGCTGGCATGGAGTCTAAGGGACCAGGGCAGGGGAGCACCATGAGGCCAGTTCAGCCACCCAGGAGGAGACAAGCAGCTAGAACTGGGACCTCAGAGAGAGGGGTGGCCAGATGGCAGCTTTAGAACTGCGGGACTTGATGAAGAACAGCAGAAAGGGGGCTGGAGAGATGGCTCCGGGGCTAAGAGTGTGGACCTGAGTTCAGCACTCGGCACACACCTCCTTTACCTCCAGCTTCAAGAGATCAGATACCCCTTGCCTCTGCAGGCACCTGGACTGCCTACACCTGCACATACCCCACACAGACACAAGCACCTATACATTGTTAAAATAGTAAATACAAGTTATAAACAAAGAAGAAAACAGTAGCTAGAAAGGACCAGACTCTGGCTTAGCAACAGGGGGAGGAGAAGCCATGGCCCAGGTGGAGAAACTGCAGAGTGAGCCAGACTGGGGAGCAGTTCTGAACCTGAGGCACATTGGTACGGAGTTGCTGGGAGAGTCCCAAGTGATTTGGGGTTCAAGGGCAAGGGCTTGGCTGGGGACAGAGAGCTGGAGTCGCTGGGGGAGGAAAAAAGAGGAGAGACCCAGAGGCTGCCCTCCACCAGGGGTCATTGCCAGGGGACAGGGAAGAGATCGGGGGGTGCCAAGTGGCATTAATGTGGCTACAGTGAGACCCCTTAGGGAATTCATATGGGAAAAGCCCAGGGCAGCTGTCTGGGCTTTAGGAAGGGTTTCCCATCAGCCTCTGTGCTGGGAATGGCCTCCCAGCAGCATTCTTCCTCCACGCCTGCTCATAGGCCGTCCCTGAGGTGACCTGGTTTCCTGATTCCCTGTCACACACTCTGTCCCCTTGCCCTGTTCTCCATAGGCCTGTGTGGCTGACCTTCAGGCTTGCTGCTGCCTACTCACAGAGCGCAAGCTCTCAGCGCACAGCCCAGGACAGTGGCTGGCAGCAAGGAGGCTCCTGGTAGGTGTTTCATTGTGTGAAAGCAGGAGTGAGTGAGCTGGCTTTCCACGGAGAATTTCCCCGACCCCCGTGGGAGTGGGAAAAGCATGCCAGGCTGGGGGAACTGCACAGGCCATAGGAGTGTACAGACAGGTCTCTGTCTCTGTCCCCTTCCAGGCCTGGTGACAGGCCAGGTCTTTGCTGACTTAGGTGTTGACTGGATGCTCAGAGGGCAGGGGACAGACATAACCCACCCACCTTACCTCCTATCAGGTAGGGGTTTTCCACGTAACGCTGAGCCACATAGTTCTCCACTGGTATCTCCTCTTTCTGGTCATCAGAACTCTTCGTGTCCTGGTTGTGACAGTGCTAATCAGTACCACACACTGAGAGTGCCCTGTGCACTGGGTGCCATGCTGGGCACTGCCTGGGGGATCTGGTTGGGTCCTCACGTCAATCCTCTCGGATAAGAACTAATGTAATTCCCGTTCTACAGATGCACACCAGAAGCACAGAGAGGTGAGGTGACATGTCTGGAGTCACACAACTGGCCAGAGGGCAGCAAGGATGTGGAGCCACATACAGTCTGTGCACAGAGCCTGAGTTCCTCTTTAGACCTGGGCTGCCCACATATGGGTACTGACATTTACATTCATAGTGATAAAAAGCAAATCAAACTGCATGCTGTGACATGGGCAAAACCCAAAGCCAGTGTCTGCGTGAAATAAGGCAGCAACAAAGGATCCACTTCTCTGAGTCACCAGAA
>NC_022033.1:25611733-25616322 GCF_000317375.1 Microtus ochrogaster | reverse complement strand
CAGCATCGAACGAGCGTGGTGGTATTTTGTTTGTGCCTTAACAAATAAAGCTTGCCTGAAGATCAGAGAAGCAGAGCAGCCAGCCACTAGTTCTTACCTCTACAAAATCCTCAGACTGAGGAGGGTACCCTACTCTACAAATCCTCGAACTGAACCCTGGACTCCTGTCTCCTCTCTCCTCCAGTCATATCCCTTCCTGTCTCTATCTTCCTGTTGCTGGATTAAAGGTGTGAGCTACCACTGCTTGGCTCTGTTTCTCTTACAGACTGATTCAATCTCGTGTAGCCCAGAGGAGCCTTGAACTCACAGAGATCCATCTGCCTCTGTCTCCCGAGTGCTGGGATTAAAGGTGTGCACCACTGCCTGGCTTCTATGACTGACAAGTGGCTCGCCCCACACTCTGATCTTCAGGCAAGCTTTATTTGTTAAAGCACAAACAAAATATCACCACAAATGGGTAGAGTTTTGACTTGGGTTGTTGCAAATGCTCTGGCCATGGGGTTTCATGACAAGTGCACGAGATGATTGCTTCCACTACTTCAGAAATGAACACCAAAAAATGGTCAAGGGGGGGCTCAGTCGGTACCTGAGCTCAGATCCCCAACACCCTCTTAAAAGCAGGCATGTAAGCACTGGGGAGGCAGAGACAAGGGGCTCCCTAGGGCTCACTGGCCACCCAGTCTAACTCAGTAGGTGAGCTTCGGATTCAGTGAGAAGCCCTGTCTCTGAGGTAAGGGGAATCATTGAGGAAGACTCTTAACCTCTGCCCCTCCCCCGACACACATGCTAACGGGCAGAATGTTATTATATAGAATACATGGTGTGTTCTATACAGTTTAATCCATCAAGGGAGGGGTACTCCTGGGGACAAAGGGGGCAATGTGCCTGATAGGCAGCTACCACTGGACCATGCCCTCTCGCTCCTTCGATTCTTGGAGGAAATGAAATGTCAAAACTTTAGCTCTTTGTTGAGTTTAGTGAGGATCATTTGCCTAGTGCATAAAGGGCTCTGGGTTCTGTCAGAGAGAGGGGTGGAGGGAAGAAGGGAGGGAGAGAAGGGGGAGGGAGGGACAGAGAGAGAAAGAGGGAGGGAGTGAGAGAGAGAGAGAGAGAGAGAGGAATGGAAGGAGGGAGGGAGGGAGGGAGGGAGAGAGAGAGAGAGAGAGAGAGAGAGAGAGAGAGAGAGGGAGGGACAGAGAGGGGGGTGAAGGGAAGAAGGAAGGGAGAGAAGGGGGAGGGAGGGACAGAGAGAGAGAGGAAGGGAGGGATGGAAGGAGAGAGGGAGGGAGGGAGGGAGGGACAGAGAGAGAGGGCAGGAGGGATGGAGGGAGAGAGGGAGAGTCAGTCCCCCTTTGGGAGCCCAGTGCTTACCCTGGGAGGAGAAATCACCCTGCCATGGCTGTAGAAGTTCTAGCACAGTGCTGCCTAGAGGCCACCAGAGCAAGCCTGTCCCTTTCTCCTCTTTCCCACCAGCTCAGGGGACAGCAACACTCACAGGTACAACTCTCCCTATCTCAGTGACCTCTTGAAGACCCAAGACCAAACCCCAGAATCACACACTCTCTGGGCTCACAGGCCTCCCACTGGTAAGCTGGACTAGGGTCTCCTGGCTATCAGGACATTGCCCCTTCCTGCCCAGCCATGACACCCACCTGGGCAGCCAGGGCTCTCCTTCCCAGCCCCCGCCCCTCACCACTTCTACTCACATGGCTGCCTGAGGGGTTCACGTTGGCACGGTTAGGCTGCGCCTCCACAATGGTGAGCTTCTTCCCCACAGTGCCCTGACAGGTGTACGGGATACAATGGCGTGTATGGAATGAGAAAGGCATTGATTAAACGTGTGCAGACTCTGGGAGCTGAGCCCTCCTGCTGCCCACCCCCAGCACCACTGTCACCCCCAGGGTTCAAGAGACCCTGGTCGCATTTTTAAGAGCACAGCTAACTGGGATCCTTCTCATCAGCCCATTGGGTCCTCAGCAGGCCTTAGAAAGGGTAGGGAGAGGTCAGGATTTGAACCCAGAGCTGACGCTCTTGTGAGCAACCTTGGCAGGCAACCCCGTGAGTTCTGGAGGAAGGAAGGAGGGCGAGGCTTGGAAGAAGAAGGGGGCGGGGCTTACCTTCCTCCAATCCATGATGTCCTTCAGTCTCCGGAAGAGAAAGATGCCCTTCCCCTGAGACCGGGCGACCTGATGGGGGGTGAGGAGTGGAGAAAGGCAGAGTTCAGTCAGGGTCTCTCCCTCACCCCGATCCCCAGAGCCTTCCCCAGCTCATCTCTGGGTCCATCTTCCCGTGGGTGCCTGTCTCTGCCCAGAAGAATGGCCATTCAATCCCCATGGGCTGAAGGAAGAAAGTCAGCTGGGCTTTGCTACAAAGACACACATTTGCATGAATAATACAGAAGGACAGACAATTAAAAAACCATCTCGGCCAGTCCTGGAACATATCATCCAATGCTTTTTTTGGAAATCAATTTGCCTTCCTAATTAGGTTTTGCTTCGGCTAATACTGGAATCATTCTGTCTTTACTGCATCCTGCCATAGGTAATTCATGGCCCCCCAGAGGCAAGGGGGCAGGGGGAGTCAATAGCTTGTGGTGTTCCTGCCTTCCGAAATGTTCACCTTCCTGGTCTTCACAGGAACGTCGACAGCATGCTCACTACCCTTTCCACACTCCACAGCTCATTGCTACTGCAGGACAGTTTTGTTAAGCAATCATTAAAAGGTATGTTGGCAAGTATGTAGGTGCGTGCATGCATACATGTGGTGTGTGTGTGTTTTGCAAAACCTGCCACACAATGACTGATCTAAATGACTTTCTGGAACCTTGATGAACGCTCCCGTGGCTCATTCTCAAGTCTTGGACTTTCATGGCTGCAAACCAGAACCATGTGGGTGCCGCTGCTGAATTCTGCTGCCAGCTTGAGGTATAGTCTGGCGCTGGAATTGAACCCAGGGCCTTGTACATGCTAGGCATGCACTCTACCAGCAAAGCCACATGGCCAGACCTTCTAACTTTGACTTTATACCAGTGTGGCCACTCTCAGCCCTTATTCCCTAATCAGTCCTGCCCTGCCCCCAGAGACCACATCATTATATACCGTTCACTGGTACCATTGTAAAGCATTGTAGTTAGTAGGTGATCTTCCACAAAGGTTCTCCCACTTCATCCCACCCGACAGACTGCACTTGATCAACTCTTCCTAGGGCCTCTGCCCTTGGCTGAGGTCTGAGTCCTCCTGATGGTTCCAGGTTAATGCCATGTGATTGGCGTGGGCATCGGCCTTCAGGATGCCGGGGAGTCTGCTGCAGGGACTTGTGAGCAAGGACAAGGACCTTCATCTGGTGGCAGCTGGAGGTGTGATGAGGCCAAGGCAGGGCTGCAGGAACCGTGTTGAGGTGCAGAGGAGCAGTTTGCCTGAATTAATGGTACTGTTGAGCTAGCCAATAAGCCATCCTTAGCTTAACTTTTCTCGTTAAATAAGACCATACAGGGTTTAGGAACTTCAATGAGAACATTTTTTTTCTCATCTCTAATTTTATTAAAACTAAAATCAAGCAGCTTTTTGCATTTCTTTCTGTGATGCGTGCTGGCAACACATCCTGGGCATATTGGTCACACCTGTGGCTTTACCGTCAGAAGAAATCAGTCTCTTTATATCATGTAACAGCTGTTTCCTAGATGGCAAAGGCATATCTGTGTGTCTTACAACAGTAGGGATGGGACCTGCTGTTAGGCCCTTTAATATGCAATGAGGAGGAGAGAAGATGCTAAACAGTGTCTGGGCTGCACCACCACAGGAGAATAACCCCTGGTGCAACAGCTCTCTCTCACCATCCCAGTTGCAGTAGGAACTTCTCTCTCACCCTTTCCCCCTCCCTCTTTCTTTCCTTCCCTCCAGGTCTTTCTGCTCCACCTGCTTGGCCCTGCTCATTTTCTCCAAGAGGCACAACTCTGGTGTGTTGAGTCTTTGCCGACATCTGTTTCCTGGAGGGCCCAGACGAATATGGTTTCCATAACCATTTTTCAGCATAGCTGCTTTCTTTTGGAGTTTTCAAACTTTGTGCTTTGAAAACCCCCCATTCTTGATTGTGTTTTGTTTGGGGTTTGTGAGACAGTCTTGCTACATATTCCTGGCTGACCTGGAATTCCCTGATAGACCAGGCTGGCTCCAACACACAATTCTCCTGCCTCAGCCTCTTGAGTGCTAGGATTACAGACATGTGCCATCACCCCTGGCTGAAAAGCACTGTGCTGTCATGAGTATACGCTCCTCTCCAGCTTCATGACATTGGTCAGATTTCATATGTCAATTGTGCCTCAAATTAAAAGTGGCTTTAAATAAAGCACTATTCTGTGACTTGGTTGGTGCATGTCCCCACATACGTATGGATAGATAGTTCAGGAGCCCCACACTCTTGCTCAAGCCCCTGGGAGATGCCTTAGCGTGGGGAACAGCTCGAGATGTCCAAGATATCACATCGTGGGGCTTACAGTGACTTTATGGACACACAGACTGATGGACAGGCACAGTCCTGACCCCCACACTTGCTGGCTTGCACCCTGAGAGTGGCTAGAAGAGCCACAGTTG
>NC_022033.1:25603918-25611297 GCF_000317375.1 Microtus ochrogaster | reverse complement strand
GGGGTCCGTGCCCTTCCCAGGCCTCCATCCCCAGCACAGGAGCTGGGATGGAGGGCAGGTGGAGAAAAGTTGGATGTGTGTGGTTTCTTTTATACTATACTAAATTTTGTTTGTTTTTGTTTCCCTTGTTTCGGGGCTGAGGGTTGAACCTAGGGCCTCAGGCAGTCTGGGCAAGCACTTCACCACTGAGCTGTGTCCTCAGCCCTTAGACTGGACTTTCCATGGCCAAACCCAAAGACCTACTTATTTGTTTGCTTGATCTTTTTAATTTTTTTCATTTGTATGTGTACATTTATGTGTTGGAGCACACACAGCTGTGTGGTCTGGGTACCAGTTATGTGCATGTGTGTATAAGCCAGAGGTCAGCCTCAGATGTCACTCCACAGAAGCTGCTCACCTTAGTTCTTCATTTTGAGACAGGGTTTCTCTGTGGAGCTCAGCTGTCCTAGAACTATGTAGACCATGCTAGCTTCAGAGTCACAGCAATCCAACTTGTCTCTGCCCCCCGAGTTTAATGGCCATTAAACGCCCATTAAATGCCATCACGCCCAGTTTATCCAACTGTCCCTGCCTCCTGAGTGCTGGGATTAAAGGCACAGGCCATTATGCCCAGTTTATCTGCTTTACTTTTGAGGCAGGAGTTTTCACTGGGATCTGGGGCTCAGTGCTTCAGCCAGGCTGACTGGCCGGTGAGCCCCAGGGATCCTCCGTCTCTAACTCCTCAGTGTTGGTGGCACAACCACCATATCTGGGGTTCACATGAGTGCCAAGGCTAAAACTCTGTAGCCAAAGACAACTTGGAATTCCTGATTCCCCTGCCTCTACCTCCCAAGGTCTGGGATTGCAAGCCTGCACTACCATGCCCCAGTCCAAAGGCCTGTTTTTATTATGCCTAAGAGAGTAAAGCTAGGAGTGGATGGCCCCAGAGCCCCAAGAGTCTACAGAGCAGTGTTGTGGTGGGGGTGGGGCATTGCCAAAGCCCCCTTCTATTTTCTGTGCCTAAGAGGATGGCTAAGAAGAGGGTGAGGGGAGAGAGGCAGGGCATAGCCTTCTGTGGGGAAGAAGTAGCCCTCTAGCCCAGGTGCCTGGAGGGGGTGGACTTGGGCAAGGTAGTACAGAAGAAAACACACTAATCCACAATGTCCCCCAGGAAGGTGGCCCCTGAACGGGCTGGTGAGGCCCTGTGGTGGCAGCAGGATGAAGAGGATGAGCAGAACGAGACAGGCAGCCCCAGCTGCGTCGGTCGGGCGGGACCTTCTGCTAATTGGGAACCAGCAACTGCTTATTAAGTTGCTTCCTCTCCCAGCCCACTGTCTTTGTTAGCAGCAATACCGTGACAGCTGCGGGTAGGGCTGTGCGTGTGTCCCCCGTGGCAGAGGCGAGGCGTGCTGGCTGGGGACTGAGAACAGGTGCTGCTGCTACTCAGCTGGGCCTGGGGCTCATTTCCTTTCTCTTTTTGGAGTTATGGTCTCACTGTATGGCCAAGCTGTCCTGGAGCTCACTGTGCAGCTTAGGTGGGCCTTCAACTTGTTAACACTCCTCCTGCCTTGCCTCATGAGAGCCTGGATTTTTAATTCTGTATCTGCCATCTGAGAGCTGTGTGAGCCTGAGCTAAGGCCCACTGGGTTACCTACTGCTTCGTCTGTACGCTGGGGCAGTGCTGACCTAGGACTGTCACAGGACTCAGTTTCCCTGAAGCTGTGCATGTTGGACACAAAGCACACATGTTAGACGAAAAGCTTGGAGTTAGATGTACAACAGTGGCCATTTCTCCTGGCATTTCCAAGATAGGAAACGGACTCAGAAAGCTCGGGTCGGTGTCACAAACCTGTGTGGCTGAGAGTCGTGCTACACACCTTTAATCCCAGTACTCAAGAGTCAGAAGCAGGGGCATCTCTGTGAGTCTGAGGCCAGCCTGGTCTACATAACGAGTTCCATGATAGTCAGGACAAAATAAGCAAACTTGAGTGTGCACAACAGGAGCGGGTTCGAAGGCAGAAACACTGGGCAGATGGGTGAGCCTGAGCGCTGGTCTGATTTACATAGAGGAACTTGCTCTTGCTGCTGGCCTTAGGTGACACTGAGTGGCAAAATTAGAAGGCAGGGCCTGGAGAGATGGCTCAACAGTTAAGAGCACTTGTTGCTCTTACAGAGGACCCAGGTTCAATTCCCAGCACCCACATGGCAGTTCACAACTGTAACTCCAGTTCCAAAGGCTCCAATGTCTTCAGACCTCTGTGGGCATTGCACACAAGTGGTGCAGGCACAACATTCATATACATGAAATAAAAGTAAGTCTAAAACATTTCCTTAAAAATAAAAGAGTAAAAGGCAGTGGTTCCCAAACATACTGCAGCAGAACCAGGTACTGGACTCCCCAGGTGTCTGGTCCAGGAGGCCTGAGAGGCCGGAAAGGGTGCTCTCCTGCCATGTCCCAGGGTTTTCAACTGGAACAGAAGCCTCGGGGTGTGGGTGTGGAGGGAATGCCCCACACCAGGCTCCCCAGTCTGGGAGCTTAGACAGGATACCCGTGATGGAATAGTTCCGGGACAGAGTAGCTTCTTTTTCGTGGAACCTCAAAGAGACAGGAGGACCCCAGACCCCGCCCAGCCCCGCCTCCATTCTCCCTGCAGAGGCACTCACTGGCTTCATGATCCAGGTGATTCCAGGGTTCTTGCGGAACTCCTCCACAAACAGATGGTACTCGCAGGGCATCTCAAAGGTTTTGGGGAAGAAGTCGCACTTGGCTGCCTCCACCTTCCCCGCCTCGCGCTCCAGCTGCTTCCGGAAGCGCTTGAGGTTCTTCACCATGTAGTTCTTCCTGGTAAGCTGAGCAGCAGGGGACAGGGCAGATGTGAGCCTCCTGCTCCCTGCCTTGCCCACGTCTTTTTAGAAACAATATTTCATTACCTTTATTTATGGGGGGCAGCTAAAACGAGAGAAAGAGGACATGATGACCCCCTTTCTGAGCTTTTCCCTCAGCGGTCAGTTTCCGTTTCCCCAGAAACAGGACATTTTCCTTCACCGGCAGTAAGTTTCTTTCCGCCATATACCAGAGTGAAAAGAGTGTTGGGGACCACTCTGACCCCAGCCAGCCAACAATTGCTTCTCTAACCATGCATCAAGACAAGGTCCCTATTAATGGTTGCTTCCCTACTTGTGCATCAGGGCTGGGGTTTCTGTTACAACCACTTCTGCGTTTATGGACAGAAACAACGACCCAAACCCTACAACAGAAGGGACACACAGACACCTTAAGATCAATAGAAGGACTGACATAGTGGCCCACATCTTTAGTCTCAGAGGCAGATGGATCTCTGTGAGTTCGAGACCAGCCAGGTCTACATAGCGAGTTCCAGGACAGCTGGGGCTACATAGAGAAATCCTGTCTCAAAAACAAACAAACAAACAAAAGATTAATAGAAGAGTAGGGAGAGTTACCAAGATGTGGGTACCTGAACCCTAGAAAAAAAAAAACACCTACGCTCCCTTAGAGGCGATACCCAGCTCAGGGCCCCTCTCTGTCTAGAGAGCTCTGACATTTGTCAATAAGCTTCACTTTTGTTTTGAGCCCTTTTCCAGTATAGTGATCATTTAACTGATAGAACCCACCAGTATCAGAGGTCAGAGAGCAACCTCTGGGAGTCAGTCACTGAATTAGGGTCCTCAGGCTTGGCCACAAAAGGCTTTATCTCCTGTATCCTGCCCATCTCTCGATCCCAGCCTCCACTCTCAGCCCCTCAGAGTAGCAGCGACAATCAAAGGACCCCAACAGACAGACAGCCTGCTGGTCTAGCACCATTCACACGTCTCAGGCCTGGAAACTGAGGCTCACCTCATAGTGGTTCCGGAAGTGGCTGATCCGCACGTGCTCATCCATGTAGGTGTGGTCAAAGTTCTCACGCAGCCAGCTGACGTCACACCAGTAGAAATCCCACTCACCTTCGCTGCAGTGCGAAGACACAGGTCAGGCCTGGGGTCTCACAGCACATGAGTGGGTGGAGGGGGGAGTGCTGGCCACAGGGACTGGCTTTCCGGAGGCACCAGCAGACGCAGCCACCCTGTGCCCAGAGTGCCTTATATAACTTCTCAATAGACTGGTCACACCTGCTCCATCCCAACCATTTCCAAAGATGCAGGGACACCCTGCACCCCAAAGGTCCATCCATTGGGCACTCACTGCTGCCTCTTCAGGCTATATTACAGGGTGGTAAAAGAATCATCCACCCTCTCTGCCCCTGCCCTGCTACCTTACTTTGGGTGTTGATTGTCCCCAAAGGCTGGAGTGTTAAAAGCCTGTGGCAATAACAGGAGGTGGAGGAGTCCTTTAGGGACAGGTCCAGAAGAAGGATATTAGTTTACTGAGGGACATGCTCCTGACTAGCTCTTGACTTCTGGCTTCAGGCTTTGCTTCCTGGCTACCATGAATTCCCACCATGCTGTTCTGCCTTGCTATAGGCCTAAGAGGAAAGGTCCAACTGATTGATCATGGGCCAAGACCTCCAGAAACAAATAAACCTTTTTTTAAAGGGGGTGTCTCTCTATGTAGAGCTGATTGGCTTTGAACTCACAAAGATCCTCTTGCTTCCACCTCCCTAGTGCTGGGATTAAAGGTGTGCACCTCTACTCCTATCATCCCTTCCCATTCTGGCATAATTTCCAGTTAAGGTGATTGTCTTGAAGATATTTTGGAAACTATGGAAACCTAACTAAATGCCCTCCACCCCTGCTTTTTTTCCCTATTAAAGCCAAGTAGGCTGAGTTTTGAAAACTACCTTGAGCGAAACAAAGCAGTGAGGAGGTAGCTACCTAGAGTGAGGAGCCGAGCCAGTCCTGACCTTGACCAAGTCAGGAAGAGCACCCTGGTCTATTGCGTCTCCCAAAGGCCTGCACTGTCTCTTTCATCCCAGTGCCTACAGGCTACAAGGACAGGGAGAAGCCATAAGAGCCTTCTTTGGGGCTGGAGAGATGGCTCAGCAGTTAAGAGCATTGCCTGCTCTTCCAAAGGTCCTGAGTTCAATTCCCAGCAACCACGTGGTGGCTCACAACCATCTGTAATGAGGTCTGGTGCCCTCTTCTGGCCTTCAGGAACCTTATATTCACGCAGGAAGAATATTGTATACATAATGAATAAATAATTTTTTTTTAAAAAAGAGCCTTCTTTGGCAGATGGCACAATGAGTTCTCAATGTGTGAGCAAAAATGACCACAGCTGACTGCTGACACACAGTGACCTTGACATGGGTGTTTCCGGGCTGACGTCCCAGCATCACAAGGACAAACCACTCTGGTGTGGCTACGGTGAACCCTGACCTGCATGCAGGAGCTGCCAGTCAAATATCCGAGTAGCTGAGTGCTGAGGTTTCTGTAGAACAAGGGGAACAGTGGCCGACAAGTTCCGTTGAGTGTGTCACAGTTTCCAGCAGCTAAGGAGATTGCTTCTTAATTCCTCTCAGCTGTGGGATGGGCACCTCTCCTGATCCCAATCCTGCATAGGAACTCAGCCTTCAGGAGCGCAGGGGTAGGGTGGAAGTCTTCTGTCTCTTGTAGGGGACACTGTGTGGGAATGTCTCTGAGGGCCCCAAATTTCCAACAAGCTCCAAATGACTTTTTAAAGGTTTAATAGCCACGTTCTTGTTCTTAATTGAATGTTAAGTAAGAAAATAACACATACTGAGGCAAGCTGGTAATCACTGTCACCCGATGCAAAAGGCTGGCACAACTCTAGGGAAAGCCCAAAGAAGTCACGTGGGCTAGGATACGGCTGGCCTGGGGCTGAGGTGGCACTGTCAGGAGCTACCCATCTTCAAGGGTCAGGGAAGCATACAGGGAGGGCCAGCAGGATGGAGGAAGTAACGGGGATTTGAGCAAAGTACAGTGACATACCTGTATGGAACACCATCTGGAAACTTACTGTTTGAGATGCTAATTTAAAAAGTTTAATAAAATTTTCCAATTCCAAGTTTTGTTCTGAGTGTCTTTTTAAACAGGCTAAGGGGATGAATAGATGTTTCTGTAAAGATCTGCTCGTGACCCACATGCGCAAAAAAAAATGTGTTATCATTAATCACCAAAATACGAAAAGGCAGCATGGCATCCCAGGAAACACGTACCTGGAGGGCAAAGTTTTGAGTGGATAATGATGAGCACTGCAAGGGTGTGGAAAACTGGGTTATATTTGTTGCTGCTGGAAATGTGAGGTGGGGGGGGGCACTTCAGAGGATTCTACTGCTTTCCCAAGAATTTAAATGCGAAGTTACCACAAGAGCCCACAATTCCACCGGTAGGTCTTTCTCCCGGGGGAAAGGAAAACATATCCACTCAAAACTTGTACATGAACGTTCACAGACTTTATTTATAATAATGTTAGTGTGGGAAACAGACCAAATGCCCTTCTGCTAATGAAGAGATAAGGACAATATGGTAGGAAATGGAATATAATCCAGCCAAAATAGGGGCAGGGGTGAATATTCTGATGTGTAGCCTAGAATGCACAAGGCTCTGGGTTCCACCTCAAGTAATGAGGATGGAGATAAGGAACTGATACAAATGAATCCATGCTTGACATGGCTGCACCTTTGGAACAAGAAGAAGACCAGACAAATGGGGCAAATTGTCTCGTACCTGTAATCCCGACACTCAAGGGGACCACTGAGAGTTTTAGGTCAGCTTAGGCTACATAGAGAATATCAGGCTAGCCAAGGCTACAACAAGAAGCTAACTCAGGGGGGAGGGAGGTCAGGAGGGATGGGGAGGAAGGAAGGAAAGGAAGATGATGACAAAGGGTAATTGTGCAGCCCCATTTATGAGGTGTTGAGTAGAACAGATTGAAGTGGAGGTTGGGGCTGCAGGGAAAGGAACGTGGGGTAACTCCTAGAAGATGGGGCTTCTTTGGGGGAAGAGGAAAATTTCCGGGATGGGACAGTGAGAATTACACAATGTTATGAGCATCAAAGACAGAAATTGAGCTAAGCCTGGTGTGCAGGCCTGGAGCCCCAGCACTCAGAAGGTGGAGGCAGGAGGATTAGGAGTTCAAGGCCATCCTCAGCAACATAGTGAGGCTCAGGATGGCCTGGGCTATAAGGAAAAACAAGAGGGGGTGGAATTGGTTTTTGTTGTTTTTGTTTTGAGACAGAGGCTCACTGTGTAGACCAGGCTGGCCTTGAACTCACAGAGCCCCTTTGGGTTTTTTTCCCCTTAAGGTTTATTTTCGGATAGGTGAAATTACCTTCCAATAAAAAGGGGAGAGATAAGGAAGGAGCTAGCAAAAAGGTAACCAGTAGATCTTTCAAAGTGGGCTGTCACTCTCATGGCTGCCTTTGTAAGACTTTAAGACAATCCTGAAGCCATTTTTGACAATTCTGAATCCTCTCAGCCTC
>NC_022033.1:25566932-25603403 GCF_000317375.1 Microtus ochrogaster | reverse complement strand
AGATGGTCTCTGGGGGCGACTCCTTCTCGGTGTTTGGACGCTAGAGTCCAACACCTTGAGGTCTGGGAAGGCTCTGGGAAGTTTGTTCTAGAGCTGTCTCCTGGGGTTGTGTTCACTAGGAAATAGCAGTGGTCTTCAGAAACACAAGGGTATAAATGAGCAAAGTGGCCAGCACCTCATTACTCCCAGCATCCTCCGGGGTCTGTGTGAATGAAGCATCATCCATTTGCTCATCTGTGTGTGTGGAGACTGTCTTTTGGGTGCCAGGGAGAGGCAGTGGTGGGCAGGTAGGGAGGGACATTGACAAAGCACCTGGCCAGATGTTGCCAGCACCCCAGTAAGCTTGATCAGCAACAGTCAAGATAGAAATCATTGCACAGTGAGGAAATGTGAAGTCTGTTTTGGGAGAAGCAGTCATGAGGTGGGGGGCAGCTGAAGGACCCTTTAAAAGTGACACTTCAGCTAAGATCTAAAGCATAAAGAAGGCAGTGGCTGTAGCTGAACGAGCCTGGGGCAGGAAGAGGCGTGTTCAAGGACATGAAGTGAAGTCCCAGTGGAAGCAAAATTGTCAGAGCTGAATTCGAAGAGCTGGCCAGGACCCAAGAGAGCAAAGGCTCGAAGAGCAGTGTGGACCGGAATCTATCCCGGACGGAGACTGCAAGTTCCTTTGTGTGCATTCCTTCTTCATGCTCGCTCACTGGGCCGCTCTTCAATTGTGGAGGAAGATATTAAATGGCCAGCAAAGGTCAGGGATCCTTCTAGCTTCCCATTCTGTCATCCTTCAAGTCCCCTGATGCCTGTCTGGCTCCCAGAGTGACTGTTGCCATTTCAGGTTTCACATCCTCTTCCTCAGCAGGAAGCGAGGGAAGGGACATGACTGGCCACATCTGCTCTAAATCTGAACAGACAGGCTGATTCTGACCGAGACCCAATTTTGTTTGTAACTCAGCAAGGGCTTGGGTTCACAGAGGGTGAAGAGATTCAGAGGCCCTGGCCTGTGGGCTCTTCCTGACTGTGCAGCTCCTGAAGCAGCCAGTCTAGGGTCAGCTGTTGAGGGTGACTCCCACAATGTTAGCTTCAGATCTCCGGCCACCTGACCAGAGAAGAGGCTGGGAGAGAGAGGGAGGGACCCAAGGACATACAGCAAATGGGGGCAGCGCCCTTTTCTCTGAACCACCTTCCAGCCCCTTTACTCCCCTCCAGCTTGTCCCCTAACTCCCTGGCTTATCCTACAATACCACAGTGACCCTGGTTCCAAGGAAGGAAAAGCCATTCTGTCCCCAGGATGAGTATGGGATGGCCAAGGCACACTCAGGGCAGCTGCTGTAGGAGCCAGCCATGATAAGCTAACTATAAACAGACCACCCAAAGGAAGTGCTTTACTTCCAACCATTATCAACTGCCAAGAGTAGGACTCAGCGTGAGTCTCAGTAATTTACTCTGAAGCAATACCTGATTGCAAAAAGAACCACAAACTGAAATTACCAGAGCACCACCCAGAAACAGACCATCCAAAAGAAATGCCTAACGTTCCAACCATTATAGATAGGATCACCTGCCAGCACACTCGCCAGGACACCCCTAGACAAATGTCAGTCAATCAGGGGTCTTGAACCTCAGAAACCCCTCACTCCCACATTTACTACTACCAAGGAGCTACTGAGAGGAAGACAAAAGGAACCCAGGGCCTGAGAGACCAGGGAAGATGGGCTGAGTGGAGGGAAGAGAGGACATCTTACTCTTTCACTTCTACCCATCCGGGCCTGTGGCGCAGAACGTCCATGAGAGTGTTCATGAGTGTGGTCTTGAAGCGGATTAACGTTCTTGGCTCTCTGCAACAAAGACAGCAAAAAAAACATGCTCAGGACTGTGACTTTCCTAGGATTCCCCAAGGATTGGGACAAAAGGGAGGAAAAAAAGCCATGTTCTATCTGCAGCTGCCATAACCAGACTCTTACCAGAGCCTGTGCTGCAGCTCAGACTCAGCACCACAACCTGTCAACACTCAGACTAGCCAAACTGAACTCTGAGCATCTCTGAGCTTTGAAAACCAGGAAGCTACGCATATGGTGCCAGCCTGTAATCCAAGAGGCCGAGGCTGAGAATTCAAGACCACCTTGATTTCAGTGCAAACCTATAATCCAAGAGGCTAAGGCCAAGTGTTCAAGGCCACCTCGATTTCAGTGCAAACCTGTATTCAGGAAGCTGAGGCCACAAGTTCAAGGCCATTTCGGGTTCACAGTGAGCTCCAGGACAGCCTGGAGCACAAAGTGAGAGTTTATATCAAAATAACAGTAGCAATAATAATAATGGCTAGAAAGATGGCTCGTGATTAAAGCACTGGGTTCTTTTCCAGAGGAGCCAGGTTCGACTCCCAGCACAGACACAGCAGCTTACAACCATCTATAACTCCATTCCCAGGGGATCCCAGGGTCTTCTCTGGCCTCTGCGGGTGCCGGGCATGTGCAGGGTACACAAACACGGATGCAGACATAATACCCATGCACATAAAATAAATAATAAAAATAATAAGTCAGGCATGGTGGCTCACGCTTGTGATCTATCTTAGTACTTGGGAGGTAGAGGCAGAAGGATCAGTTGAAGGTCATCTTTGGCTAAATAGGCTGATGCCAGCATAGGCTACATGAGATCTTTTTTTAAAAAATAAAAATAAAATGATAAAACAAAAACCAAACATTTTTCAAGTCCCTACTATGTGTTAGGCAAGGTCTGGCTGCCTCGCATGTGCTGTGACTAATTCTTATATCACATGGTAAGTGTTTGCAGATCCCTTTCCCAGGCTTTCAGCTGGGGAGATGGAGCAGATTTACTTTTCCCTATTCCTCCTACTAATGCAACTAAAAACCCAAAACATGTATAAAACAAATGTAAGAAGACGAATGGTACACAAGGAGGCCAGTTAGGGACCTCGGAGCAAAGGGATGGCGCTAGGGACTTTCCCAGCTTCCTTTATGCCTCTCTGTGCTCCAGATGTGGGGATGGAAAAGCCAGCCAATAGGCATCCAGAAATGCTAATGACCATCGACCCTAAACGACCTTTAAAAGGAGCCTGCTCTCCCCAGCTTAGGGAAGCCCAAAAACCGGACAGCCTTCCACAGCAGAATACATAATAATGGCTCCACTCTGGTAAAAGACCAAGAGGACACCTGTTGTCTACCTCCGCGGGGGCGGCAGAGGTCAAGTGGGGCGTCCTCCCTTCTCCTGAGGCTGCGTACAAGGACTCCAACACTGGCTCTGTCACTGGGTGGTGCAGAGGAGGAGGAATACAAGGCTGAGGCATTCATCTGCCTCAGACAGTGAAGAGTCTCCATTGTCCCCTATCAAACGAGATCAAAGGTTGGGGGAGCCTGAGCTTCAACCCCATGCAGGTGTGAGATTGCCCCTCCAACTCTGGGCTGATGTTAAAGGGCACAATTACCAATCAATACCACTGAAAACAGTGTACTGAGTCAATAAAACGAAAGTTCTTGAAAGAGCAATAAAGTTGACTGATCTGTCAGCAAGGCTGACCAAGAGCAGACACTACTGGTGGAATGAAGTGGAGGCAGGGCTACCTCCGACCACAGTGAGAGCATGCTAGTCCTCTGGACAGCAACACATGGCAGCTGAGATGACATAGTCCTTGAAAAGCCCAGATCACCACAGCTCTCCCGGTGTGGCACACATTTCAGTAGCTGTATCCTAGAGAAATTGAATCCGTTGTGTGAAAACACCCCCAAAAGATGTCCCTGGGCCCAGGGGGTTTCCCTGGAGAGCAGATTCCCTGAGACGTCAAAGCAGCCTCTGTTCTGCACTGTCTTCCAGAAGAAGGAAGAGGGGAGAGGGCCTCCAGACCATCTAGTGTAACCTGAGAGTGAAATTAGACACAGACAGTTAACAAACAAAGCTACAAGCAAGGGGCTGGGGAGCTAGCTACAGAGAGCTTGCTTAGAATGTGGAGACCCCGGGTTACGTTTCCATCACCACACAAATAGGGACACATATCATAAACATACACAGGCAAAGGAAATTCAGCAATACAAAAACAAAGAATTATACCCCGTAACCAAGTGGAGCATTTCCAGCAGGCAAAGCTGGCTCAGTGTTAGAAAATCTGATATAATTTATCACAATAACAGACTCAAGAAGCAAAACCACATGATCATATTAATTAAAGCAGAAAAAGCATTCCCGTTATTCGACCTCTAAATAAACAAATTAATATCATCAACTCTAGACTGTTTTGGAGTACAGGGAGCAGATGGACAGACAGACAAACCATAACTGATGTATTTTGATCCCCTAGGAACATAGGTCATGAGTGTCCCTGAGAGTTTCCTTCCAGCTCTGTTTCAGGGGACATGATCTTCTCCTTTCCAGCTACTCATCTTTATAGAGAGATTTTCTCCTAATCCTCTAACAGAACAACAGATTGAATGAACATAGTTTTAGATATGCATGGTGGCACACGCCTTTGATCCCAGCACTTGGGAGGCAGAGGCAGGGGAATCTTTGTAATTATGAGGGCAGCCTGGTCTGCACAATGAGTACCAGGACAGCCAGGGCTGCTTAGCTCCTGTCTCAAAAAAATTTTTTTTTCCCTTGAAACAGGATCTCAAGTAGGTGAGGTTGGCCTTGAAAACAATTGTTTTCGGGTCTCTGTGACTCGAAGGCTGGAGCTGCAGCGGGTACTCCGTACACATGAGGAGTCAACACAACCCTAAAGCTCTGGCATCAAACCTCTGCAGCCACACTCTGGACACTTCATCCTATGAGGGAAAGAAATGCAGTTGGCTGTTGTGTTTCTTGTAGGCAAACAAGACACGTTTCTAATTGACAGGTGCCCTGGTACGAACAGCTGGATGGGTCCTGTTGACTGTTGACTGAAGTGCTCATGGCTTTGTCAGGGTAGGGTAGGGATGCCAAGTCCAGGGTCAAGACCTGGAATAGGATTAAGAAGCTCTGCATGTGGGCTGGAGAGATGGCTCAGCAGTTAAGAGCACTGACTGCTCTGCTCTTCCAGAGGTCCTGAGTTCAATTCCCAGCAACCACAAGCACCCTTAATGAACTGGTGTTCTCTTCTGGCCTGTATACAGGTAGAACACTGTATAAATAATAAATAAGTATTGGGAAAAAAAGTAAAGAAAAATAAGAAGCTCTGGATGTAAGAGAGAGACTTGACTTGGATGAGATAGTACCAACCATATGGAGCAAGAGCCCTGAAAGAGCTGCCTGAAATCACCACACCAACCATAGGAACCTCAGTGAACAGTAAGCACCAAACCCCTCCGTACCCCAAAAATCTCTGGTAAAGAGTATTGCTCTCCTGCTTGGTCCAGACGGGTTGGTTTGAAGGCAGACTAGTAGGTGCTGATCTCTGAGCCCAGGCTGTCATGGATGCTGAGTGCCAGAGGGGAGGGATCAGTGTACACTGCAAGCATCGGGTATACAGGACTGGTTCCCAAGTCCAACCAGCCCTGCCCCACGCATGCAGGATTCCCAGCAGGGCACTTGGCTCTTCAGAGTGTCCAGTTTCTCCATCTGCACAGCGAACACATTGGCAGGATCTGCACCGAGGATGGTGGTGAGAATTTGATGACACAGCACAGGGAGTGGTGGGGTGACCCAGGGCCTGACTTCCAATAGCTGTTCAACAACTGTTTACTATGGTCACTATGGCTACAATCATAATCATTAAACTAAATAATGGCGAGACGGCCAGGTGTCACAGAGCTCACCTGTGATCCCATTGTGAGTTCAAGGTCAGCTGGACCACAATGGAAGAGCTCTAACTCATAAAGATAATGTGGGAAGGATAAAGACAGAAAGATTAATGCGGAGAGAAAGAAGTGGCAGAGAGAAAGAGGGCCAGTCCTGTGTGTACGGATTGAGTAAGAACACTCACCGCTCTTTTCCTTTTGACAATCCATGGCCCTTGAAACTTTGATTCTGTAGGGAGAAAAGAAAAATGATGTAACTGGTTTTGCACACCCACCTACCTCCCTGTTTAACCTAGTTCAGAGAGTGAGACTCTCAAATTACCACACTCAGTGGGGTGTAGGTTTTCAGGCATGAGCATCCAGCCTGGCTGTGTTCTCCCTCTTCGTCTCTGCTCAGAAATCAGGGAAGAACTTACCTGCTTATAAAGGAATGACTTCTCCATCACTGGAGAATTATACCATAGGCAAGATTGCTGTATGAAGGTCTGCTCATCGGTGTTTCAAATGCCAACCCAAAGCCCAGCCTGAGAGCTCCTCTGACTCCGTGGGGAGAGTCTGGACCTTCTACTCTGAGTTTCGATTGTACAGAAGATCTAGGAAAGGACTGTTTAGGTTTTTTTTTTTAACTCTTTGTTCTTTGGAGGCCTGCCACCCAGCTCCCAGATAAATACACAGAGACTTATTCTTACTTTTTAATGCCTCGCCTTACCTTGGCTTGTTCCTAGCCAGTTTTTCTTAAATTATCCCATTTATTTTTTTGCCTCTGGGCTTTCATCTTTCTCTATTCTATATGTCTTTCTTTCCATCTTATTCAATTGCTGGCTGGGTGGCTGGCCCCTGGTGTCCTCCTTTCCTCTGCTTTTTGCTCCTCCTCCTCTCTTCCCCTTCTATTTCTTCTCTCTAGCTGGCAGTCCCGCTTATCCCTCTCCTGCCTCGCTATTGGCCGTCATCTCTTTATTAGAGCAATCAGGTGCTTTAGGCAAGCAAAGTAACACAGCGTCACAGAGTTAAACAAATAAAACAGAAAAGAATGCAACGTATCTTTGCATCATTAAACAAATACGCCACAACATAAATGAAATATAACACATCTTCAACTAATACTCCACCACAGACTGTGCCCACTTCTCGGAGTGATTTCCTTATCTCCCAAAAGACCTCCTCCGTCCTCTATGGATAGGGGTGTGGTTTAGCTCTAACCAAGTTCCAAAAAGACTGGCCCCAGTCCTGGTTGGATGGCTCCCTGAGGCATGGATGACTATAGGGAACACACTGTCCTGTTCAGGATGACATCTTCAGGGCAGATGGGCTTTTCTGTTGCCCTCTAACACAGTACCACAGATGTAGTGGCTATGCATCCATTAGCAAATTGTTTCTGTGGATAGTCTGTCCACAGCTTAACTGAATGGTTTGCTCATGTCTTACATGGCCACATCAGGTGCCTCCCCAAGAGATGGCTCTCTTTTGGAATAGGGGGTTTCTTCTACTCTCAGACGCATGGTGGGTACAAGTCAGTTGCTTGGGGTCCTAGGCCAGAGGTCCCTGGCAACTCATTCATTAGCTGGGACTTGCTCCCAAGTCTCTAAAGACATGGATGTCTGTTTTAGAATATTATTTTAACTATATAAAGATGTGTTACATTTGTTTTATGCTGCAGAATCTTACTTTAACTGTGTAAAGGTGTGTTGGTTTTGTTTATGCTGCATTTGTTTAGTTATGTAAAGATGTGTTGCGTTTGTTTCAACTTGTCTGCCTAAGACACCTGATTGGTCAATAAAGAACTGAATGGCTAGGCAGGAAAAGAATAGGTGGGGCCGGCAGGGAGAGAAAATAAATAGGAGAAGGACTCTAGACTCAAGAGAGGTAAGAAGGAGAGAAGGAGGAGGGAGAGAAGGAGAGAGAGAACGAGGGACACACCTGGGGTAAGAAGCCAGGCAGACACCAGCAAGACAGACAGAGAGAAACAGATATATAGAAGTAAGAAATGTAATAAGCCCCAATGCAAAAGGCAGATAAAAAAAAAAACAGGTTAATTTAAGTTAAAAGAGCCAGAAATGTGCCTAAGCCTGGCCAAGCATTCAAAACTAATAATAAGTCTCTGTGTCATGATTTGGGAGCTGGCTGGTGGCCCTAAAAGAAAAAGCCCGGTACTGATGTCTGTTTGCACCCAGGTTCCCTCCAGAGTGCTTGTGGTACTTCTAAGCCTTCCCCTCCATGTCAGCTCTGATGAGTCTGTAACATAACAGGATCACAGGAGGAGCTTGTTGCCATTTCACAGGCTCTGCCCACACTCTGGGTACATCAAGGAATGGTTATCTTTGGGATCATCTTGGTGTTCTGATTACCACTCAGTCATACCCTTTAAAGGGAACAGAGTAAGGACACTGCTTTACCAAACTAGTGAGCCCCCAAAGCAAGCAAAATTATAGTTCAGTCTCACTGCCGTCCCTACAACACAGCCAGTGTGCTTCAAACTATCCTAAGCTTTTTGTTTGCTTGCTTTGGTGTTTCAAGCCAGGGTTTCACTGTGTGGCCCTGGCTGTCCTAAAATTAACTCAGCTGATCAGACTAACCTCAAACTCATGAGATCCACCTGTTTCTGTCTCTGAGTACTGGGATTAAGGGTATGTGCAACTACCACTTGGCTAAACTCTAAGTTTTTAAAAAACCTGTTATCTTTCATTCTTTTTCCTGCTCTCAGTTCTAGACTTTTCCTAGGCAGTCACTCCCTGGCTTTTGATTGCAAAACTTTTCCTTTCTTCACTGCTTGCATTACTATAGCTGCCCAACTTTAATCAACAGAGTGTGCATAAGTGAACCTACGAATACTGTGTGTGTGTGTGTGTGTGTGTGTGTGTGTGTGTGTGTGTCTCTCTCTCTCTCTCTCTCTCTCTCTCTCTCTCTCTCTCTCTCTCTTTGTGTGTGTGTGTGTGTGTGTGTGTGTGTGTGTGTGTGCAGGTGCGCTCACCTGTGCCTGTGAGAGTAAAGGCCTGAGGCCAGTGTGATGGATATCTTCCACCACCCATTATCTCAACCATCTTTGTTTGAACGAGGGTCTCCCAGTGGACCTAAAGCTCACCCCTTTCTGCTAGCCTGGCTGGTGAGAGATCTGGCATCTGCCTGTCTCCCTGCCCCCCAGAGATGGGGTTACAGACATAGATGCCATTCCTGCCTTTTATTTTGTTTTATTTGCTATTTCCAGGTGTGTGTGTGGTGTGCATGTATGTGAGCACATGTGTTTGTTGGACCATGTATGTCTGTGTCCATGTAGAGGTCTGAAGTTGTCAGGAACCATCTTCGTTCACTCTTCCATGTTGTGCCCTTAGGCAGGGTCTCTCAATCAAATCCAGAGCTTGCTGATATGGTTAGTATGCTAGTCAGCTTGCTCTGGAGAATCCCATCTTAACTTTTGAGGTTGGAACTACAGGCGTGTCACTGTGCCTACTTGGCATTTACGTAAATCTGGGGACTCTTAACTCATACTGGAGTGGCAGGCGACTGAACAACTGAGCCATCCTTCTAGTCCACATCCAAATTTTACACAGGTACTAGAATTTTCATGCTAACATAGCAAGGATTTTACCTACTGAGCTGTCTCCCAGTTCTCTGTGCTATTTTACTTACTTTTCATCTAGGTCTCTACCACTTTGTTTTTTAAGCATTTAGGAGTGAATGTGGGGCTTGGCACAAGCTAGACATGTCCATCCCTGAGCAGATCATTCATGAGAAGATGTAATATCATAAATTATTGAGTCATCCAATTCCTGAATATGGTTTGTCTCTACTCATTCGTCAATTTTATTTTCTTTCCAAATATTTTCTGGTTTTCATATGGAAGTCTTCTAAGTTTTAATTTTATTTGTAGACAATTAATATTGTAATGCTGTTGTAAACATATTTTTGATGTGTACACATGTAAACAAATGAGTATGCATGTATGTATAAATGCTCATGAAGGCCAGACAGGTTGTGGTAGTTTAATTGTAACTGGCCTACACAAACTCATAGGGAGTGGCACTATTAGGAGGTATGGCCTTATTGGAGTAGGTGTGGGCTTGTTGGAGGAAGTGCGTCACTGTGAGGGTGGGCTTTGAGGTCTCATATATGCTCAAGACATGCCTAGTGTCTCAGTTCACTTCCTGTTTCCTGCAAATCAAAGCTGTAGAACTCTCAGCTCTTTCTCCAGAACCATGTCTGTCTGCACACTGCCATATCCTACCATGATGATAATGGACTAAACCTCTGAAACTGTAAGCCAACCAATTAAATATTTTCCTTTATAAGAGTTGCTGTAGTCATGGTGTCTCTTCACAGCAACAGAAACCCTCACTAAGGCAGAAGTTGGTGCCAGGAACTGGGGTATGGCTGTGTAAGGCCTGACCATGCTATTGTTTGAAGCAGCATGGACCCTGGGACTGTGGATTAGAAAAGCAGTTGAACACAGTGCTGCTTAATGGGCCATCCTAGTAGGAGCATGGAAGACAGTGGTGCTGAGTGTAACCTGAGCTGTGGGTGGTGGAGCAAGAGGTTTCAGAGGAATGTTAGTATGTTAGCGCAGTCTTGTGATATTTTGGTGAAGAAAGTGGTTGCTTTTTACTCTTGTCTGAAGAGTCTGCCCGAGGCTAAGATTTGGATTAATTCTGTTGGCAGAAGAAATCTCAAAACAGCCAGTATTGACTCTGTTGTATGGTTATTAGTGTTAACTCTCATGAAGATACAGAATGAAACAGGGTAAGCTGAGAGAGGAAAAATATAAAATGTCCAATTTGAGGAGAAAATGATCACCAGGAAGTGAAATGGAACTAAACCTTTAGAAGTGGAATAAAGGGAGTAGTGACCTCAGGGTAAGGGCCCACCCAGCTAAGTTTCCAACACGTGAAGAGGAATTATAGAAAAGCTTAGAGCTGGGTGTGGTGGAGCATGCCTTAAATCCCAGCACTGGGAAGGCAGAAGCTGCTGCATCTCTGAGTTTGAGGATATCCTGGTCTACAGAATAAGTTCTAGAACAGCCAACCTAAAACAGTGAAAAGAGAAAGCTGTTGAAGATGTAATTGAATGAGGGGACCTTGTTCCCGCAGAACTTGGCAGCTTCAGCCACATGGTTCTGACTTTAGCGTCAAGGATAGAAGAAAGACATCATGTAATCTTCCTTTACAACTAAGAAAAGTCGATGAGGCCAGGCACGTGTCAGGGATGTCCTTGAATGGAGGCCCAGAGGGGCCATCGTGTGAAGCTGTGAAGGAGAAGCCTGGCTTGCCTTGGAGAGCCCGAGACGTTGGAAATGCCAAAGTTGTGGGATACCTGTGGATGAAAGCTGCTAATAGGGGAATGGAACCAGCCCAAGAGAAAGTGTGCTGTAGTCAGTAGAACTGAAAGGAGCTGGAGAGCTGAAGAACGTTTTGACATCAGACATGAAAATGCAGAGTTTGGAGTCTGTCCAGCTGGTTTTCGGTTTTGCTTTGGTCCAATGCTTCCTCACTCTGCTCCCTTCCCTGTGTTTTGGTATGGTGATGTATATCCTGTGCTGCCATTATATGTTGAAAGTATGTGATCTAGTTTTTGACTTTGATTTTATAGGGAGTTACAGTTAAGAGACTGCATGAATCTCAGAAAGACTTTGAACATTGGACTTTAAAACATTGTTAGACTATGATAGACTATGGGGACTTTTGAAGTTGGACTAAATGCATTTTGCTTTATGTTATCATTACAAGTTTGTGGAGGTCAGGGAGTAGAATGTAGTTTGAATGTAAATGCCTCCCATAGAATGTAGTGCCTCAGGAATGGCACTATTGGAAGGTGTGGCTTTGTTGGAGTAGGAATGGCCTTGTTGGAGGAAGTGTATCACTCTGAGGGTGGGCTTTGAGGTCTCGTACATGCTCAAGTAATGTCCAGTATCTCAGTCCACTTCTGTTGTTGTGGAAGTTTCAGAATGACCACTGTGAGGAAGATGGACTTTACAGCAAAAGGAGACCGGAAGCCAATGAGGAGGGCAGCCATTAGATGCCAGAGCTGCTGTGAAATAGCCTCTGCCAGGAATACAGCTCTACACAGTGCCCTTCTCCACGCCTCACTTCACACTTCTGACCACTAGGCCTGTTGGATAACAAACTGTCCAAGCCAGTAGACTTATGGTAGCTCATTACCACAACCATCCTCAAGCAGATACAAACAGAAGCAAAACTGATTAATGTATGCTACCTGCAGTCTCGCTAAACTATCAATGGAAGCAGCTTATAGATTCCCTCATATTTTCTATGTACATACATGCTATTTATGAACAAAGACAAATTTGCTCCTTCTTTTTCCATGTCTATGTCTTCTGTTTATTTTTGCTGCAGTGGCTAAACCCTAATCTAGTGCTGGCTATAAGTTTTTAGTGCAAACATCTTTACCTTAGGTCTGGCCTTAAGGGACATTTCCTGTTTCAACTTTTAAAAAATGATATTGGGGAAGCCATCAAGATGGCTCCACGGGCAAAGGTGCTTGCAGCCAAGCCTGACTCTCTGCATTCAATCCTGGAGACCCACATGGTGGAAAAAGAGAGAATGGACTCACAACTTGTCCTCTGGCCTCCACGCATGGGCCGTAGAGCACATATGCTCACTCGCATAAATTAAAAATGTAATAAAATTTTGTTTTTAAAGAACAATGCTACTATAAATTCTTATAATTGCCTTGTACCAAAAGGGTAATTTTTCTGCTATCCCCTAGTTTTTCAAGAACAAGTATTTCATTTCATTGTTTTACTTAAGGCATCCTTTCTTACATCACTATGGAAATCTATAAAATTCCCTGACCACATCTTTCACTGATAATTATTATGTTATTCAGCCATCACGGTCATCAAGTTCCGGTTCTTCAGAGATGTTTGACATTCCCTTCTGCCTGACACTGCAAGAACTGTATGTGTCAAATACACACACGGTGTGTGTGAGGTGCATACATGCGTTTTTCTGTGTAAGAGTGCATGACCTTGTAGCATATGTAGTGTTGGAGGGCTGTCTCAGTCCTGAGTGTCAGTCCTCGCCTTACACCTCGTTTGGGACAAGGTCCCTTTTGTTGTTCACTGCCCTGTATGCCAGGCAAGCTGGCCTTCAAGCTTTCAAGGCTCTCCTGTCCCCACCTCCCATCTCACCCGAGGAGCGGGATTACAGAAGTGTGCTACCATGCCCAGCTTCATCTTGGTTCTGGGCAATCTAACTCAGGGCTTCACAATTTCACAGAAAGCATCCCTCCCACTGAGCCACCTCCCTGGCCATGAACTGTACATGTGATGTCAGTGTCCTTGCTTGCCTTCCCCAGAGAGCATAAGGACCCATCCAAGGTTAAGGGTTCTCAGAAGAGACTGGCTTTTGTATCTTTTGGGAATAGCAAATGGCTTATCAGGACCATATCATTTGTATGTGACAGCATACCCCAGTGACAAGCAAGCAGAGGGAGATGTGAGTGAGGCTTGTGGAGCTCCACACAGTCCCTGGGTGCCCCAATCTCCAGCCTATCTCTGTGTCCATGTTTCCCATGTCGCACAGACACCCCAGGGCCTCAGGTGAGGGCGAGCAGCTAGGTGGCTCCATCCATCAAAGGCAAGTCTATTCTAATGAATACCTTTGCCAGGGTGGGACCCTCAGAAGGGTCTGGGACTCAGAAAGAACCCGCAGTTTCAATTATTGGCCCCACTCTATTTGTGATACAATCTTCCTCCACCCCAAGGGGCACGAAGAAACAATGGCACAGGAGAGATTTCTTTTCTTTTCCTTTTTTAAAAGAGTCCTGCCAGGCAGTGGTGACGCACACTTTTAATCCCAGTACTCGGGAGTCAGAGGCAGGTGGATCTCTGTGAGTTCGAGGCCAGCCTGCTCTACAAGAGTTAGTTCCAGGACAGGTTCCAAAGGTACAGAAGAGAAAACCTATCTCAAAAAAAACCCCACAAAAACAGAAAATAATTCTTATGGATTTCTCTTTTACCACCAAGTTTCTCCCAATGTGTGTGTATGTGTGTGTAAGTGTGTGTGTGTGTGTTGTATGCATTTCTGAAAATATTTTTCCTTGCATTCAGTGGGTCTCTCTACCCTCATTACACCCCAAAGGGCAGAGAGGGTTAGGGAGCTGACTCTTATCCCCACCAACCAACCAACATTTCTGTACTGGCTCCCTGGACATGGGACCAACATTTCTGTACTGGCTCCCTGGACATGGGCCCTATCACCGTTACCTCTATGCTCACTCACCAACGCAGGGTCTTACTGCACTTGTCTTTCTGATCAAGGACAAAGATCCAGTCCTGCTGCAGAAGGGCCACATGGCACCTTTACACTGATAGAGGGAGGATGGGGGATATCCAGCTGGAACACCTTACGCCTAATAAAAACCCAAACCCCTGTAGGAGTTGACGGTCTTCCCAGCTCCGGGGCCTCTTCCTCTGTCCCAGGACACTATGATGCTTGCCAATAAACGTTTCTTTTGCTTTGCTATCAGAGCGCTTCCTGTCTTGTAATTCTTTAATTCACAGAGAAAATTACCCCATCTGCTAGTTGGTATCAAAATAATTCATGCAAGAGAGTTATTGACAACCATTCTAATTAAGCCAATTAAATGTTTTAAGCACTTTTTATTGATAACCAGACCAAAACTGAGATTGTGACTATTCCTGCCCAAGCTCCAGGGTACAGTGTTTTTAAAGGCAAACCCACACAGACATAATTTGCGTCAAAGTTAGATGAGGGTCAAAGTGACCTTGAAGCGTTCATTCCTGGAAGAGCATAGTAACTATTTTAGACACAACATGCCAATTATTTTTGACTTATATAGTTCCTAGTTATTTTAGTTTGCTTTAATTATTTTGATTAATACAACTGAACCATGGTCAAGGCCATGGAAATCTCAAATAATGCTGCCAAGGCAGATATGACCACTGTGGGGTTCGGGGGTAGAAGGCCTGTGAACTAAGTAAACAAAATGGAGTTAGAACAAGACAATGTTGCCTTAATCATTTCACTATCAAAAGAGAACAAGATTATGGGAAGGGCTACTGCCGCAGACATTTGTTTTACTTCTGTTAATGACACTTGAATAGCGAGATGTCTCCAATGTGTGTGTTGAAAGAGTGTTACTTTAGGAAGTGAATCATAATGACAGCATAGTGGAGGTGGAGGGAATCATTGTAAACCCACAAAGTTCAAAGAGGAGGCTTTATTGGATGTAGGAAACGAAAACAGCGGAGTCAGAGTAGCGCCCCAGTTTCTAACTTCATCAACAGCATTCCAGGCTCGCAGAGCATGCGCTGAAGTTCCTGTGGCGCACGGCACGTCGGGCTTGTAGTCTTTAGAGAGATGAGGGTATTCTTTCCTCCCCACCCCCACCCAACCTTCCTGTTCTAAATCCCTCCGCGATTTCCCTTCCTCTAAGGACATCAAAAGCATCGAATTGGTGTCACTCTTACCTTCTGTCGCGACATGACATGGGCCCAAACCAACCGGCCACCTGCGCTTGGGAGAGCGTGTGCGTCTCGTTACCACGACGACGAAGGGAGGCGTCCGGATCCGCCACTCTGATTGGATGATATTAGGCCACGCCTCTAGGCCGTAGCGGCTGCCTCTACCTCGGGCTCTTTGAAGTGGTGCCTAACCTTTCGCTCTTACGCCCCAGCAACAGCTCTACTTAGGATACACTGCCCGCCGCCGCACCTACTGTCCAGCTGTCCGGCTCCACTCCCCACGATCTAAAAGCCCTGCATCTGAAAAATGGTCACGTTTCAGAAAATGCGGTCCTCCGATCTAACTGAAGGAAGTTTCCTCACCAGGTTCAGCCCCAAACACTCAGTCATTTTCTTTTTAAATTTGGGTTTGGATTTGTTGTTGTTTGAAATAGGGTTTCACATTACCCAGGCTAGCCTCAAACTCACTTCCTAACCAAAGATGACCTTGAAGTCGGAGACACACCTCTTATTATTTTTATACATCTCTGTATTCTTTACTTATATTTCTAAATTCCCATGCCCCTACCCTGGCAAGAGATATTTTTGTTGAGGTCAGTCCTTGACAATTTGACAGGGTTCATTCATCTGAAAATAATTTCTCAAGTGGGTTGACATCTGAATTATCAGTTGCTATAAGCTGTAATTGCATCATGGCCCACAAAAGCTTGTGATAAATGCTCCCAACAACAGACAGGAACAGGGAATTTTCTGCAGAAGAAGTTCAAATGAAAATGGAAAGATCTCACATGCTCTTGTTAGGTAGAATTAGCATAGTAAAAATGGCAATCTTACCAAAAACAATCTACAGATTCAATGCAATGCCCATCAAAATCCCAGAAAAATTCTTCAAAGACCTCAAAAGAATGGTACTCAACTTCATATGGAAAAGCAAAAAACCGAAGATAGCCAGAACAATCCTGTACAATAAAAGAACTTCTGGAGGCATCACAATCCCTGACTTCAAACTCTACTACAGAGCTACAGTACTGAAAACAGCCTGGTATTGGCATAAGAACAGACAGGAGGACCAATGGAACCGAATTGAAGACTCTGATATTAATCAACACACCTTCGAACATCTGATTTTTGATAAGCAAAAATTATAAAATAAAAGAAAGAAAGCATATTTAACAATGGTGCTGGCATAGCTGGATATCAACATGTAGAAGAATGAAAATAGATCCATATCTATCGCCATGCACAATACTCAAGTCCAAATGGATCAAAGACCTCAACATAAAGCCAGCCACACTGAACCTCATAGAAGAGAAAATGGTAAGTACACTTGAATTCATTGGCACAAAAGACCACTTCCTAAATATAACCCCAACAGTACAGACAATGGAGAGAAACAATAAAAATGGGACCTCTTAAAACGAAGAAGCTTCTGTAAAGTAAAGGACATGGTCAACAAGACAAAATGGCAGCCTACAGAATGGGAAAAGCATAGGTAAGAAATATGGGTTAATTTAAGTGTAAGAGTTAGCTAGTAACAAGCCTGAGCTATCACCCGAGCATTTAAAACTCATATTAAGCCTCTGTGTCAGTTATTTGGCACTGGTGGCCAGGACTGGAAAAAAAAAACCCACAAAAACAAAACAAAACAAAAAACCATCCACCTACAGGACAGTTTTTCCTAAAGGAAATAGAGTTTCTAATTGCCAGTTGTAATTTGCACACACTCTTGGTGACTTAAAAATCTCATGAAGGTGTTATCTTAAGGTTCTGAGAAGAAGCCTGTAATGGGTCTCACTGGATGGGTTAAGGTGTCCACACAACTGAGTTCTTTCTAGTAGCTATAAAAAATGTAACTCTGTTGCCTTACAGTTCCCAGCAGCGACTCCTGAAGTCTCTTGTGTGTGCCACAAGCGTCTCGACCCGGAGGAAATGAGTTGGTTCATGACACACTTGGGTCCCTCCCCACTCTTACTGAAGTAGAAATTCTCTCCCTCCCTCCATTAGCCACCTCCCAAGCTCAGCTATACATTTCCAAAGACGTTGGCTATCTTTGAAGTGTATTCTGAATCTTTTCAAGGAATCTTGCCGGCCTAGGTATAGATGCTTTCTTGACATCTTGGTGTGAAAAACTGCTCAGAAATACAGTTGTTTCGCCACAGCTCCCTTCCACCCTCAACACCAGACCCCTGTCCCTCTGCTTCCTCCAACCCCATCGCCCTGCCTCCCTGTCACCTGTGAGAACATTCGATCAGGGTTTCCCTGGACACACCAGCATCCTTCCACCTCGTCCCAGTTGATTCATGGCTTTCATCCAGCTCCAGCCTTCACCTGCCCCCTCCCGTATAACACAACATAGTCAGAGTTGACAGCGGCCAGCATGCGGACATCTTTGAGAGACATCATTTTGCTTACCACAGGGAGCATGGATCGATTCCCGGGGAGACCTGTGTTTTAGCTGAATTTCTGTGAAGCCGTTACTTCGTGATTCATTGAAGGAAGTGGAGCTTTTCCTTAGCTCTCCCTCGCAGAGCAAACAGTCATAGCTATTAAATGCGGTGTCTAGTAACTTCCTTACTTTTTCTCCTCGGGGCTTTTACCACGCAGAGGGCTCTCATATGTGTGACTTGTTCATTCCCTCTAAGTGCCAAGCAGGGACACAAAGAGCTACTGGGGCTGCGCCTTTATAGATGAAATAACCTAAGAAAATCAGCCCTCCCACCTAGGGCTCTGATATGGGGCCTTGTCTCCGAGGTCTTTTATCATCCCCACACCCCCAGGACGTGTGTATTTGAGACAAGATTTCATACAGTCTAGGCTGGCTCAAGTTCACAAGGTAGCCAAGACTGGATTTGAACTCCTGATTCTCCTGCATGTCGTCCAAGTGCTGTAATTACAAGTGCACACTTCCACAGGCCACTTATCAGCGTCACTGAGCCGTCAGGGACCAGGCCTTCTGGGAGACTCAGCCAACATCAGCACATCTTTGGTGTGACTTTCCACTAGAACTTGACATCCAATACCCACATGTTGAATTATTGATGTTTTCCTTTTTGTGGCAGACATAATGATTTTTTTCAGGTCAGGGAACCTAGGAGTCCACTCCTTCCCTACCTGCCTCTGTCTGCATATCGTGTCAGCCATGCCCTTAAAGAGTTGCACATAGCGAGTGCCCCCTCTTTGCAGCCTCTTTGTCCGCCCCATCCCAAGTTGTCTTCATCTCCCACCTGCACAGCTGCCCAGGCCTCCTTGATGGCTTCCCTAAGAGGAGGGCCAGTGGGGGATACAGTGAAGGACTTAAACTTCAAACCAGATGTCATGACCCTGGGTTAAAGTTTCCCTTTGGATTTCTGTTCCACAAAAGAGAAACCAATGCTAAGCCTAATTGTGCTATGGAGGGTTCTTTATGCAGGGGACCTGACTGCGCTCTTCAGCCCATGTCATGCCCCTGCCTCAGCTCCCTCTGCTCCAACTGTACCTGCTCTGCCCGCAGGCCACCCTCTCCCAAGCACAGGCCTCTGTGGTGCTGTCTTTCTGTCCTTTTCTGCTCTTGCAGTAGCTGCTCTAGGTCTCAGCTCCAATGTTGCCTTTCAGAGAGGTTCTCTTGGCCGGCCCTGCTTTGTTTATCAGCTGTGGCCTTCAGTAAGTGCAGTATCTGTCTGCAGTTTTCCTTGGCCTTCTTGCCTAGATCTGGGACAGGAGTGTTGTTTGATATTAAGCACAAGAGGCAACCAGCATCAGCCACACAGATTGTCTGAGATGAGTCCAAAGTGGACGTCACACACATCATCAATAATTTCTACTCACTGACTAGAATGATAGTATCTGGATACACTGAATTAAACCAAAACATTATCAACCATTAATTTGCATCCACTGTCTTCATGTGAATGCTGGAAATTTTCCCTTTATACATGAACACGTGTTATACCTCATGGAGGGATGGGCCCAAGGCCTCTTAGATTTTTTCCATTTGTGATCCCTGCCGCTTTTTGGTTTGGGTTTCTTTGTTTCTGAGACAGGGATTCTTGTAATCCAGGCTGGCCTCACACTTGCTGTTCTGATCCTGCCACCTCTGCCTCCCAAGTGCTAGATTGCAGAAGGTTACTAGTGCAGTGCTGGGATTCAAACCCCAGGGCTCATGTCTGCCAGACAAACACTATCAGCTGAGCTGTATCCAGCCCTTTTTCCTTGTAAGAAAGAACTCCTGGGCATATAAGTGTATCCAGTAGGTATACAAACCAAACATTTACTGATAATAAATCATAAAACAATCTATTTTAAAATATGTTTAAACTACATACAATTTTATCACATATAAAGGCCTCTAACGAACATGCATCCTAATGAGATCATGTACTGCTTTAATTTCTGCATAAAGGACAAAATCTTGGCTGAATATTTGATACCATAGGATATTTTTCAGGTTTGATATTTTAATGTTATAATCATCAATGCTGAGAATGCCACTTTGTATAAATATGTAGCACAAATGTCAGAAAAAAAAATCTGTCCTAATCCCAATCCAAAATTCATGTAATAATTCTTAGGAAATTGAATTCAGGAACTCGATTAGAATTTAAAAAAAAAAAACAGCCGGGGGGTGGTGGTGCACGCCTTTAATCCCAGCACTCGGGAGGCAGAGGCAGGCGGATCTCTGTGAGTTCGAGGCCAGCCTGGTCTACAAGAGTTAGTTCCAGGACAGGCACCAAAAACTTCAGAGAAACCCTGTCTCGAAAATCAAAAAAAAACAAACAAACAAACAAAAAAAAACATTTCAGTGTAACATAATCCGAAGATATTTTAGTTTGACACATGTTGAGGAATAATGGCAGGAAAATATTGAGTCTTTCCTCCGGTTAATTCAGTAGTCTGTACAGTAAAGCCTCTGCAGTTCTTAACACACCAGAATCTCAACTCTGGCCCGAGGTGTTCATGGGTGGTGTGGACCGAGCAGCAGAGTCAAAACAAGACTGCAGGACTGTTACGCAGCCACACAGGTGACTGCTGTCTGAAAGACCCCAGACTCACTAGGGGGCTGCTTTGGGATGTTTAATCACTACATAGTTAGAAACCTTTACTGTTGCCAAAATTTTCACAACCATCACACATACAGTTTGAGCCAAACCCACTGCTTCAGAGACTGAGGTCTAGACGGCTCCCTGCCGAAGGGAAGAACTGCCTTTATCTCTTCCCATGACTGTGTCCCTAGTCCCTACTGCTTGTTAAATATTTGTGGGCTAATTTGTGTTTTATGAAAACAGAGAACGCTGAGTCAGACACCCCACATTCACTGTGAACTCAAGGAAGGGAGAAACCTAAAGAATGGGTTTCTTTTTCTCCAGTTGCACTTGAACAGATTCTCTGGCCCTGCCCGTGTGAACAGGCCCCTGCAGTCACTTAGAAGGACAGCTGTGCCGGCCACAGGCACAAAGCAGGCACAGCTGTTTCTGTCTGGTCCCCGCAGGAGGTGCCTAAGCCCCTTTAGCGTGCCTGTGCAGATAGCGTCAGCTGAAGTCGCAGGGGGAAGGTCTCAGATTATTCAACAAGTAAGTGTGAACGCGGGCTGAACTGTGGACATCTTGTTGCAGTTTTCTGAGAGCCAGGATCCGGGTGACTGGAGCCTTTTTATACCTCCCTCTCCTCCACATTGACTCCTGATTTCTTCAGGCCTCTAACGGCAGTCATGCCTGGGGGCCTAGTAGAATTACTCACATGGCACCATCTCCTGGGGACCAGAGTATGAAGGGTAGGTAGGAGATAGGAAGGTTGAGAGAGTGGACTGACGGATGATGTGAGGATGGATGGGAGGGCGAGAGAGAAGATGAGAGATGAGCGAACGGGTGGACTGATGCATACATGAATGGAAGGGAAGGCAGATGAAGGTGAATGGATGGGTAAATGGAAAGAACGGATGAGTAGACCTGGATGGGGGGGGGATGCGTGGGAATGGGGAGGATGGCTGCTAGGATGGCTTCATGAGCTGGGGGATAAAATGGAAGGCATTTTTTTTTTCTTATTTCTTGTCCCAAACAAAAACAGAGCAGCAGAGCCCTTAGCAATGAGTCCAGCCTCCATACTAAACTCCATACTAAAGAAAAGCTGGCTGCTTTGCCCCCAGCCTAGGGCAGGTGCAGGCACAGCCGCAAACTGAGTTCTGGGCCCCTTTCGGGGCTCCCCACCACATTCCCCTACAACGCCGCGCCTGACGGTGCCAGGGTGGGGGGAGCGCCCCGCCCCCACCTCCGGAGGTGGCGTCCCACGCGGCCGCAACAAGCTGCCGTTGTCCTGCGGGCCGTGGGCCCCGCACACTGGGGCTTTGTCCGGCCCCCCGCCACGATCCACGGGGGAGGGGGGCCCCACATGACCGAGGGGGTAGGAGGAGCCTGCGGCGGTGGCAGCGGCGGTGGCGGCGGCGGCGGCGGCGGCGGCAGCGGCTCCATCACTTTCCTCCGGGGCCGGGGGTCGGCGGGCAGTGGCACCGGCCACTGGACAGGGCTGGGCAGGGCCGTGGACGCCGGGCCCCTGGTTCCCCATCAGGCTGCGGGCTCTGGGCCTGGGGCCAGCTGGGCAGCTGTGAACCCAGCGCTTTCCAGGCGCCGAGCTGGGGGTGCGCCCGGCCACCCGGCCTCGGGATCATGGGGAATGGCATGACCAAGGTAGGAGGAACCCCCGCTACGCCTGGCCGTCCCCGCCCCGCGGCCGGGACCCGGGACGGGTCGCTGACCTTCTGCTCCCGTTCCGAGGTGTATGCCACATCTCTGTCACGCTCCCCTCGGAGACTCCCTCTGCCTTTCTCTGCCTGTCAGTCCTCTGCGCGACTCTGACTCTTGCTGTGTCTTTCGCTGTCCTCTCTGGGAGCGCCTTATTCTCTGTGCCTCGCTGTGTCTGTGTGGGTCTGAGATTGCTGAACTCTGGTGTCTCTTCTGTTCTTCTCTCTCTGCTCCGCATGGCCTTCCACCTGTGCCTGCCTCAATCCCCTCTGTCCGGGGTTCACTCTTGTGCCCCTTTCTGATCTCTACCTGGGACTTTCTACCCATCCCTCCTCTTCTGTCTGTCCCCAAGCTGAGCTCTCCTGACCCCTCCTGTGGTTAATTCATTGCCTGTTCTTGCATCCTTGCCAGAGGCCCAAGACCCCTCACGCAGCACCCAGACCTATCAGGGAGATGGCTTCCTGGGGTCCCATCACCAATAGAGAAGAGCTGCGGGCCCCAGCTACCATGGGTGGGAAGGAGTGCAGCCTGCCCCCTGACCCCTGCTGTCCTTCCTCCAGGTACTTCCTGGACTCTACCTTGGAAACTTCATTGGTGAGCACTTTCCACTCTGTCCCAGGCCTGTGTCCACTGTTCACACTCAGGCCCACACAACTTAGACGCTCTCAAGAATGGAGTGGGGGGAGGGAAGGGTGCCAGGCTGGGAGGAAAAAAGACTCAAGGATGATTGAGGGGTGCAAGAGCGAGCAGTCCCCAGGCTGGAAAGATCCCAGTTCAGCCTTTCCCCAAAGTTCACCAACAGGCTAAGGCCTGCACAAAGGGCTCAGGGTCTCCTCGCCCAGCTTCTCGGCATGAGGCCCACCAGCCCGCAAGGGCTCTTCCATATTTTTTGTTGAGGTCTGCCTAGAGGTTTGGCTAAGCTGGGGTTCTGAAAAGGATGCTGGACCAGCTCCTGTAAGCAGAGTCCTGAGTGGAACCGCCAGGCGGCCTCAAGCCAGGGGGTGGCAAACCTGCAGGTGTCTGCCTTTTTCTCCCCACTATCCCTTCCACAACCTTCTGTGGGGGAGGGGCAGTGCCCTCCCCAACCCTGCCTTCACAGGCCCCCAGGCTGGGTGGTCAGGAGCCAGAACTGGACATAGACCTTTGACTTGGTGATGGGAAATGTGCTGAGACAGGCTGGCTCAAGGCCTGGGGACGCAGGTGACCCACCCCACAGCCCTGGCTCCTCCCTCCCTAGGAGCCTCCTCAGCAGCTCCTCCCACATTGATTTCTGAGAGGATTCAGCTTAGCCGCGTGTTAGTTCCGCCAGGACAAGAGCCATGAAGTTGACCCCAGACTCAGCGCACATAGCGGGCATATGGGGAGCATTTGGTGAATGAGGAAGCAGGGGTATGGGAAGAAGGATTGTGTGTGTTTTATCCTAGTTATAAAAGGTACATGCCGGCACATCTCACTCCCCAGAGATGACCACCGGCAGTCCTAAGGGGCATTTTGTCAGCTATTGCAGGTACAGATGGAATATTTAAAACAAATGGGACCTCATGCTGCACGCTGTTCAGGAAGTGACATGTCCCACTTAAAACATATATTGGCGACAACCTCGTCTATCAGCTCCTGGGGATCATTTTAATTGTGGCACAGGAGTCCAAAGTACAGTTGTACTTGTTTTTTCATTCTGTCCCTTTTTGGTTGGCATTCGGTTGCTCCAAACATTTAGCTGCTTCTGCAATAAACAGAGGTGCAGAGAACTTCAGCCTCCATGTGTAACCGCTCTCTGTCCACAGATCCCTAGAAGCAGAATTTCTGAGTTAGGGGTCTGGGATGGGAAGAAAAACAACACAGAGATGGGGAACACCAACCCGTCTCTGACGGGTGCCCCATAGGCAGGGAAGGAACAGGCAAGCCAGTGGGCAGGGGGAGTGGGTCAAGCTGAAGGGAGGGGTGAGGAGGCAAGCTGGGCACTGGCCTTCTCTGCACTTGGCCCTTAGGAATAAATTAGTCCCATCTGCCAATGTGGCTCAAGTGTCCTGTTCCTTTCAGATGCCAAAGACCCTGATCAGCTAGGCCGGAATAAGATCACACACATCATCTCTATCCATGAATCACCTCAACCTCTGCTGCAGGTATCTAAGCTCCCCGTTCCAGGCTGATAGGTGGGGAGGGCAAGCCGTAGGACCGGGACTGCACCCCACCCCATCCCGACTTTCTAGTACTAGAACTGCAGCCCAGAGTGTCAGACACGCTAGGCAAATTCTCTGTTCTTGGGCCATAGTCCTTGAACAGCATCTTGACCCCAGCTGACTCATCCAGCCTCCCTGGACTGTTTTAGCATCCCTGTTTGGCAACTGAGGCCACAGAGGTAAGTGAACTCATGTAAGGTCATATGCTGAAGAAGCTGACCAACTAGAATTTGAACCTAGGCTATCTAACCCTAGAGATCTCATAGCAATCCTTAATATTAAGACCTTAATGCAGGTCTCATGTTAATCCTTTTTGCACCTGCCTTGGCATGCTTCCAACTGCCAGGTGTCTGGAACATTCCAAACAGGAGATGCCGGGTTCTATGTGTCTTGCTGTGCAACTTTGGACCATGACCTCAGCTCCTTGGGGCCTTTAGTCCAGACTGCCCCAGAGGGCTGTTGTGAGGCTGCAGAGGGCCTGCTAGGTGTGGAAGACAGTTCTGCATAAGGCATAGTCTCATTTGATGATTGGTTCTGCTCTCATGGAATCCTAAGGAAGAGATGAGGGTGTTGGGCCCCGAAGGAAGAGAGTAAGAAACTCAGACAACTGGTGCTGGGGTCAGGAGACCATTTATGCTCTTTGCAACTTTGTGCACAAGACAATCTGAGCTCCGGGCACCCATCTATTAAATGGAGATTTTGCAGTAGCACTGACTTCACAGAGTTTCTTTGAGCCCCATACAGATGCTCAACATGTATATCCCATCAATATCTAGATCCCAGGCTAGGGAGATCACTTGGTGTGTGTTTAAGAGCTCTTTCTACAGATTCCCAGCACCCATGTAAAGGCCAGACATGCCCATATATGCCTTAACTCTGGCACTGGAGGTGGGGTGAGGGAGTGGAGGTAAGAGAATCTCTGGGACCAGTTGGCTGTCAGCCTGGCTGAAAAACATCTCCAGGTTCTGTGAGAGAGCCTGTCTCAGGGAGAATAAGGCAGAGGGTGACAGAGCCGTACACCTGACCTTGGCGTGCATATACACAAATGTATATAGCCATCCCCTATACATACATATGTGTATCCATAGGTACACACACATGTACGTACGTGCATGTGCACACTCTCACAAAAAGCTCCTTGTCTTAGAGTCTGTGTCTACTACATCTATTAGAAAGAATGGTAGATTGAAAAGGCTCTGAAGATCTGAGATAAAAACAAACAAACAGGCTGTAGGGGGCTGGAGAGATGGCTCAGTGGTTAAGAGCACTTGTTCTCATAAGAGAGAGACCCAGGCTTGGTTCCCAGCACCCACATGGCAACTCACACTGTAAACTCCAGTTCCAGAGAGATCTGATGGGGACTGGGCACACAAACAGTATACATACATGCACGCAAGCAGAACACTTGTACTCATAAAATAAATATTTTAATAAAAATGGCAGAATCCACCCACACAGTTGCTGTGATGACCTTGGGTGGGGTCTTTCATCCTCTCTAAGCCTTGAACTTGTTTGCTTATTGGTCACCTGTCAAATTTAATGGTCTCTAAGGGCAGCTGACAATAATCTATGACTTTCATGGTCTGTGAAGAAATTTCCAGGCCAGTGCAATCTGATTTTGCATTCTAGGGCAGCCTCGTTCTGGAGCACTGGAGTATGTAGTCTGAACAGATTGCACAGGCAGGCTTTCCAAGTTATTAATGTGTTTATTAAGAAATGAGTGCTTAGGAAAAGCGCCCTGCCCCAACACCTCACCGGCAGCCGTCCCTCCCATCTGGGAGTTCAGCAGGCAGGGTTTGATGGTACCAAGCCAGCCTACAGCCAAACACACTGAGAAGTGAAACTGCAGATCTTGCAAACAATGTGGGATTCTATGACCTTGAAACTCTTGGAAAGGGATGGGATAAATCTCTGTGGACATAAGAGAACAAGTCCTGTGTTTTTAGGAGCCACAGCCAGCAGCAGACCAGGCACCTGAAAAGGGCTGTGTGAAGTAACAAAGTGTTGAGCAAAATCTTTGAGAAATAGCAGGGAAATGTTTGGGATGTGGACAGAAATATCCTGTGTGGAACTTCAGCAGGAAGCAAAGCCTATCAGACCAGTTCATGAAGCTGTTGTTGATGGTGGTGTCTGGTGGTGGTGGTGGTGTCTGGTGGTAGTAGTGGTGGTTTTGGTTGTGGTGGTGGTGGTGGTAGTGGTGTCTGGTGGTGGTGGTTGTCTGGAGGTGGTGGTGGTTGTGGTGGTGGTGTCTGGAGGTGGTGGTGGTTGTCTGGAGGTGGTGGTGGTTTTGGTGGTGGTGTGTATGTGTGTATGTGTTTATGTGTTGTTTGTTTGTCTTTTGAGACATGACTTGCTGTGGTAGCCCAGGCTGGCCTCTCACTCATCATCCTCCTGCCTCAGCCTCCTGAGTGCTAGGACTACAGGTCTGTGGTCAAGTGACTATGCCCGACTGTTCTTTTCAGAGTTCACACTCTTCAAGAAAAATGAGCTGTGCCCTTTTCACTGCATAACTTTACAATCCCTGCTGGGAGGAGAATCCTCAAAGAAACACCTTCCCTGTTTCCAAGTCCTCACATCCACGGCACCTGTGGGTGACGACACTGTCTTCACAGACAGAGCTGACAGTTCCATACAGATAGTACCTGTTCTTTGTGGACAAGAAACAATGGTGGCCTAGAGAGGAGCAGGAATGATCTGGGGTCACCCTGGCCGTGGCAGCTCGGGGAGGGGTACAGGCAAGGCACTACCGTCTGAGTTTGTGTTTTATCCCTGCAGGATATCACGTACCTTCGAATCTCGGTCGCTGATGCTCCTGAGGTACCCATGTAAGTTCTCCCAGATGGGCCACCAGCTGATGGAGAGCTTCCCTGGGGTGGGGGTGAGGGCATAGAACGTTCAGACCAGAAAGGGCACCCAGAGACAGACTGAGCCTGTTTCCACCATGCCCTTGCAACATGTCCCCACTAGCTCTCTCCAGAGCCTCAGCCTGCCCTGCTGTCATGTGGAGAAAGTGTCCTGTCTCCTGGGACCCAGGGCACAGCAGATTTGAGGGTCATACTTGACCTGCGTCCTGGCTTGCAGTTAAGACACCTGGTTCACAGCCAGGCTTTGGCATTTACTGCTGTGTGACCTTGGCAAAATCACTTGTCCTCTCTGAGCTACGTAACGGCAGGATGTGATGAATCGAGGGTTTGCAAAGATGAGGTGACCTGAGTTGAGGACATGGGACTGGACCTGGTAATTGCAGGGACTCTGGGAAACGGGGATCTTGTTTGGTTTGCTAGCATTCATATCTCAAGACTGGGATGGACTCAGGCCGAAGCTTGGCCCTTTGGGGCCCTTCTCCCAGCCCACGGCTCACTATCATTCCAGGTCCTCCAGGCCCCAGGAATGGCACCTTGCTGTCCCCACACCCACGTCCCTGAAAGGCCAGAATATACCCATAGTGGAAGCTCGTTCCCCATGTCCGCTGGAGAGGCGCCTACCTAGATGGTGGGGCAGCCTCTCTCGCTGTTTGCTGTGCTGCCTCCTTCCCAAGCACTGTCCCCTTCACTCTGCATGCTGGCTGCACTGAGGACCTAGGGTCTCTGTCCCTCGCTGACTGTAAGGGAGGGGGAAGCAGCTCCTGAGAGACCTACGCCCCCCCCCCCCAGCATTCCCTTCTGTGTTGCTTTCTTCTCCAGCAAAAAGCACTTCAAAGAATGTGTCAACTTTATCCACAGTTGCCGCCTCAACGGGGGTAACTGCCTTGTACACTGGTGAGTTCTGGGGTGCCCTCCCCCCATGCATGCCTATCCCGTGGGGCAGGTTCCCTCCAGCCTGTCACACTGCTGACAGTCCCTCGGGACAGACCACCCAGAGGTTCATCACTTCTGGCACCTGAGCTGTGTTTTTCTGAGACTCAGTCTCTTTATCTGTCAAGTGGAGGAATCAATGCCGTGTTCACAGGGCTACTGACGGAGCTGGGTGAGGTCACACAGGAAACCTGCTCATTCTATCCCCATCTCTCTTCACTTTGGCATGGCTGGGACTTTGGGCTAAGTCTGCTCCAGGGTCCCTGACCCCAAGGATGTATTCATCCCATGACATCTCACCAAGGGCTCTGACTGGGGCCAAGGGACTAGTTCCCTCAAGACCTAGGTCTCCAGCTGGATGGTTGTGTCACGCGCCTTTAATTCCAGCACCTGGAAGGCAGAAATAGGTAGATCTCTGTGAGTTCAAGGCCAGCCTGGTCTACAGAGTGAGTTCCAGGACAGCCGGGGCCACACAAAGAAACCCTGACTCAGAAAAAAAAAAAGAAAAGAAAGAAAAAATGACCTTGCTCTCCTCGTAGTCAGCCATCTTCCAGTCCACAGCCCACCTTCCACCTCGAGATCGCTGCACGCTCTTCTTATTTTGTCTTGTTTTGTCTCGTGGTGTGGGCAATTGAACTCAGCCACATAAACACCGGAAAAGCCTTCCACAATCACCCATTGCCCCAGCTCCACAACATTCTTGTCTACCCCTGTCTTTCAAGACTCGGCGTGATGTTCACTTCCTAGGGAGCCTCTCCCCAGCACCTCTCCTGCCCGCATTTAAGAAACCTCTCTACTTCTGTACATGGCTCTTCAAGCCCCAGAGTTATCTTGTCTTCAGGCAATCATCTGAAATTGCTGCTTTGCCTACTGACTATCTCGCCAAACAATACTGTAAGCTCCAGGGCAGCAGAGGCCATGAGTTTTGTTTTGTTTTGTTTTTCCTGGCCATACCCTAGTGCCTGAACAAAAACACTATCAGGGGAACTTTGTTGAATGATGTCTCAGCCAGTCCCTTGGAATAGGGGAGTGAGTGTTGCTCAGAGGGAAGGGAAATGTCACAGGCAAATCTTAGAGCAAGGAAGGCAGATCCAGGCAGGCTCCCCATGGTTGGAGCTCAAGGGGCAAGCATGGGGAAGGACCAGGGAGGCAAGGGAACTGGCAGGGAGGGATGTGGAAGGGAGGGGGACCTTCCTGAAGCCTGGGGTTGTCTGGGATCCAGCTTTGCAGGTATATCTCGAAGTACCACCATTGTGATCGCCTATGTGATGACGGTGACCGGACTAGGCTGGCGGGAAATACTTGAAGCCATCAAGGCCACCAGGCCCATAGCCAACCCAAACCCAGGCTTTAGGCAGCAGCTTGAGGAGTTTGGCTGGGGAAACTCGCAGAAGGTAGGGACTATGTGCAAGGCTTTGCTGTCCAGGGCTGGGGCTGGGGCTGAGATTGGGGCTGCGGCTGGGGCTGGGGCTGCAAGAGGCTTGGGAAGCATCCTTGATCTTAGCACCCATTGGAGGTTACCCACCCTGTGCCTGTCCCCTCCCTCCACTCTCACCTTGGTCACAAATGCACAATCCTCCTGCCTCAGACTCCCCAACACTGGGATTGCATCATAGGTAACCCACACCTGGTCTGGATTTCCAGGTTTTCTTTTGTTCGTCTTTTAAACTAAGCATTTAGATGTTTATGAAGCAGACTGTGACAACACAGGTGTCCCCAACACAAGGCAGTCCAGAGTTTGTCCACTTGGGGTCTGTATCCTATTCCACCAGAGTCTTTCTGAGGCCAAAAGTGTCCCTTCTCTTGGCACTCTGGGGAGAAAGCACATGGAAATATCAGCTTGGTATTTCAGTCAGCTAAGAAAGGGGGGAAGAGAAAGGAATGGAGTGGCTGGAAGGTTCTCAGAAGGCGGCACTGGATTCCAGGGCTGCCCTAAGCCAGGAACAGACAAGAGACCCCTGGGGTGTGGTGTCTTTGAGTCCAGGGATGGGGACAGAGGCTCAAGGGAAGTTGTTTAGTGCGGTTTGCAGCGAGTAAGTCTGGAAGACGGAGTGTCGAGGTTAAGTGGGGTTTAGGAAGAGGTTAGGGCCTCAAATGGGAGGCGGGCGCCTCGGTGAGTGTCGGAAAGTCTTAGAATGAAGACAGGGAGCTTAGAAGAGCTAGGTGTGGGGAGGGGGCGAGGGCGAAGGTGGCAAACTGGTGGCAGCTGGACCTATGCTCCGCTTCCCCTCCCCGCCTCAGCTTCGCCGGCAGTTGGAGGAGCGCTTCGGGGAGAGCCCGTTCCGCGACGAGGAGGAACTGCGCACGCTGCTACCTCTCTGCAGGCGCTGTCGCCAGGGTTCGGCGACCTCTGCCACGTCGGCCACAGCGTCCTCCGCCGCTTCCGAGGGGACCCTGCAGCGCCTGGTGCCGCGGGAAGCCCACCGGCCGCTGCCGCTGCTGGCGCGCGTCAAACAGACTTTCTCTTGCCTCCCGCGGTGCCTGTCGCGCAAGGGCGACAAGTGAGCGCCCTGCCCGCCACTCCGCCTGTCCTCACGCCACAGCCCTTCGCCGGCGGCCAGGGCTTCCCGCATCCGGGATGCGCCCAGAGCTTGTGGGAGCCTCGCCCATGCCCAATGTCCACCACGCTTGTCTGCGTCCGTCCTCAGTGTCCCCTTTGTGAGTCCGTGTTCCGCCGGCCTGCTTCAAGCCACCTGGTGCCTTAGTCCTTGAGCCCGGGGAAGGGGTCCTAGGCCTCCACCCAGACAGACGGGGAGCAGGAGGTTGGTCGGGTGGGGCGGACCGGCCTGGAGGAGATTAAAGAGATGCGGACGTTGCCTGGTCCAGTGCCTCTGGTCATTCTGCAGAGCCTGGGCTCTGCAGCCTGCGTGAGGCAGGCCAGGAGCAGCTTCCAGGGGCCCGGGGAAGCGCCATTCTCCATTAGTCTGCAGAGCTGAATTCCAAGACCATACCCTTCTCAGACACCCCTCCCCCAGTCCCCATCTCTCCCAGAGCCCTGGACTCCTGACGCCCCCCCCCCAGCTCTTTGGACCCTTCACCTCTCTGAGGCCCCTCCCTCTTCTCCAAATAACTGGCCGGTGTGTGCCAGTTGGTGGTGTTGCCTTCACGTCAGCTTTAACGGTCTGAGATGACTTTATACTCAGGGAGAACACCCAGGATCAGAGAGGCCAGGCTGCTGGCCCAAGCACACACAGCTAGAGCAGGTCATTCCAGCTGTGGCAGGAAGGAGGAAGCAACTCCTGGTGTGGAGGTTCCTGGAGAGGAAGACCCAGCACCAACTGGGGTGCAGGGGGTGGCAGGACACCCAATAAAGAGTAAGCAGCCCTGTGGATGGACAGACTAAGGGGTGTCACAAGAACTGATTACCCGAGGGAGCTGAAGTCGCTTTTGCTCAGTAGACTCTTGGCTTCACAGCTGATGGGGCACAGCCCCGGGGAACTGAGCAGAAGGAATGGTGGGCTACCCACACCAACCCCCAATTCTTCATCCACTCAAATGTTCATTGAGCCCACAGTGTGCCGGACTGTGCTGGACTCTGGGGCTACAGCAAGGAGCACACCTCTGTCCATGGCTGACCTTCTAGTGGAAGAGACCAGATAAAAGAGGGGGTAAGAGAGTGGACCATCTTGCCATCTGACAGGAGAACGGGGAGCGACAAGTGGGAATCCCAAGTGGCAGGAGCGGTTAACTGAAAAGACCCGGAGTTAGGGCTTTGTGAAGAGAAAGGGTGACTGTGCTCCCCAGAGGACAGGGAGCCTGCATCCTCCTAATTGGCCAGTGCCACCACAGTCCACCCGTCTTCTAGCCCTTCTGTCCCGGACAGAGTCATTCCCTCTTTGAAACGATAACGTGGTCCCATCGTCCACAGACAAAACCAAGCCCTTTGGTATAGTGTTCCAGACCCTTCCAGAGGCTCCCTGGATGGAGTGTCGCCTCTACACACGGCCTCAACAGTGCAGTGCTCTCCCCTAGGACACTGTTGCCGTCCTAAACACTCGAGCTCAGCCGATCCTCATCCCACCCTATAAAAGAACAACTAATTCCTACTCATGTTCACATACATACACAGCAAGGGCTGATGCAGCTGAACTACTCAGCACCCTTCATACTGCAAAGATTTCTTGATAATAAAAGAGAAATTCTAGAACTGGGCGTGGTGGTGCATGTCTATGATCCAACACTCAGGAGGCAGGGGCATAAGGATTTTTATTCAAAACTAGCCTGGGATAAATAGAGAGGCCCTGTTTCAACCTCCCCCTCCTTCTAAAAGACACCAATCCCCAAAATATATCAGTGTGGAAATGTTCCCATACAATCTCAGAGGATCTTGGACCCCACCAGGAACCTGGAAATTCTAGATGTAGTTCTCAGGAGGTGGCAAGGGGGCACAGACACAGAGCTCTGGATCCTGGCCATCCCTGGTGGTGCCAGAGCTTCCTAATAACTATAAGTTATTGAAGACCCACTGGGGAAGGATTCAGCCAGGCCAGCAGGAGGATGAGCAGCCACTTGGTAGGCAATTCCAAAGCGTGAGGGGAAAGTACAATCCGTGGAATGCCTACATGGAATTGAGAATGGGAGGCTGGCCTAGCATCCTGGTCCCTGGGCTTCTCTAAGGTTGCATGGAGGTCACCTGTGTGCCTCCCGTTGTGACAGGAATAGGTTTGAGAAGCATTTTCCTTTTCCAACTTCCACAATGCAGGTCCTGAGGAAAGACTGACAGGTGGGCCTTGCGTGGCACCACTATGTAGAAGGTACTGAGGCTGGAGGATGCTTTAGTTCAGGAATCAGAGACCAGTGTGTAACATAGCAAGATGTCTCAGAAAAACGAGACAAAAATAGGCCGTTTACAGGTGGTCTAAGAGAACAGAGTGTAGATGCTGGGCTGGAGCAAGATCGCTCCTCTGCTGAAGACTTTCTCTACCCCTCACCTATACTCACAACCACCACCCCTAACCCCATCCCCACCCCGTTGCACTCTGAGAGCTCATTCTTGTCCCTGGTGCTCCAGGACAGCTGGCCACCAGGAGAGGTGGAAGGCCAGGGCCTTGGGGTAGAGGAACTGAACAGAATGAGAAACTTTATCAAGCCAACTTTCACTTTCTTAGGGTCCGTATTCCATCCAGGTGACCTGGTAATTCCCCAATGCTTGCATAGCCAGCGCACCGTCCCTAGCGTTTGCCTAGGAAAGAGTCTGTCAATGGGAAATGTATGGCAGGAACCGTGGCTCCTTTCTGTCTCCAGGACTGGTTGGTGGTACAGACAGAAAGTTGATGCTAGGAAGGGTTGTGCTGGGAAGATGTGGGCAAGACTCTCTTCCGCATCCCCTGAAAGGCCATAGCTCAACAGCGACCTACCAGACACAGCAGGATGCAGAGGTTTTTCTGGGTAAGGAGCAGGGTCCTGGAAAAGCCTGGCCAGGCGGGCTTGAACTCACAAAGCTTCAGCACCCTCCTGGAGCCTAGGCACCGGCCCATAAACTGTGACCTTGGACCGTCCACATGGTCTCAAGGCTGAGTGTAGCGTTCCCCAATATATACTGGGGAGCTTTTGACACCCTTTTAAAATAACGTTAGCCTCTCACTGCCTGTGACCTCTCCATCCTTTGGAGGCCTTTCCTCCCACCCCAAACTCTCACCCTAAATGGCCAACCTCAGCATCCTGAGAGCCATCTTTTCAGGACCTCCTGCAGGAAAGCCCCTTGCTCAGGCATCACAGGCTTTCTGAAATTAGCTGCTTTGAAGAGGCAGTTAAAACTCTCTGAAGTCTCTCCCCTGAGCCGCAGCATCCAGCTGCACATCAGGACACCGTCCTCACCACGAGCACCCAAGTCATCTCCAGCTCCCCTCTCCCGAGACACTTAGTGTCCCCCTATTAACTCCATCTGGCTTCTGTCTCTCCTGATAATAAAGTCACTAGCTGCCGAGTTCAAAGAAGGAAGCATCTAGCCTTCACCAAGATGGTCCCGCACCTGGTGAATCCATCTTACTCCAAACAGTTTCACTGGGTCTCCAGGATCTCACCCTAGTTACAAGACCTCCGTGCTCCTGCTGCCCATCTATATCCAGCATCTCTCTCTAGGTCACTATAGACACACACACACACACACAAAACATGGCTGGTGGGGGGGGGGCGCTTCTCCTGACCCTCAGCAATCCCCTCAAGCCCTCAGAAGGTCCTTTCTAGTGATGAGATGGTCATAACCTGCCCTTCTTCAGGGTCACCTATGGCTCCTCACTGTCCAGGTGCTGTAGGCCCCTCCTCCCCCTGAGGCCACAGGAAGTACCCCTCCCAGGCCTTATCTCTGGTCTCTCTCTCTCTCTCTCTCTCTCTCTCTCTCTCTCTCTCTCTTCCCTAACTTTCTTTCTTTCCGTTTCTAAATGCTTCCTCTCTCTCATCTGGCCATTACAGCCTCCGACACGGTGCTCTCTCTGCCTACGTTGCTTCTTCCTTCCACCTTCCCCGGCTGCTCCCCTGCTTAGCCATCTCTTCCTGGAGACAACTTTCCCGGGTGCGCCCATTGATTTAACACACTTACTAAGCTCTGGCTCATTGTTTTTCCCACGTCATCCCTCCTGCTTAGCCATCTCTTCCTGGAGACAGCTTTCCCCGTGCACCCATTGATTCAACTCTGCTCTCCCCCAAGATCCTAGAATGAGCCTGTCATCTTCTCCTGCCACACCGGGATCTGCCTAAGGGTGGCGACATTGAGCACAGAGCCTGGCGTTCACTCACCATCCAGTAAGTGTTGAATGGGTGGCTTCATGGCCAGCCCCTTAAACTTTACATACTGCTATTCAGAGAAGAGTGTTTTGGGGCATCCTAGTGGCTGCCTGCCTCTCCACCCACCAGGGCACACACGACCTTCACTTCAACCTTCCTTCTGTCCCAGCGCTCGTGGCTAAAGCTTTGCCTTCAGAGATAATCATGATTGGCCTTCAAGTATCTCTTCTTCCTTAATCTCTCTTCACCTCTCCCCACCACATGGATTCCATATCTGCACATTTTCCCAACAGATATAATGTATTTATAACCCCTAAACCAACACTCTGCAAGCAGAAGGGACTGGAGGAGCTGGGAAGGAGGAGTTAATGAAGGGGGGTGCCTCTCAGGAGAGCGGAGCTGGGTTTTCAGGGTGACGGTAGGCTTGATGAGCAGTTAGCTATTCGTGGCTCAGGGGAGAGGTTTGGGAGAGTTTTTTAAATGCTTCTCAAAACAGCCAGTTTCGGGCATGCAGATAATGGGAAAAGGCTTTTTGGGGGACCCAGGGAATAGCTGGTCAATCCTGAGGGAAGTGAGTGAGCTAGCCTGCAGCACAGACCAGGTCAGTGTGTGTCCTCTCAACCCCATCAGCCTGGTCAGCTCAGGCACATCTTAGCCAAGCCTGAAAGTAGCCCCACCCTCTCTAGCAATTCGCTCATGCCCTCCATCAGCCTGACTCCATCTGTCCCCACTACCTGCCCTGCCTTGAGTCCCATCGTTCTGTTTCCCTCAAGTCACACCCACCACTCTGCTGTCACCCACAGGTCCATCCCCCTGCCCCACTTGCCCCTCCAGATCCAGATCCCTTACTGGTCCCCTGTCCATATCTGCATGCCTCCTTTTTGTTGTCTGCTTATCTGCCATCCTTGTGAATGTCTCTCCATTATCTGTGGTTCATTGCTATGTCCTCATCTCCCATGCTATGTCCCTAGTGCCTCCTCAGCATCCTGTCTACCTGTGACCCCAACTAAATCATCCTCCAGACCCTTCATTCCCGGATGTCCCTCCCAGCATCTGAATCTATCCCCTCCGACCCCTCATCAACTCTTTCCTTACCCTCAGAGTGGAAGGGTCTTAAGTTCTGAAACTGACATATCCCATTAACCCTAGCAGGCCTTCAGATTTCCCAGTGTTCTCTTCTCTCTGCTCAGGTGGAGATAGCCTAGCAACTTCTCTGGGCCTTGGTCTCCCCACTGTCTTCTTCACTGCTGGTCCTTTCCAATAGCTCCAGATTAGTGAAAAAAAGACAAGGAGTGTTCCTATAGGATGCCAGGAGCCTCCCTATGCCAGGCCCTTTGCCTGACTACAGTAAGGGCTTAGTCTCATAACCCACTCCTGTCCCCTCTCTGGCCTGGATCTGGGGTCTGAGGGTCCCAGGTGAATTGGTTTCTGTTTACCCTTCCTCCCAGGGTATCAGGAATGGAACCCCAAATACTCTCAAAGCTCAACAACCTCTTAGAAGTTCAGAAACCCTGGTAAGGATGCTAAAGGTGCTCCCATCTGACCAGCTGCCAAATCGGAGAGGACCTGGGGGTAGAAACAACTAATTACCCTGCATCTCTTAGCCAAAGCACCCAGTGCGAACAGGCCAAAGCCACAGAGCTAATGCTTGGGCCCTGACTGATGCCAGGCGTCCTCCGAAGCATCCCCACAACTTGTGTGACAGAAACACCATTATCCCTTTTGCCATCAGACACCGCCTATCCTTACCTGAGCTCACATAGTGTGTTACTAGGAGGTCATGGCTGCCTAGCGGCCGGGGAGAACAGGTTCTGAGGGCCTGGTGCAGAAGCCCAGAACCTTCAGGAGAGTTGCCTCTCCTGCTGGAAGAGAGCTGTTGAATTGTTGATCTTATTACTATGTCTGCCA
>NC_022033.1:25564926-25565834 GCF_000317375.1 Microtus ochrogaster | reverse complement strand
AATTCCCGGCAACCACATGGTGGCTCACAACCATCTGTAATGAGGTCTGGTGAGAGGGCTCAGTCTTAAACAACTCTCTGGCTCTTCCAGAGGGTAGGAGTTTGGTACCCAACAGTCATGTCCAGAATGGCTCACAACCACCTGTAGCTTTAGTTCTAGGGCATGCGACAGGCTCTCCTGGCCTCCATCGTCACCTGCACAGACTTAGCACACAGGCACAAACATAAATAAAAATAAATCTTAAAGAAAAAGCCCACCACTTAAAGAAGCTCCTGGAATCCCAGACCACAGGTCAGGCCTCCCAATGCCCTTAGCACTAAACTACAGCAGTTTGTTTGAATTGGGGTTTATTTAGTTTATTGGGTTTGTTTGTTTGTTTGTTTGTTTGTTTGTTTGAGAGAAGGTCTGGAACAGCCCAGGCTGGCCTACACTTGAAAGGTGGCAGAGGACAGTCTTGAACTTCTGATCCTCCTGCTTTCACATCCCATGTACTGGGATTACAACTGTGTGCCATCATACCTGGTTCTCGTGTAAGTTCATTTTATTGTTTTTAATGATTTTTAAAAATTGTAATTACATCATTTCCCCTTCCCTTTCCTCCCTCCAAACCCAGTCCCATGCACCCCTTCTTGTTCTCTTTCAAATTCATGGCCTCCTTTTTCTTTGTTGTTGTTGCTGGTGGTGGTAGTGCTGGTGCTGGTGGTGGCGCTGGTGGAGGTGGTGCTGGTGGAGGTGGTAGTGGTGGCGCTGGTGGAGGTGCTGGTGGAGGTGCTGGTGGAGGTGGTGCTGGTGGTGCTGGTGGAGGTGGTGGAGGTGGTGCTGGTGGTAGTGGTGGTGCTAGTGATGGTGATGGTAGTAGTGTTTGTGCTGGTGGTGCTGGTTATGCTGGTGGTGCTGGTGTGTGTGTT
>NC_022033.1:25559900-25564616 GCF_000317375.1 Microtus ochrogaster | reverse complement strand
GTGTTTGTGCTGGTGGTGCTGGTTATGCTGGTGGTGCTGGTGTGTGTGTTCCTAAATACTTGAGTACAACTTGCTCAGTCTGTAAATGTATACTTGTAAGTATATGCTTTCGGGGCTTACCATTTGGTATTGGATAATTAATTGGTGTGCTCTTCCCTGAGAAGACTATTTCTCCAGCTCTCAGCATTCCTTAGTTGCCTGTGGTTCTTTGTGTAGAGTTGAGACCTCACCTGGTTGTCTGCGGTTCTGGGGATGGGACCCAGGGCCTCATGCACACAAGGGGAACACTACCAAATGAGTTCCCAGACGACTAGTGTTTCCACAGTGGGATCTATTGTTACTCCTACTGCCAGACTTATTTATCAAAGTTGCTGATTGAGAAAGGGAAAGTGGCAAAAGTTCCCATGATGGGAACTAAAGGGGACAGCTGCTGCCACCTGCTGGGGGTGCCCACTAACTTCAAGCAAATTCTCTTCTGCCTGCAGCCTCTTCTGTGACATCTGGAGCCCAGAGTGCTCCTGTGGGTGGCACCCAGGATGAGTTGGCCCAGCGTCTGTGCCCGGGCAGCATGTTGGTGTGGTCTAACTGGAGCATGGGTGCACCTTCCAGCTCCTGGACATGTCGCTTCCTGCAGGGCAAGTGCCCATAGTGTGGCACAGGCCTGGACAGTGGAGAGCGCTCACTCACGATCGGGGCCCCCCCATGGTCGTAGCTGGGAAACAAGACACCACACAGAGGCACCAAGAATGAGAAACAATGTGGGCATCAGGGCAGGGGGCAGATTCCTTTAAGGCCTATAGGGACGTAGGTAGGGGCACCTTTGGAGGTGAGACAAGGGCACAGGACTTGGGCAGGTGTTTAAAGTGGGCATTAGGGACAGTGGGCACAAGACGGGCATTGACGAATAGCAATGGGCAAGGGATGGGCAAAAGGCATGGAGTGATCATATAGGGGTAGGAGGCAAGGGACATCGACACTGGAGCATGGGGTAGATGAGGATGGGGCATGGAAGTGGGCACAGGGCATAGGCGCACAGGGAATGTAGGCGTAGGATATGAAAGCTTGGCCTAAATCCTGTGTTTGGATGCCAGTAGCTAAAACACAGTACCTGTAGAACTCTTGTCTTTGGAAAAATGAACACAGCTTTAAGGCAGAATCCAAGACTACAGGCTGGCTTCTTCCCAGGGCCACTGTTCTTTACAGATTGCTAGAGGGGAACCTACTGAGGGTGGGGTGGGGCTTTCAGCAAGGACGATGTCCTCTTTGTCCTCCCCCTGCCTTGTGAGTGAGGTGACTTATCGGATTCTGATTATGGATGCCAACATAATAAATCCCTTTTAACAATGTGTCAATGTGCCTCTGCTTTTTTTCTTATTTCTTGGTGCTGGGACTCAAACTCTGGGCCTTGTGCATGCTAAGCATTTGCTCTGCCACTGAACTACACCCCCAGCCAATAAGCCGCTTCTGTGTGGAGAAAATGGTGTGATTTGGCAACAGACTGAAGTTCACTGCATTTTTTCGTCCAGCCATTTCAGGAATGTTTATTGAGTTGCTGCTGTACTCCAGTGCCCAGTGCTGGATATGGGGGACAGGCCAAAAGAGTGTTGTCTTTACTCTCTTGGGGTTCACAGCCGGCTTCCAGCTGAGGTCCTAGGACTGCCCCCACTCCTGACCTTCACAAATGTGATGATGGTAAGGAGTTACATAACAGCTGAGTTAAAAACCAGGTTTATCATTCACTAAATGTGCAACCTCAGGAAGCGACTTTCAGAACCCCCACCTGTGAAGTGCTCTGCAGAGGGCATGGTGTGAGGTGTGAGTGCGGATGGGTGGATAAGCTCTCCAGGCCCACTACAAGTGGCCACTGGCTTGGGAAGGGGCAGAGAAAACACTGACCCACTGGACAGGCTGACTTCGGCCACACCCTTGCTGTACCCCAGCTCCAAGCTGAGGTTGGGGGAGCCTAAGTTCATAGGACATCCAGCCGGTCCTCTGTCCTCCGAGCTCTCCCAGGGCCAAGGCTTCTATGGGATCCAGGTTGAGAGCTTGGCCCAGAAGGCACTCCTCCCCACACCAGTCACTAGAGGGCGCCAGGGCTCGGGGGAGCTGTGTTGAGCAAGCTCCTTCCTGTCCTTGGAGCCCTCCAGAGTCCACAGGCCAAACACCGGGACCTGGAACAGTGCGGCTCCAACGGCTCTGGCTCCGCAGTGTGGGAAGAGGGTGGCAGAAGAGAGGAAAAGCCAGAACTAGGGTACTTGAGAAGCCTCTGTGGCTTGTCCCACTCCATAGGGACACTGCTTAGATTCCACCCTTCTCCCCTGCCCCACCTCAGGTCACACCTGTGTCTCTGCAGCCCCTCTGTCTGTGTCCAGGTTTCTTCATTTGTTTCAGCTACTGCGGATGACAATCTCTCTGTATGCTATGGTCCCTCTCCGAAAGGTCTACTCTCTCTCTCTCTCTCTCTCTCTCTCTCTCTCTCTCTCTCTCTCTCATCTGTCTGTCATCTGTCTGTCGTCTGTCTGTCTACCCGTCTCACTCAGTTTCAGAGCCTGGCTCTGCCCTCCCACCTCTTCACCCTGCAGAAGCTCACAGCTTCCGACTGCTGGCCTCTCTTGCCCGCCTCCTTAGACTTGACAAGGGCGGTGAGAGAGGAGGGAAGGGCAGCGTGGTGGGCCCACCTCCTTTTGCCTTTCTAGGCTGGGAGGCTGGGCCAGTGGGTCTTTTAACGGCTCGGGCAGCCTGTGCAGATCGCCAGCCCTGAACACTTTGCCTGGCTCTGCAGTCAGCATGCAGCAGCAACCATCATCAGGGCCCTTGGCTCCTTCTGCAGAGCCCACCAAGCCCCCTTACAGCTACATAGCCCTGATTGCCATGGCTATCCAGAGTTCGCCGGGTCAGCGGGCCACCCTCAGTGGCATCTATGGCTACATCATGGGCCGCTTCGCCTTTTACCGGCACAACCGGCCAGGCTGGCAGAACAGCATCCGCCATAACCTGTCCCTCAATGAGTGCTTCGTCAAGGTACCTCGTGACGACCGCAAGCCGGGCAAGGGCAGCTACTGGACCCTGGATCCCGACTGCCATGACATGTTCCAGCATGGCAGCTTCCTCCGCCGCCGCAGACGCTTCACCAAGCGCACAGGTGCCCAGGGCACCAAGGGCTCTATCAAGGCAGACCCCAGGCCTCTCAGATCCACCAGCCGGGACCCAGGCACCCCTAACACCACTACTGGCAAGTTGTGCCCATTCCCACCAGAGGTGCCAGACCCCAAGGGCCTAAACTTTGGGGGTCTGATGGGGTCTTTGCCAGCCAGCGTATGTACAGCAACAAGTGATGCCAGGCCCCAGTTGCCCATTGGACCCAAAGAGATGTGCTCACCCAAGTCTGCAGGCCCAAGAGAGCTCACCTCGCCCTCCCCGTGCCCAGCATTCGGCTTTTCTGCTGCCTTCTCTGAAGCAGAGAGTCTCAGCAAGGCCTCCACACCTGGTGTGGCCCCTGAGGGCATGGGGAGCAGCTACCAGTGCCGGATGCAGGCGCTGAATTTCTGTGTGGGGACTGACCCTAGCCTTGAACACCTCTTGGCCTCGGCAGTTCCCACCCCCGCACCTTCGACTCCTTCAGCCTCTCACCGGGCCCCACTGCCCCTGCCAGCTGACTCCAAGGAACCCTGGGTGGCTGGGAACTTCCCTGTCCAGGGAGGTTCCGGGTACCCCCTGGGGCTACCTCCTTGCCTTTACCGGACACCAGGAATGTTCTTCTTCGAGTAAGTGACTGCAGCGGATTGCTCTGCAGGGCCTCCGTCAACTTTTCTCTGCAGATTTAGTCTGGCTATAGGACCTAGGACACTCTTCAAGGACCCAGCCCTGGCAGGCCAAGGACTGTGAGGAACGGAAGGCAGAAGTGAGCAGTCGTCAGCCAGATGCCCCCGGTCTCCTGACAAACTTGGGATGGGGCCCTCGAGACTTTCTCTGTGGTTCTCAGGGCTAATAAAGCCAGTGTGATGGTGAAGGTCTGTCTGAATGACTGGGGCTAAGGGTGTGTGGGCACTGTGGTATGGGGGGTGCTCTAGGGGAGGGGGACCTGCCTGGAAAGGTTCTGCTTGAGACTTTCTCCTGCTGGGGACTTTCTTGGGGAGTTTCCCAGGAAGGGAAAGTAGGGCATGAGGGCAGGCAGAGGGGAGAAGCAGCCAAGATCCACAGAGTATGGGAAAGCCGGGCTGGCGGAAGAGGCTGCCTTCAGGCCTTGAACGGTAGCTAGATGCTGTCTTTATGAAGCTTCATCATGCCCACTGCCATCCCCTCCTAGGCTTGTTTCTGTCATCTTGCCTGGGTTCTATGGAATATCAGCCCAGTTTACAATAGAAGAATCCAAGGCTCGGAGCTCACCCCAGCTCCAGGAGAAGATCAAAAGACTAGCGAGTGCAAGGGTACCCAGGTCTGTGTGGCTGACACAAACTGAGGGAAGTACAGGCTAGAGAGCTGGCTGGGGACAGTGTAGGATGCCCCAGAGGAGAAATTGAGCCTTTCTGAACCTGGGGCTGATAAGACACCCTTCACTCTGCGGACAGGGAATCGGGGTTTAAAGGCAGCGCCTGGTCTTTATTTGAACTCTCCACAGTGATGGGACCTCTCCTGGGTCCCTGGGTCTCTGAGGTCTCCTGCTTACTTTTTGCCGAAATCATATTGCATTAATTTGTGTGTGTGTGTGTGTGTGTG
>NC_022033.1:25503168-25559545 GCF_000317375.1 Microtus ochrogaster | reverse complement strand
CTGTCGCTCCAGCACTTCCAGAACAGAAGCAAAGGGCTTCCTGAGACTTGGTCTCCTCTACTGCACCATGGGTATGGGCTGAGGCAGTGGGAAGGAGAAATGCTGGTGTGGCCCCATTTCGTCTCCTACAGAGAGCCCACAAGGCCTTATGTCTCATGAGGTGGCACCCAGTGGCTGCCCTTTCTTAGTCAGGTGACCTAGTCTCCTCCACAAGTCCTTCCCTGGGCAGCTTATCCAGTGACTTCAGGCTCTGTGACTCCCCTTCCCTTCACAGGTCCCCTGGGGCTGTAGAGGAAGCTGGCCTGCTGGCTGGCCTGACTGAACTGTCTGGTTCCCACAGACTCCAGAACTGAGGTGGAGGGGGAGCTGAGGAGCGCAAGCTTGGTATGACTGGAAGGAGGTGGGGAATGCCTGATCAGCTGGGCGAAGGAGACTGCTCCCTTCTTCCCTCCCTTTTCCCCTCCCAACCATGCCTGCTGCACCCCAACCGGCAAAACAGTGGGCTGTTGCAGTGGGGAGGTAGCAGGCAAGGTCCTCTGTAGTGAGGGGCGCAGACACACAGAGCAGGGGACCCTCATTCATGTGATGTGGGGTCAGCATTGTGGAGTGTGGGAGTGGGTATGCTGGGGAGACACGGTCCCTAGTGGTGATTCTTTCTCAGCTGGGTCAGGGAAGGAGGCCGCGGTTGGGCACTGTTCCTTGCTTTGCATTCCTCTGGAGCCCTGGTGACCCCAAGTCCCTTCTCAGCCTGGCAGGAAGAGGAGAAACCAGCAGGGCTGGGGAAAGCACCCAGCCTCCCCAGGATGTTCAGCCTCTGAGCCCAGGGCCCATGTCCCTGCAAGGAAGGCTGTCACCTCTGTGCCTTCCAGGGCTTGGGCTGGGGTGACAATGAGACTTGGGTTCCTCTCTGGTTCTCTGGTTGGTACTGCCCATACTGTCATTCCACTGGTCTCCACCCAAGGGAGTAGCTAGCTCATAAGCAGGCTGAGGCTTTGCAGGCCCAGTCCTTAGGAAACACGGGGGGGGGGTGTTAAGATAGAGGGGGAGAGACAGCAAACTTAGCTATGACCACACCTCTGTCCTTAACCCCCAAGACTACTTATCTGTCGAGAAATGGTGATATTCCCAAACAGCTAAGTAGGACCTTGGTCTAAGCCTACCTGGAATGCAATCTTGGACCAAGACCAGTCCTTGGAGCCCTGGTTTCACTCTTTTTGTCCAGAGGGCATGAAATAGGTCGTCTGATTCAACGTGTGAGTCTCGGGAGTATCTGGCCTGGGGGACAGCCTGGGAGATGTCCCATCCCTTGGTCAGGAGGCCTAGACATCATGATCTAACACTATGCTCAGTATCCAGCGGGGACCTTACCACTGGGCATCCTGACCTCACATTCTTTCTGTGGCTTCCAGATGCTTCTGCCTCTTGCCTGACTGCCCCTATTGGGAGGTAGGGTGTAGAGCCAGTAAGTACCCTCATCTAGGTCATTCTAGATTAAAACATCTTGATACAGATGGTCAAAGTCACGCAGCAAGGCACAACAGAGGTGTCTCCTCAACCCACCCCATGCAACTCGTAGGGGCAGAGATGTGGTATCTGACGCCTCAGGGACTCCTTCAATGGAGGCTCATCTGTCTCCAGGCCCAATTCTAGGGACCACTTACTTTTCTTCAGAAAATTAGAGCAGACGGGTTTCTGAGACCAAATCAAATCCTAAAATGGTAGAATCAGTATTTAAGACTATTCCAGAGTTTTTAATCACGTCAGCTCAGATCTGTGGAATGCAGTTGACAAGGACTGCTGACCCTCTTGCATTATGTGCATTCCACGAAGCAGAAAGGGCCTGTTCCAACAAAATATAGCCGCCCTATTGGACTGGCATTACCTGCTGGCATTTGGTCTGGCTGCCCAAGGTCAGAGTGCCCATCTGCCTTCAGAAGGGCACGGATGGGGTCCCCACCACACCCCCAAGGGCCCACCTCCCTCATGGACTCCTCCACTGAGCTTATCACAGGCCTGCCTCCCGCCCACTGCTTCCTTCCCTGCTGAAGGCATTCCCCTGCCTGAGTTACAAGTTACTCATGCCTTCCCACACCCCCAGACAGCATTTGGCTGGTGAGAGACCCTCTCCCCCAGAGGGCGGCTTCCTGCAGCTGCCACAATGATGAGAAAGCAGGGGGAGGTTGTGTTGGCCTGGCACATCTGCCTGTGGGGAATGCAGAAACCAAGGAATCCAGGCCCAATATATCCTCCCTGACCAAGCTCCCATCACCCCCTAACCCAGGCGGCTAGAGGCAAGACTGCCTTCATTGCTGCCGCAGCTGTGTGGCCTGGGAAAAGAACTTCCTTTCCCTGTTCTTCTGAAGGATACAAATGCTATTGTTCACCCCCAGGGGGCTGATGGAAGGACTCTGTAAGTTAGCATTTGCAAAATGCTTAAAGCTAGGCCTGGTGCTCAGAATTGCAATATAAATGATAGTTAAGTGAAATAAATCTGTATTCGGGGGCTGATATGTCCCCTTTATCCCCTGCCAAGATGGTGTCTCACTGCTCTAGAAGACGGGGACAGAATGTAGAGGCAGGACTAAACAATACTGTCCTTTCGATTTCTTGCTGTGTGGATTCACTTGTCTGAGCCTCAGTTTCCTCGTCTGTAAAATGGGGTGCTGTTTTTGATGCCCAGGGCTGGCATGTGGGACCCCATCTGCATCCTCGTGTGTAATTTTGTCAGCAGAGATGAAATTAGAATTAAGAAGTATCCACACCTGAGGTCTCCCCAGTCTCCGCCCAGGTTTCTCAGCCCCACCCTTCGAGTGCACACACAGCAAAGCCATACACGGGAGGCTCCTCTGCGCTCCTGCTCCTCTGTCCTCACCCTGCTGGTAACTGACGGGGTGACTCAGAGGAACAGTTGGTAGGCAGAAGGAAGTGGCTCCACAGCTAAAAACAGACCAGAGGCTCCATTAGTCACTCATCAGCCAGGAAGGCCAGGGATGCCCCCAGGTCACTGTCCTCTGGGCCGGTCCCAAGGTAGCCCAATGTCACTTAGGTACACGGAGCACAGCAGCTGGTCCTCCCTCCTTGCTGGCTCCTACGAACTTCTCCACTCCAGAGCTCTGCACCCGCTGCCTGCTCTCCAGAGCCTGTCCCCTCCTTGCAGGGTGGCGTGCTACGTACAGTTTCTGTCATTGGTCAACACCACCCCAAAGGACGCCCCCAAAGCCTGAGTCCAGCTAACTGTACCTCACCTTCCCTCTCCTACAGCGTCGCGCCGCCTTCACACGGCCCCACTGTGAGGTGGTCACAGTGGTAGGGTCTGCACTTATCCATCTTCACCTTAGAGTACAGGTTTGGGGGCAAGGGCTGTGTCTGCCCTGTTCACTTTCCCTCCTCTCTACCTCACAGTAGCTGACGAATACACAGTAGGGATATGGCGGATGCTTACCAAGTATGTGGCGCCTTGGCTACCCATTCATCGTCCTCAGTGGGCTGTCCCAAAGGAGCCCAGGGACTCCCTGCCTCACTCAGCACCACCTAGGGCTTCTGGGTAAGGGCGTCCATTTGAGGTCTCTCCCTTCACTTCTGCCTGCACAGCCTTCCACTACCCTCCACAGGGCTCTCTCCTCGCTCCCAGCCCCCACCAAGCATCCTCAGAAAAACACTCCCTGACCACTGTCCCGTTCTCCCCCAGTCAGCGCATGCTAAGGTCAGTGTGCTTTGTCTCCTAGTAGCTCCCTGAGACCAGGGACTTTGTCTGGTCACTGCTGTCCCTTGCTGCAACCACTGAAATAGCCTGAGACTGGCTCAGGAACCTGCTCCAGGCTCTGCCAGGGCATCTCACTTGACTTTGGCACTGACCTTGGGAAGCAGGTATTATCATCACCCCGTTTTACGGACAGGAGCCTGAGGCTTAAAGAGAGCAAGTAGGTAGATTTGAACCCGGAACTGCACGTCTATGACTGCCCTTGAAGCATCTGAGTTCTCCGGATTCACTGCTGTCTCTGCTAAAGCCACTGGATGCAGCCTCCTCTGCTCTCCCTGGCCGCAGTCTCTCCCAGTTACCCAGCAGGCTGTGGGCAGATAGCCGTCTGGAGCATGAATATTACCATACTCTTCCTCTGCTCAGAGTTCTTCTGTGGCTCCAGTACCCCGACTCAGCCTGTCCCCCAAAATTATTTCCTTCAACATATGCAAAACCTTCCTAGAATGTGCTCAGGCAAGTTTGCTTTCAGGCTTTCTGTACTTCTACACCCTGCCCCGCCCCCATATCCTCCCCACTACCGTAGAAAGCCCTGTTCATTTGCTCTCACCAGGAGTGTCACTCCTAGAGAGATGACACGTCAGGTTGGTGACTTTTTCCTGCCCCTATGGTCTCCTGAGTTTTCTTCCAGCTTCTTCAAGCCACTATCCTTCCTCTGGGGTCCCAGAGGTTGTGAGCGCTCCCTGGAGACTGGCCCAAGGAAACTTCACCCACAATGCCCAACTCACAACCTAAGATCCACTGGGAAACTCTGCACCTCAGTTTCCTCAGCTGAGAAGTGCTAGATGGTTAGCACAGGGATTTTCTCAGTGCAGTGCTAGGGTTCAGGAGGTGCTTCCTCTTGAGGCAAGAGGGGGAGGAGGAGAAGCAGGTGCAGAACTGTCTCACAGGCAGGAACCAGCCCCCCACCTCACAGAACAACCCCGGCTGCCTTGCCTCTGGGCGGCCAAGCAAGGGCCTGTGTCTTTTCCCACCACTGCCTGCTCGGGTTCAAGGTGGCCAGAGGAATTCAAGGCCACTAGACTTAGACAGGAAGAGGCAACGTCACCAGTGCTGGTGTAATCCAAACCAGATGTGGCCTCGGTGGCTTCCAGACCCAGAGGGTGGTCACTGTGGGCCTGGCCCAGGCCCAGAGGCAGGAAATGGCCTTGGAGGAACACTCTCTGGGCTGGGCCCAGCTAAGAGGAGGGTCCACTGGAAGCTCTTAACCCTTCTTGGCCCAAAGGAGTATCCAGGCCTAGCCCAAGGCAGGCACACACATCAGTAACACAGGGGACAGTCACTGCACTGTTGCTGAGACCAATGCTGCGCAGAACCAGCCATGCCCCTGGACTATGAGGAGCAGGGTACACTCTTCCTGGAGTTCAGGAAGCTCACAGTCTGGCATCCTGGGGATGGCGGTGACCTGGGCCCAGAGCCCTGGCCGTGGACTACTCTGAAGTCTAGCTCCAGCTTGAGAGTCCTCTGTCAGCTGTGGCCTCCGGCCTCCCTTGGTGCAGCGCTAGGGTGCAGATGGTTTCTCCCAGCTGCAGTCAGGGACAGAACTCTGTTAAGAGCAAGGAGCTTGGGTTCCCAGCTCCAGAGAGGCCAAAGACACAGCTCAGCAATAGGCCAAGTGCTCCGACTCTGCTGCCCTGCAGGTTCTGAGAGATCAGTAAGTCCCTATGAAGCTGGGCTCAGTGGCTTTAGTACACCTTTAGTCTCAGCACTTGGCAGGCAGAGCCAGGTGGATCTCTGAGTTCAAAGCCAACCTAGAATAGCCAGTGAACCTTCCTGTCTTGGGGTGGGGGAGTCCTTCAAAACCCCGTCCTCCCATCTATATTGTCAAGTCTATCTGCTCTGCCTCTGAGCTCCCGGGAGGCCCAAAGGTGTCTGATTACTCACGCAGATACAGTTCTGGGAGAAAAAGGGAGACAGGGTAGATTTGGGGTTGGCACGTAATCATCCCTGCCTGTGATTCTTGGAGGGCTTCTTGCCCCGGAAATATTAACTTGTTGTGTGGTCTTGGGCAAAGTCATCTTTCGGCTCTGAACCTGTCCCTCACCAGTGATATACAGATGAGCCCCCATCCTATCTCTCATCTGTCGTGACAACCCTAGAAGTTGAAGAAGAAAGAAGAGCTAAGGCTGTGATCAAGTTATGGAGATGGAAACAGAGCCAGGTGTGGTGGCGCACACCTTTAATCCCAACACTCAGGAGCAGAAGCAGGCGGATCTCTGTGAGTTCAAGGCCAGCCTGGTCTCCGTACTGAGTTCCAGGACAGCCAGAGCTAGAGAGAGAGCTCCTGAATAAGCCTTGTACTTGAAGTCAGGGTTCTAGGTGATGTTATTGAAGTCTTTGGTGAGGGGCCTATTGTAGCCTCGGTTTCCCTGACTGGATCCAGACCTTGCTTCTCTGCTCTGGCTAAACCTCATTCCCTTCCCTCCCCTCTGGGGTGACTCATCCCTCATCATCTCATCATCGTTCTGTGTGGCCCAATGCTCAGCCAGGGTGGGGCCAGGGAGGCAAAGAGGACCATTCAGTGACAGCCCAGGCCCAGCTGGTGGAGGTCGGGGTTGGGAGAGGCAGCAGGGTACCAAAGGGCACTGGGCAGCAATGTGTGGTCCTGGGGGCCCTGCTGTTAGGACAGCTGCCATTCGCACCCCCAAACAGGTTTTTGAACCTTTCAATTCCCAGTGCTAAGGTCAGGCTTAGATCCCCCCCCCCAGTCCCGGATCCCATACCCTATGTGATACCTGCTGCTGCATGAACACAAGACAGGGGGAAGGCGTGAGGTGCCTGAATCTGCACTCATGGAGGCAGGGAACGTACGACAACATCTCTGCGGTCTCAGTCTGTAAACACACCCAAGGCCCAAGCCAGGGGCAGCAGGGCAGCAGGGCAGCAGCCAGAGCAAAACCATTGCCTGATCAGTCTGGATGCTGAGTCTGGCTCCCTGCCGCCTCTCTAGCCATCCTGAAATCAGCTGTTCCATCTGACAAAAGGCGCAACACTTTCGTGCTGGTCACTGCAGGCTGGGGACGCTGGTGTTCACTTGTCACCTATCACCTCTGCCACTCTGGCAGGGCCGCCCCTTTAGCAAATGGCCCCTGCCTGCATGGATGGCCTGGATGAGGCCAGTGAGAGCAGAAAGCAGGATTGACCATGGCATCACAGGCCATGGGATCTGTTTGCCTTTTTCCTGGATGCCCTGTGTTCTGCTGCCTCCTTGATCAATGCTGAGTTCATGGCAAAAGTTTGTTTCGAGCCCCGGCCCCAGACTTACTGAGCAGGCTTCGCGTTCCTTCCTTGCTCTGAGCCTCAGTTTCCTCACCTGTTGAATGGGGACAAGGATTGCCCCCATTTCCTCCCTGGGCCTTCTATAATTAACTCATCTTGTCTCCATTTCACCAGAGCGCCATCCTCTTCTCTCTGTGAGGCCGCTCTTACCTGCGTCTCCGCCTGACTCAGTTTCCCTCTGTGAGATACAGATCGTATGTATCTACCTCACCATCCCACTCAAAAGAACAAGGATCTAATCCCCGTTGTGCCCCTGACTAGGGTCTAGCACAGGTCACTCTGGCTTCGACTCTTGTGGTGAGGAAACCGAGGCACAGCAAGGAAGCCGCTTGAACCCATTCTCCCCTCCTTTGGTGGTCTAGCTCCTGAGCCTGCATCTGTGAACACCACACTGTGTGTGGGTGTGTGAGCTCGGTGACGGGCACGTAGTAGGTGCACAATTAACGCAATCTGTGATCTCACATGAGTATGGGCACGTGCAGAGGGAAGGCGGTAGCCTCCAACCTGTATGTTTATTTACAAGGCACAAGCTGAGAGCAGGTTGGGGTCTGCCCGATGGCTTCACACTCCTGCGGGACAGCTCATCCCGACATCTGGGACCGTGAATGTCCCTGGGATGGGCACAGAGTAGCCGGGCTGGGAAGACTCGGTCCTCAGGTGAACTTGGAGGTAGTCTCATGTCTTCCAGGCCTCTCCCCACCACCGCCACCACCACCACCACCACCACCACTCCTGGCCTGCGCTGGCTTTCTCTCACAGAGTTCCTGTGTGTTGGGCTCCTGGGGCAGGGCATGGAGGTCCTCTCACACAAAGCCTACTCTGTCCTCCCCTAGCAGCTGGGCTACATTCTTACCCTTCTAGAAGCTTCCCATCCACCACCACAGCAGCCCACCTGCTGGACCCCCAGCCATCCCACTCCAGGCAAGGGTGCCCCAGGTGGGGCAAAGCAGAGGCTACAGGGCAGCAGTTCAAAGGAGGGAGCTAGGGAGAGACTGGGGAACGGCCTGGACGTCCTTGGAGTCTGGGTGGGGCTGATGGGCCACGGCCCTGTCTGAGGAGGCGGTAGCAAGATGGATTCCAGGCCACACTCCACGTTCACAGAGGAGAAACGATACTGAATGAGGGCCTGGGGAGCCTCGAGCCTCCTGGCCTGGTGCAACTTTGCTCTGACCAGCCTCCTCTAGAGATCTGGCTGGCTCTCTCTGGCCTTCTGAGCTGTGTGGCTTCAGCCTTGACCACTGTGCAGCTGCGTCCAGGCTTAGCTGCTCCTGGGGCTCAGACCCCCAGAGCCATCAGTGCCCCCGAGCTACTGATCTTCTTGAAGCGATTGGCTGCGCTGACAGCAATGAAGTTTTTCTGGGGGACGAGAGAGAAATTCTGGTCAGCACTTGAGCAGAGGAGAACCTGGGGATGGCGTGTCCTTCAGAGTCCCCCCCCCCCATTCTGGCCAGAGAGAGGGCTTAGCAAACAAAGAAAGGTGCTTGCAGACAAGCCTGAGTTTGTTTCTGGGAGCCATATGGTGAAAGGAAAGATCGGACCCCCAAAGCTGTCCTCTGACCCCCACACAGAGGCCACTGCACAAGCGTGTCCTCTGTACCCTCCATTATATACCCACCACTATTTATTTATTTGCTAACAACTAAATGTTAAATAAAAAAAAATTTAAAGACTTTTAAAAGACCCACCCCCATTAAAGGAGAGTCAGAGGCCAGGGGAGCCACAGTGCCTAGCCCAGCTCTGAACAGCACCAGGACACTGTGCAAACAAAAGAGGCCCCACACCCCAATCTGTGAGTCCCTTAACCTGTGGGTGTCGACCCCTTTGAAGGTCAAATGACCCTTTCACAAGGGTCACCTAAGACCATCAGAAAACACAGATTTTTGCATTATGATTCATAACAGTAGCAAAATTACTGTTACGAAATAGCAACAAAAGTAATTTTTATGATTGGGGTCACCACAGCATGAGGAGCTGTGTTCAAGGTTTGCAGTATTACCGCTGTTCTACAGCTGGCCTTCTGTTCCGCTCTGACCTCCCTTTGAGTCCAGCCATACAGCCTGCGGCCATACAGGTTCCGCCATGGGGCTTCACACTGGCTGCTCATCAGCCTGGATCCCTCCCCGTCCCCCCCCCCCCGAGGTCTTGATTCACCTGTTGCTCCTCACCAGGCCCTAACCTGTTCAGAGGTGGAACCCCTCCCCCGGCACTCCCAACCATTCTCCTGTGAACTCTCTACTTTCACTGCAGGTCAAGTCCAAGACCCAGATTCTTGCCTGCTGTCTCCACGGCAGCATTGGAGCCTTTAGTAGTAACAGGTGTTCAATAAACATTCGGGTCATGAAGGGGGTCGGAGATGCTCTCTGGAGCCTGAACCCCCCCTTTAATGATCCTCCCCTGGCAGGAGAGGTGGGCGACAACACCAGCTCAGAGCAGGAGCCAGCCCAGGACCCAGAGAAAAGCCCACGTTTTCCAGGCCCTGCCAACAGGGATGGTCGAGCTGGACCTGGCCGCAAGGCTCTCCCACCCCTCAGGCCTCCTCCTCCTGCCCCAGCTCTGGTACCTTCCAGCGCCTCTTCATGAGGTATTTCTTAAGCAGGATCTGGGACTTCAGACGGCGGTTGCAGCGTTTGGCTTTCTCTGCCAGGTTGTTGAGCCAGGGGTGGGCCAGGCACTGTTCCGCACTCATTCGGGCGCTGAGGAGAAGGTAGTGAGGTGAGGGCAGGTCCGTGCCAGGCCCACTTGACCCGGATATGCACCCTGCCCTTGAACATACAAGGTCCCCAGCCTCACCTCTGGTCCTTCATGATGAGATTGGAAACAAAATCTTTGGCCTCGTCCGACACAGCCTCAAAGGTCTCCTCATCAAAGTACCAGTTCGCAGATAGGACATTGTTTAGGGTCTCTGTGTCATCATCTCCCAGGAAGGGGGAGAGACCACTCAGCCTAGAGGGAAGGAGAGTCCGGCAAGACAGTGAGGCGGCAGGGTGGGGCAGAACCCAGGAGGCAGCATGTGCTGGAAAGACCCGGGGCTTCCAGAGTGGGACAGACCTGGGTTTGAATCTGGCTGGGTGACTTTGGGCAAGTCACTTCCCCTCTCTGAGCCTCACTCTTCTCATCTGTAAAATGGGCATGGTCACCCCAGCTTCCCAGGGTTGCAGTGAAGATGGGGAACGGTGAGTGTGAAACACACAGTGGGCGCACACAAAAAGCTGTCCCCTGTCCCTCTGTCCTTACCCCAGGGGAATGGGGAATCTGCTGTCCAGAGTCTGCCCAGGATGGAATGCTGTACTTTTTGGTAACCTTGGTTCTTCCAAATATAAAATGGGTATAAAGTTCCCCCTTCTGGTTCTCCCTAGCATTACCCCCCAAAACAAACACCCTGGCTGCAGGGTCAGACCATTCCAGCAGAACCCCAAAGTCAGTCTTCTCTTCTACCCATCCCCGTGCCCCTGCTGACTTGGGCCAGCACCTCCCCAGGGCTCACAGCATATAGGTGATCACCCCCAGGCTCCACATGTCAGTCTTGTCAGAGATCTGGTCATAATTCACCACCTCGGGCGACAGGAACTCCGGAGTCCCAAAATTCACCTTCAGTTTTTCGTTGGGGTTGTACCTGGGAGAGAAATTGAGAGCTCAGGTCCCCAGCTGCCACCAGAAACATCCAGCCCCTTCGCCACCTCCCTTGGCCCCACCCTCCCACCCACCCAGGGGTACCTTCGTGCTAGACCGAAGTCAATTATCTTCACCAAGTGGCCAGTGGTGTTCACACACAGGATGTTCTCTGGCTGAGGAGACAGGGATGGCCCAGGTTGGCCTCTGACCCAGCTCACCCTCCTTTCCCTACCAACTTCATCCTGGCCCCTTATTGGGGCCCCGCACGTGGGCACAGATCCTTACGTGATGCTCAGAGACCCTTCAGGCCTGTTTGCGCTCTCCCTAAGGAGGCTGAGGTCCTGTGAGGGAGGGGCTTGTCTCAAAGCACAAGATGGCCCAGTAGGCACAGATGGAATCTTTCTCCACTCAGTCATGTGGAGGGTGGAAAACTGAGGTCTGCAGATAGGCAGTATGCCCTGGCCGGAGGCCAGGCAAGGATGCTATCAGAAAGAGCAGCCTTGTAGGTCCACGAGAAGGCCTCTAATCAGCAAGGTTTCTGCTGCCTTCAGCTGGGCAGTGCCCGCCTCTCATGAGCACTAGGCCTGTGCTACTTTATTTAAGAGACGTGTGCATTTTGCGTGTTATGTTGCTGTGCATGCATATGTGGAGGTGGAGGGTCTCTCTCAATCATTCTCCACCTTGCTTTTGGAGATGGGGTCTCTCACTGGACTTGGGGCTCACTGAATGGTGAGACCAGTCAGCCAACAGGTCCCCAGATCTTCTGGTCTCAGCTCCCTGCTGCTGGAATCACAGGAATGAGCTGCTGCACCTGGCTTTCTTACCGTCGTTGCTGGGCATCCGAACTCAAGTCCAAGTCCCCGTGCTTGCATGGCAAGCACTTTACAGACTTGGCCATCTCAGTTCCTTTTATCTATTTTTTTTTTTTGAGATGAAGGTCTCACTATGCTACCCCAGTCTGGTTCTGAATTGCCAGGCTTGAGCAATCCCTCAGCCTCAGTGCTTGGACTATAGGCACCTGCCACTTCTCCACCTTATTCCTCAGTGCTCCAGGCCAGGGACCACCTTCTCCCGGCCTCTCCCATGCTCCGTCAAAGTTGGTGGAAAAGTGTGCTAGTGAAGGGTGCATAAACTCACCCCAGGCCTTCACTTTATCTTCTTCCCACAGGGGACACAGGACTAGGTCAAGAGTAAGTGGGGTGAACGTTGAAGTTAACATGGTTCAAAGACAGGAGCTAACGGGGTGCCACCTCTGCAGAGTGACTTCCACACCTACACCATCCAGGGCCTTCATCCCCCTGACCTGACCATTCAGCAGAGCTCTATGGTCTATTTGAGCTCTGTGGTCATTCAAGAAAACAAGACGTGGGGACTTCGCTAGCATCCCAGTGCAGGGAGAGAAAGAAAAGCTCCCGATAGAAGTGCACAGGGACCCAAAACCTGATCCAAGCCTTCTCAGAAACCTATTCCCACCAGACTTAGGGATGCCCTGCAGCCGAGACACACTGCTTTCTGCACTACGAACCCCTATAAGAGCACACTCTTATGATTTCTTGGAGACACACTCCCTTCTCCTGGGACCTGGCATTTTAATTAGGGGCCCTACTCTACCCCCAAATCAGCCTTCACAGGGGAATAACAAACATCCTATCCTAGCTCCTGGAGGGACCCATCTGTCTCTCTAACTCAAGAATTACCTCTGACTCTTTCCCAACCCACTCCACACACGCCCTCAGCCAGGTACTCCTATGCACCCTGCAGTCCCCGCCCCCCAGGCTCTCTCCTAGCTTCCTACCATGGCCTCCTAAGCCCCCATCTCCTCTCTCTCCTCCCATTTGTCCTCATAGGTACCTGCAGGAGCTGCTGGGAGAATCCCATACCCTCTCAGACCATGACACTGAGCAAAGCCAGAAGATGTTGGATACTCCCATCCATGACTCTGCTCCACCAGACAAATGTTTGCTTCTCCATCTCTATTCTCTGCACTCCCTGGGTACTCTGTTGTGCCTTCTGTAATCTTTTTAAATGAATTTTACTTATTGGACATTGCATAATGAACAGGGAACAAGTCCATCCCAGTCCCAGTTGTAAGTTCCCACACTAGGATGCTCTTTCCCGCTGCAGGCACTCAGCAACTGTACGTTAAGTGAATGAAACAGGTACCCACCCCCGTACTGATGGAGCTTATTAACTTTCCCTCTCGATACTCATTAGCGTCTGTCACAGCGACAGGAGACACCTGGTAGCTTGTGTTTCTCCTCCCCATTCCAGGCCCTAAGCAGTTGCCTTCTAAGCTCTCTGCAGCCACTGGTGCTGATGGAAGTGAGTGCACCGTGCGGAATCTGTCTGCTGCCCCTGGTCAGCTGCGTGCAGGATGTGAAAGTCCTCTTAGAGTTCATCACTGGCGCCTGCCTCCTATGCACTGCGACCCTGGCATGAGGCTTCTCAGTGAGCTCCATGGAGGAGTCCCAGAACACGGGGCTGCTGGGAAGTGAACCCTCAACTCTAGGTTCTCTATCTGAGTAAGGAATGCACATTGGCTATTCCCAAGCCAACACAGATATAGCCGCTATGTGACACCAGCAGCTGGAAGGCATCTAACACCAGACAGTGAGCTCCATGGACGTCGAGACAAAGGGATGCCTCCCCCGACGCACTGCTGCCTCTCTATTCCTAGCACTTAGCGAGCACTCGGGGTCCACTTGGAAAAAGCTGGAAGATGGAGAAAGGAGACTAGGAGGAGCTAGAGAGACGGGTGGGGACAAGAATGACACGGGATGGTGAGCACTGTTCCAGGGAGCTTCAGCCCACTACCTTGAGGTCCAGGTGCAGGACTCTCATCTTGTGCATGAAGAGGATCCCATCACAGATCTGCCTGACGAACACCATGGTATCCACCTCGGTCAGCTGGTAGTCCTCATCCACAATCCTCTCAAAGAGCTCGCCACCCTCGATGCTGTGTGCACAGACCCCTCTGCAGACTGGCTCCGGGCTGCTGGCCCTGCCACCCAGCCCCGGCTCCCACGTCAGGCACTCACTACTCCATGAACAGGATGATCTCATGTGAGGTCTCAATGGCCGAGTACAGCTGGATCAGATTGCGGTGGTTCAGCTGGTTCATGACCTCGATCTCCAACAACACCATTTCCTGGGGAGCAGGAAAATCAAGGGGACCCCCTGGGCACCAACACCCCCACCCTCCAGCCTCTTCCCTCCTGGTCTCCTTGCCTCTGCCACTCTCTTCCTAGAACCTCACCCCGAGCACTTGCCTCAAGTCCATAACTATGTTGTATCCAGGGAGAACCAGTTCCCAAAGCCATGTGTGGTGGCACATGCTTGTAATCCCAGAATTCAGGAGGCAGAGGCAGGAGAGTCAAGAGTTCAAGACTAGCCTGGAACACACAGTAAGACCCTGTCCAACCCCCACCCCTAAATTGGGATTGATTCTCAAATACATCAGACTGCCTCTGAACTCTGCCCTCACCTATCCAGCGACCATCTTTACCATTTCCCTTGGGGAATATAAGCAAGTCCCAGATTCTTCGTGTCCGTGGTACCAACCCTTCTCCATGATTGACTTGCCAGCAGCCATCAGAAAAAAAAGACAGAATCTTCAGCAAGCATTGGGGACAAAGAGCTAGGAGCCTTGGTCTCTGCATGCCCACCGACAGTCATTAAGGCCTTTGCCACAGTTCCACCAAAAACTAGATCAGAAACTCCGCCATCCCCCACCCCCTCTCTCTAAACAACTGTCACTTGTGGCGGTCAGGCCAGTGGTTCCTTTGCCGGCTGATATAGGTGGGAATGCCACTGGCATGTGCTATTGTTCAGGCCTCTCCATGCACCCGCATCCCCAGGGAGCTGCTAAACTCTAGGTACCAGTGCAAGGCTATCCAGCTGCAGCTCTTTCCCCTTTGTTCCACCCCTCCATCCAGCTCTCAGTTCACCTCCTACCGCTTCCCCAGAGAGGCCCGCATGTGACATGGTCCCTCTGATCAAACTCCCCATCCCTGCCCTGGTTCTCTCAACACCTGGTGCCATGCTCTTCGTTTTGTTCCAGCTTTTAGTCATCTATCTGTCCCTACTCTCCGATGTGCTGGTCCCATGAGGTTGGGGACTTTTTCAGTCCTGTGACATATCTCTGGCACCTGATACAGTGGAAGGCAAAGAAAAAAAAAATGTTCCATGATCAATGCACCAACAGCTGGCTCCAGTTAATTCACACAGCACATGGGCACTGAGCATCCATGCTGAACCAGATCCTGTGATAGAGGCCAGGGAAGATCAGTCAAAAGTGCAGATCTGAGTGCAGATCTGAGGCCGGGGAATGTGGCTCAGTTGGTAGAGTGCCTGCCTAGCATGCATGAGGTCCTGGGTTCAATCCCCAGAACCACGTAAACTGGACACAGTGGCAAACACTGCAATCACAACCCTCAGAAAGCAGAAGCTGAGGGACCAGGAATTCAGGATTCAGCCTCTGCTCCAAAATGAGCTCAAGATCACTCTGGGATATGTAAGCCCCCATCTCAAATAAATAATAGGTAAATAAAAGATCCACACACCAGTGCAGGATAGAGCCACACAGAAAAGTCCCAACTGTGCTCTGAGCAAAGGGAATCAGCCTTCTGTAGCACCGTGGCTGTGCTCCCATGGCCTTGGTGGGTCCCAGCCTTACATACATGTGGCTATCTTTTCCTAGGACACCCTGTAACCTCACCCCTGCTATCTCTGCCCTTTGGGCTCCTCCTCCCTTCTCTCTCCTCCTTCTTCCATCTCTGTGATGCCAGAGTGAATCCTGAACTCCAGGAAATTGCTCTGCCTGAGTCTCATTCCCACGGTCCTCTGCCTGAAAGTCTCCCGTGGCCCGCCACTCAAACACCTTCCTCTGTAAAACCGTCACTCTGTAGACGCTGGTCCAGGAAGCATCATTAAGCCGGGGCTGAGGTAGGAACCTCTCTGTTGCTCCTCACGCCCTCCCCTCCCCACAGCTTTCCTGAGACACAGCTCTGTTGGCACCTGTTGCCAAGCAGACTTCACTTCGCCCACGGCCCTCAACCCATGTGAACCCGCACACAGCTGCTCGCTCCTGGAACCAGAGCTGCTTAGACCTGCGCAGACCACACTGGCAGTGGAGGAGAAACTCTCCACTGAGCTTCCTTTCCTTGACACAGGCTGCCTGGGGGCAGGTTCCCCAATGTCTGTCACAGAACCTACACCAATAAACAGCCATGCTCCCCAGTGCTACTGAGCTTCACAGAGGGCCCAGTAGGAAGAGTCCCTGAGAACTGGGGTATCTGGTTTATGGCTTGGGGCACCAGCCTCCTGTAACAGGTTGTGTCTACCCTATTTCTTATGTGGTATCTTTAATGACACAAGCTTCTCGTATCAGAGCCCAAGCCTAGCGCTGTGGGTAGGTAGAGATAAGAGATGGTCCGCTTTCCACCACTACCTTATCCTTGGGAGTCTGTTTCTTGATGACTTTGGCTGCCAGTTTGAGGCCTGTGGCTTTCTCCGTGCAGGTGCACACAGCTCCAAACTTCCCACTAGAAAGAGAAGTTGAAGTGAGGATGCTTCCAAGACCCAAGGGTCAGCAAGAACCTGTGCTCTGTTCTCCCCTGCCCAGGCCTGCTGGTGGCTCTGGCTGCCCCTCTGAGAGATGGGCGCATTCACCCCACCGGCCCTAACTCCCTCATAATGGTGTCTGGAGAACATGGGGCGAGGTGGACCAGCCTGTGCATTTCCTATAGGAATGGCCAAAGGCACATCCGGGGATGTGACCACAGTCACCACACCTCAGGATGTGATGGATAGCACGTAAGATTACATAGAAGCAAGTGCATGCATGTGAGCCATGTCCTAGTGGGTGTGTTTGCACCACAGGAGCTGGTACATCGACCCCTGCCTGCCCCGTGCATGGTTTCAGGCTTGGGTCCCTGGCTCACCCTCCCAGTGACTCCTTTGAGTTCATGCTGAATTCACTGTTGACATTTCCGGTTCTCAGCTCCACGATCCTGTGTGGGAAGGGGGCCGGAGGTGGCGGGCAGTCATCTAAGGAGACAGAGTTGAGCTGTTAGAGCGAGGGGCGGGGACCTCTGGGAAAGGTCTTTGACACCACTGCCTCCTGCCTACTGATCTGCCCCCACTGCCCCCGGAAAGATGAGTTTACCAAGTGATTCCTGAAGAATACCTGATCAGAACGGCACCCGGGTTCCAATTCTAGTTCTGCTGTGTACACCCAAATTGGCCTTTGTACACCCAAAATCTGTCTCCATTAGGGGAATTCAGGTTCGCTGCAGAACTGAGGCCGCTAGCTGACTGGACTTAAATGCAAGCTCTAGCGGGGAGGAAGGGCTGTTTCCATTAAAAAACCTCCAAACACCCAAACAAGCCCCCACAACAGCTGTGAAGTGGAATCCCAGACAGTGTGACTGCTGTGTCTGGGTGATGGTGTGGGTGGAGACACTTGCTCACCACCTGATTACACCACAGCGGGGCGCCCAGGGACGCAACAGTTCGGTGGTGACATGCTGCCATCTAATGGACATCATGGGGACAGCGGGCTTGGAAGGCCAGCCGGCTGACTCATGGGAATGGAAACCTTTAAAAATAGTCCGAGGCAACAGGGAAGCCACTCTGGTGATAAATCAGACAGCCCTTGGAGGTGGTTCAGGTCCTATCATGCCAAGGATGTGATCTCTGGGCGGGGTGGAGGTCTCTGTCGCCGCGAGGGCAGGAGGCAGGGCCTCTGGCCACCGCCCAGCCGCCAGGTCCTCCCACCCTGTCTGGGTGGCACTCTGCCGCGAGCCAGGCAGACTGGCTGGTCTCCCAGGGCACCTCAGTCTGGAGGAGGGGGTGTCAGGACACTCTGGGCTCTTCTGACCCTATGTCACCCCACCCCCAGCCCGACGGCACCCTTGCTGGGACCCCTTTCCCCTTCCTGCTGCTCAAGTTGGCTCTCCTGCCACCCAGGGCTTTCGCTGAGTACCTGTGGGGCGCGGCCCCAGCTTCCCTGGCCCCTGGTCCCACACACAAACACCTGTGCAGCTCATGGAACCGCTATGACTCCCTGAAACCCTCCCCTCCACCATTTCGTTGCCCTGCACCTGTAATTTGAACCCTTCCTCAGACAGAGCCCGCAAGCCCACTTGGCAGCAAGTCTCTGGCTCCACTCAGCTGCGTGATTGTCTTTCTTTAATGCCATGTTAGCGGAAGTAGAAGACAATCAAAATTGGTTTTTGAGTCTGACAGCCTTCGCCATCTATCTTTGGGCATTTAGTTTCCCTGTCCCACCTCTATCAGAAAGAAACACTACCCGGTGCCCTGTGCCATTTGAACTGGGGAGCCCAGGGGAGACCCGGGATCAGGGTAGATCAGGCCTCTGCATAAGGAAGGATCCTTGGGACTATCCCATCCCTTCCCTCCCCCATCTTCGGGTCGCTTCAGCCCCAACCTGCCCCTACCTACCCAGAATTTGGAAGCAGTCTTCCTCCCTGGCAGGGAGACAGAGGGCCTGCCCCACCTCCGCTCTCTCTGAGGGAACAGCCTGGAACTCGATCCTCTGGGAGGTGTCCCCTTGCACCTTAGCCTGGCCAGCCTGGCCTGGGGCTTTCTCTGCCTCTGCCTTCTGGTTCTCTTCCAGGGTGTTTGTCCCGCCTTCTGCCTTGGCTGGCCCAGGATCTTGGGAGTCGGGGGTCACAGACACCCCTGTGAAGATGAGTTCTGTTGTCTCACTTAGAGGCTTCTCAACCTGTGTCTTCTCAGAGCTAAGAAGCGAGACACACTGTGCAGGTTAGAGGCTTCAAAGACAACCTTGTTCCCCCTCCCCAAATACGTCCACCTCTGCCATCCACTTCAAAGGCCAGTTCTCAACACACGGAGGAACTACTGACGGGATCTGGCTGCCATGACGTAGCTCATCCTACCGACCGACAGGAAACTATAAGCCCCTGATTCATAAAAACAGTTGCCATGTAACTGCCACTAATGTGTTACTATCAGATGGTGCAAGAAGTGTCACTATTGTGTCTACAGTTCACGAGTGTCCAGTTGTGTGGAACTGATTGCATTGGCTTACTAGTGAACCCTTAGTCGCCTCTTCATCTTAAATTAAGAAGGGCTACTCTCTCCAGCTCGCCATTTGCCACTCATGAAATAAGTCCCCAGAAGTCTTGAGAAAACAAACAAGCAGACAACCTGGGTGGCCTTTGGGGACATCCCCTGTCTGATGTTCTGTTCTCTGAACAAAGGGAATATCCTGGTTTCTTTGGGGACAATGTGGGAGAAGGGGGGTCTGGGACAGAACTACCTTCCCAGTGCTAGATGTGATAACACTCAGTACTCAAGCCAGGGGGGGTAAGCCTGGAAAGGGAGCTCCCCGCTGTTTCCCTCCCCGAGCAGGGACATTCACCATGAGATGACAGCAGGGCAGCTAGGGCTATGAAGAAAGGCGGGTGAGCCTCTTCGTCCTGCTTCTCGACACTCCGCTGCTTTCCTGCCCGCCTTGGGCTCTCCAGGTCCCTGCTTGCCCGAGAGTGCTTGGTTGGCATCCTGATTCTGGACGCTGGCCTCAGGGGTGGCAGAGGGCTGGGGCAAGGCTGCAGGAGGCCCCACACTGCCTTCAGCAGGACCCCCATCCCTGTCCCCCTCTCCTGAAGGGCCCTGGCTGCTGGCTGAGGCTGGAGTCGGGTCACCCTTTTCCGCTGGAGCAGGGGCTTTGGCATCTTTCTTCAGGAAGGGTGGATCTGAACCTTTCTTTGGGTGCGGAGTATCAGGGTCTTTCTTCGTGCTAAGGGGGCCCAGGTCTTTCTCTGTGCCAGGGTCTTTCTTCGTGTTAGGGGGACCTGGGACTTTCTCTGTCCCGAGGTCTTCCTCTGTGTTGGAGAGGCCCAGGTCTTTCTCTGTTTCAGGGTCCTTCTTTGTGTTTGGAGGGCCCAGGTCTTTCTCTGTGTCAGGGTCTTTCTTCGTATTAGGGGGGCCCAGGTCTTTCTCTGTCCCGGGGTCTTTCTTCGTATTAGGGGGGCCCAGGTCTTTCTCTGTTCCAGGGTCTTGCTTTGTGTTTGGGGGGCCCAGGTCTTTCTCTGTGCCAGGGTCTTGCTTTGTATTAAGGGGACCTGGGTCTTTCTCTGCTCCAGGGTCTTTCTTCGTGTTAGGGGGGCCTGGATCTTTCTCTGTTCCAGGATCTTTCTTTGTGTTAGGGGGGGCCAGGTCTTTCTCTATTCCGGGGTCTTTCTTCATGTTAGGGGGGCCTAGATCTTTCTCTGTCCCAGGGTCTTTCTTTGTGTTTGGGGGCCCCGGGTCTTTCTCTGTTCCAGGGTCTTGCTTTGTGTTAGAAGGGGCCAGACCTTTCTCTGTCCCGGGGTCTTTCTTCGTGTTTGGGGGGCCTGGGTCTTTCTCTGTTCTAGGGTCTTTCTTCATGTTAGGGGGGCCTGGGTCTTTCTCTGTGTCAGGGTCTTTCTTGGTGTTAGAGGGGCCCGGGTCTTTCTCTGTGACTGGGGGGCTGGGGTCTTCCTCTGAAGCTGGAGTTCCATCGCCTGAAGCACCTTTAGGTGTCTGTTCTACAAAGGAGGGGGGGCATCATCAGCATCCCCGTCCTCCCTTCCCCTGCCAGGCCTGACAGAGATCTCTCTGGAACAACCTGTCAATGCCTGAGCCACCAGGACAAGCCTCCCACCACTCTGCATACTCGCGCTGAAGTGAACCCCAACAGCCACTGATGGAGGCTCCCCATCTCCCCGGTCCCTCCAGCAAGGGGTTCCTGGACCCAGCCAACTCCACGCACAGATTATCCCCATTCCCGTGCAAAACAACCTTGGGCACAGACTTCCCTGTGAGGAACCTGCCCAACCCTGGCTTCAAAAACATCCCATCTGAAGCTCCTCCCTCCCGTCTCCTGCCCCGGCTTGGCACCTGCTGACAGGCTCTGGATTCCCAGCTCATCTGCTCCGTTTTCTGTAGCCATGAGGTAGGTAGGCGTGTGTTTCTGCTTGTCTAACTCAAGTCTTTGTTGCTGCAGAAAGAGGAGAAAAGTGTATCAGGCTGTCAGACACCCTCCCCCTCTTTTCCGGTTTTGGAGAGAGAAGGCCAAGGCCCAGCAACTGGGAGGAGAGATGTACCTGGATAGAGAAGGGCAACGTGGTGGCCGGCAGTCTGCTCAGGAGCAATCCTGGGGTGGTTGTAAGGGATTGGACCCTGTGGGCAGAGGCGGAGGCAGGGGCGTGGGCAGTGGAGGCGGAGACTAAGAGGGGATCTTTGACACCAGGGGCCATGGAGTGCGGGTTGCCACCACCTGTCACTCTTGGCCCCCGTTCAGAGGACACGGCATTCTTCCCACGGCCTGACATGGGGTAGAATAGCATTGGAACCATCAGGAAGAAAAAAGGAGGGGGCACCTGGGCCCCGGGGAACAGACTGTGGCCAGGCCTTGCCGGGCATCCCCTGTGATTGGGGTAAGGGTAGGGGCTATAAGAAGAGGGGCCCTTGGTGGGCAAGACTATGCCCAGGACCAAGTATGGCTCTGTCCACCTCTTTGCCACACCTCTCAGGGTTCCCAGGAGCTTGGAGAGAGCCACCGTGACTCCAGGGCCCAGCTCTGTGCCCCTTGGTCTCCGGATCCACTCAGACCGTCTCTGGGTAAGAAATCACACCAGGGTCACTTGCTTAATTGTCTATAGGTCCAATTTTTTTCCTGAGAAAAAGTTCCTTTCCCTGAGTTCTTTGGGGCTGTGGAGGTTTGGGTGAGTAGCCCAGGGAGACCAGGAAACATAAGATAATCCCCCTCAAGAAGGGCTGATGGGAAATTTCTTCAGGGCTGGGGACCCAAGTTCGAGGTGTTCAGGCTGAGATAGGGCAGGGAGGACCATGCTGTAGGGTGCTCTCCCCCCTGCCCAGAGGCTGTGGCCCACACTTTTCTGGGAGAGGCCCTGAGCACTGGCCAAAGCTGAGTGTTGAAGGGATTGTGGGGTAGGTGTCTGGGTCCAGATGCCAATTGAGGCAAACCTTCCAGTGGCTCACCATGCCTAGTCCTGGCCACCGCCCCGCAGAGGAGGGATGGAGGCTGCCAGGAGCCCAGGACCTCTCTGTAGTGGGGGAAATGTGGCATTGTGAAATGGATCAGGAAGCTATTAGGGACAAATATGAAGTCATCTCCAAAGGAGGGAAAAATCGGGTGCAAAACAAGACAGAGGGGCTGGAATTTGTGCAGACTTCTTTGGCAGGATAACGTGAAATCCATAACTTGGGTGGAAGGAAGCCTTCAGGGCTTCTTACCATTATTTGTTTTGATTTTATTTTTGGTTTTTAGACAGGGTCTTGCTATGTGGTCCAGGATAGCCTAGAACCCACGATCCTCCCGCATCGGCCTCCAGAGTGCTGAGGTGACAGACATATGTCACTCACATCTCCAGCCTTTTACTGTTTTCCTTGGGCTTGAGAATGTATTAAATTTCAAAATGTATGATTTCTTTGAAAGCAGGCAAACGTGGAAGGCGCTTGACAAAGCTAACAGAAGCTAATGCAGGAGCGCCCCAGGCTTGGTTTCTGGCACCGTCTCCTCTCTGGGCTGGTCCTGTTCACTATTTCTCTTCTTCAAGGTTCAGCAGACAACATGCCTCTTCCAGGAAGCCAAAACAAGCAATGTCTATGTAGCGCTTCCCTGTGAGGGCTGGGCTGGATATGAACCTAAGCTTACCTAAGATAAGGAAGGGAGTCCCAGCCACCAAGCATCTCCTATTGGCCTTTTCCAACTTCTCATTTCTCATTGTCGTTGGTTGTAACTGTGGGCCACACTCACCTCATTTTCTGGATGCAGGCAAGGAGGGCTACAGGAATAAGTGACTTGCCTAAAGCCTCCAACGTAGAGGAAGCTAGGCATACAGGTGAGTAGGATGATTCATACACTTCGCTCTCTCCTGCCATGTAGATCCATGGCATTCGGAAGGTTGAAAATGTCTCCTGCCCTCGCCTGGGATGGGGACACCTCTGGCCCTCTATTTAACTGTCTCCCTAGCATGGTTTGGCTTGCCTTGAAATGTCAAAATTCTCCACCCACAATGCTCCTTGGTGCCCTGAGACGGTTGCTATGGTCAGCTCACAGCCTAAGCATGGCCACCTGGTACTTGGCTATGTCCCCAGCATCACATACCTGCCATAATGGCCAGTGGTTGACTAGCAAGGCTGGCTGTGAGTCTGGATGCTTTACTAGGGTGGTCCTAGACGACATCCCCTGGTTACCTCTGTGGCTGTCAGACCCTGAGCGCCAGGTCTGATGATGCCACGAGTTTTCTTTTGACCCAGCTCCCAGGACCCACACAAGAGTCCTTAGAGTTTGGTGTTTCACATGTTAAAGATGCAGAGACCGATGCTGCGGATGGGGAGTGGGGGCAGTAAGTGGCTTGTCCCAAAGCCCTCAGCCTGGTGAGTGGATTTGAGCTCGGAGCTACCTCTCATCACAACAGACTTTTATTCTAATCTGTTGGTCTTGTTAGTATTCCCACACAAGAACCCTGGCACAAACCCTCGCCAGTGCCAGCCAGGTGCTTGAGGAGCATTGTGGGTGGTGGGGGCAGAGGTTGATGTTCAGTTGCCCCACCTGATCTGTGTAGGTTTTGTTTGTCCGTCTTTGTCAACTTGATACAAGCTAGTATCCTCTTAGAAGAGGGAACCTCCTCGGTAAGATTAGCCTCTGCGCAAGCCTGTAAGGCATTTTCTTGATTAGTGGTGGATGTGGAAGAACACAGCCCATTGAGTGGTGTCATCCCCTGGGCAAGGAGTCGTGGCTTATATAAGAAACATCCGTGGCCTCAGCTCCAGCTCCTGCCTCCAGGTTCCTGCCGTGAGTGTCTTCCCTGCGTTCCCTTCATGGTGGACCGTAAGCTGTAAGTTGAAATAAACCCTTTTCTCCCCAAGTTGCTTTTGGTCATGGTGTTTTGTCACAGCGATGGAAAGCAAGCTAGACGGGGTCTGTCACTGAACACAGTTTAGCTGGGCTGACTAGCAAGGGGCCCTTGGCCTCTCTGGTGCGGCCACCCCCAGCTTTCACATGAGTGTCAAGGATGGAACTGGGGTCCTCACGCCTGTGACACGGCACTATACAGACTGTTCCCCCCAGGGAACTGGCTGCCTCACGGCTGACTCTCTGAGGCCTCTGGCAATGTGTTTTGAAGAATGAGTCTCCCCAGCCTCAGGAACATCCCGCCTTTAATCTCGAAGCAGCCCTATGGGGTCAGGGTCAGGCGCTCTACAAGGGAGTTCTCAACCATGAGTTATGAAGATGGCATTTGCCCCAGAGGTCTCCTCCTCTGCTGGAGGACCCCCTCCCACAAGGAAGCTCACTGAGTTTTTAGAGACCTGTGAGCACCCAGGGTGGCTGAGAATGTATGCCCAGCCTATGTATGTAAAGCACTTGGTACAGGAGAAAGAGGCCCAGGTCTTGGTGATGTGGTGACCACTGCAGATACAGAGCCCAGCTACTTTGCCTGCTCTATCTACCGAAAGTGCCTGGGATGGGAAGTCGGCCTAGTTCTGATCTGTGTGGGATGACCTGGTCTTGTCAGCTGCTCGCAGGGAGTCCCCAGGGTTCTCAGAAGGAGGCGCAGGGGAGGGGCACAGGGGGAAGGGCACAGGGGAACCTCCTCAACCTGGCAAGAATCTACCAGAACCACTGCCCACCTAACTCATGAAGGGGTTTCCCCACCCTGTGCCAGCTGTGCAGACGCCCTCTGTCTCTGTGGGGCCAAGGCAGGAAGTGGGACAGTGCCAGGCCCAATTAAACCCGCCAGGGGAATTAAGGTCAGCAGGATGCAATTATGCCTGTTGGATTTAACAAGGCCAAAGGGAAGGCTTCTCTAGCCAGAGTTCACGGCTCCTTAGGCCACTTGCCCTAGGCAGCTCTGCCTTCCAGGAGCACGGGTCCTGCCCATCTCCAGGCAATCTCATTGGGAATGCAGGGGTTAACGCCACCCAGCACTGCTTCTTGGCTCCCCAAAGGAAATCAGTCTGTCCAAGAGGCTTTACAAGGACCTGCTTGAGGAGACGCTCCCCCGCCTGACCCTTCCCTCTGTGATGGAAAATTCAGGCAGTTGAGCAACAACAAGGGAAAGGCCGTGTCCACTCCAAGCCTTCTATGAGAGCCACTGGGCTGTCATCAGCACATTGCTTTCCTTGTCCTCTCCCACTCGGAGCCCCATCAGTCCTTCCCAGCCAGTCCTGTGAGAAAGCTCTGTCCCTGCCATACACTCTGTCCTTCCTGCTGAGATTGGTGGAGGAGAGACAGCAGCAGGCATTCTGAGTGTCTCTCACTCGTTTGAATTGTGTGGTTCTTTTCAATGACCCCTTCTAGCTATGACTGGATGAATCATAAGTGACACCCTGTCAGCATGGGCACAGACAGAGCACGGTAAGGGTGACGCTGAGATCTGAAACACGTGGTGCGCAGGGGTGAGTTCTCAGCAGAAGGCACCAGGCTGGCTGCTCCAAGCTCTCTTCCTGCCTGAGCTCCTGGAATTCATTTCGGAGGAGGGCTGCCTGGAATTGGGTACCAGGAGTTTGTCATTTTGAGCAGCTGAGCAGGACTTCAGATGTTTTGAATGCAAACTCAAGATGGAAGATTGCCATGCCAGAGACCCGCTCACTAGAAAGCATTACCAGAGGCCCAGAGAGGGCCATCTGCGAGGCAGCTGTCTCGGGGTGAGTCACCTGGGTACAGCCAGAGGAACATTCTGGGGACACATCCTTGTCCTGTGAGGCCATCCTTCTTAGCCCAGATGCACACAGAAGCCCCTCAGGGCTTCCATAATCTATGATGTCCCCGCTCCTCGAACTTAGCCAATTACATCAGAGCCTGAAGAAGCAGGCATCTCCCCAGAAGAATCTGAGGTGCAGTCAGGGACTTTCCTGGGAGGCAGGAACTGCTTTTCCCTTGCCTTGAAATCCCTCCAGGGGTGGGAAAAAGTGAAGTATGTGGCAGCTGTTACTTTTGACTTGTAGGGGGTGTTTGCACATCCTCCTATCTGAGACCTCTGTAAGCCCAGGTGTTAGGGACCACGTCTCCATCAACCCCGTGTCCCAAACAGCACATGTAATGGTGCTGTGTGGTTGACAGTGACAGATGCTGCTATTCACCATGTGTTGATGTCAGGCATCCTTAGCTCCCCTCACCACAGACAGTAGATGTTAGAATCATTCCCTTATCTAAGAGGAAACTGAGGCAGAGAAGAAACTGAGCCAAGGCCTCAGAGGCAGAATTTGAATTCTAACTTCCCCTGGACCCCACGGGTTTCATTTCTTCTGTGTGCCAGAAGCAGTGGCCACTAAAAAGCAAGAGCCAGGAATGGCAGAGCAAGCCTTCTTAACCCCAGCACTCAGGAGGCAGAGGTAGGCTACCCAATGAGGCCCTATCTAAAAACATAAGAATACTGGGATATTGTCATCAACGTGGTGGCCCCAATAGTTCTATTAATATGGAAGAATAAATACTCTTTCTTTGGCATGGCTCTGGGACAAGGGAAGCCGGTCCAGCTCCTCCTCTCCTCCTTCCCCCACCCCAGTCCAACCTCTGCAGCATAAACAGCAAAGCTAAAAATAGCTCCCTAATGACGTCAGAGGAACAAGGTCATCTGAAAATTGCCCACAGCCACTGGACACCTCCCTATAGGATCAAGTGGCAGGAGGGTACCCCAGTCCGGTGCAGCTGTTCCAAGAACAGGAAATGTCCCGGGAGCAGGCTTGAGCACAGTGCACGGGAAGGTAGGGGCGGCGGGGTGAGGCTTGAATGTGTCACGGAGGAGGAGTGGGCCATGCAGAGTGCAGGCCCAGGAGTTAGTAATCTGACTTTGTTCTGGGAGTTATTCTCAACACATGATCCCAGGAAACGGCTCAAGAAGTGGAGAATGGGTGTTCTGTCCTGTGGGTGGCCAGGCAGCTCCTAGCCTGGCCTGCCTCTGCTATTTTTAAAGCTCCAGGTCTCTTGGCTAACTAAGCTGTGTTACCATAAGATTGAGGGGATGCCTGGCAAGCTCTGAGGGGCTTCTGGCTGGAGGAAGATGAAGGGTGTCCAAGCTGAGTAGAAGTAGAAGCTGAGGATGTTCCTCCTGGGTGTAGACCACCTGACATCTAGGCCATTCTGCCAATCAGTCAAGCCTGCTGAAGCTTGTGGCTCTAATGTCCAGAAGCTGCCACATCCCTGACAGGAGCCTGAACATCCAGCAGGGCATGGCCCCCATCAAGGGGATTCCTGTTCTGGCAACTATTGAAAAAGGAAAGGATCTGCCCCATGGCCTGAGGCTTAGCTGGAGCGCCCTCTCCCCCCACAACACACATAGACAGTGCCCAGTTCAGTGGGTACCCCAGCTCACAAGCCTCACCCTCCAGGAGCCCCTGAGGACACCCACACCCATGCACAGACCTTGTTACTTCCAGCAGCATAACAAAAAATAATAATCTCTGGTCTGTTACGTGACTTGTTGGAAGAATCTATGGAAAGGCATCCACTCTCATTCCTCCTCCTAGGCATGGCGTTTCACTGAAGAGATAAACAACCTCTCAAGGAACTTAGCAACAGAAATGGCTGGACAGAGAAACTCTCCAGGGCCCCGAGTAGGGAGGGGAGTGTGCTCATCCTGGGTGTTTCTGATTAGCCTGGACACTTAGGGTCAGAGGAGAGAGTGGCTGCCAACTCCATGGGAACCTGAGTCAGGATCAGCAGGTCCCCTGCCTGGCACAGTGGTCCCCACCTTTGGGCATGCAATACCTCCCTTGGAGGGTTTATGAAAATACATAAGCCTGGGCCCATACCAAGGGCATCTGATTCAGCGGGGCCAGAATGAGGATGGTGAGTTTGCATTTCTAGTCATGGGTGATGCTGAAGCTGTGGCTTCATGGAGAAAGCTCTCAGGCCAGGATGCTGAGCCTCCCTTTGCCAGGAAGCCTGCGGCAGTAGCCAACAGTGCTGGTGCACGCGAGGAAACACAGACACACTCAGCGTCCCCCCACGGCGGCTGGCTAACTGCTTCCTGGACTGGCCTTTCATTGCCTCACTACAAACTTCAAGGAAGGGAAAAACGTGCACACGTAAGGAAGCCAAGAAGAGCCATCGCAGCATCGCAGGCTCAGGGAGCCCACCACCAAGTCAGCGGCCAGTGGAACCGTTGCCACCAGCTCCGCTCAAGCCCATCCCTTGCTCCTCTCACTTGTGTGAATTCCCATAAACCTCCTGCCTCACAAAAAAGAAGGCACCTGGTTTCCTTTAATTGGCTGCTAATGAGGCCACTGAGCCTGTCCTGTCAGGCTGTTAGCCAAGGGTGAGCAGCAGGGGCTTCTGGCCACTGCAGGTGACACATACCCACTGACAACTAATACTGAAAATGTGACTCAAGCGTGGTCACTGTCACAGAAGCTAGCAGTGACCATTGGTACCCACAGTGGCTGGGGTCACATTAGAGCCAGGGAAAACTCCCCTTCACTAAGCTGGAGAGGCCCATTCTGGGCACATTGTTCCAACAACCTTCATCGTCATCTTTCCTTTCTGAGACAGTCTCCAGCCAGGCAGACCTCAAGCTTGGTACAGCCCAGAGATGACCTTGAACTTCTGGTTCTCCTGCCCCCACTTACCCAGTGCTGGGATTACAGGCATTTGCCACCATGCCTGGTTTAACAAAGAAGCTTGGGATTGAACCCGTTGCTTTGTGCATGCCAGACAAGCACTCTGCCAACCAAGCTACACCCCACCCCCTACCACTCCAACTAAGATGAGACTGAAGTCCGGAGACTTCGTCATACTCAAGGCCATGAAGCCGGAGGAGCAACTCCCAATTCCCTAATACCAGGTCTGTTTAGCTCTCCAGTGCTCCCCCCAGACTTCGTGCAAGCTTACAAAGCAACCAGTTTCCTCGGCCACCAATGCCATGAAAAGCAAAGCGCAGCGGGGAGAAATAAAAAGAACAAGATGAGGTATTAGTTTTACTGCACCATCTTAAACCGTCTCCAACGACAGGACTGCCTCCAAGGGGGGAAAAATGAAAAAAATGTATCACATCTTGGATGGGGCAAGAGGTAGCTTTATGGAGTCTGTTAGCAATTGAACATTCTGTGCAGTCTTTAACCAGTTCCAAGGTCAAGAGAAACATCAGAAAATATGTGTGTGTCAGAGGACAGCAATATTCGGGGATTAGTTCCCTGGAGTGATCTGGGCTAGATTTCCGCTTCCAGAACAGCCCTTGGAAAGTCCTCAACAAGATAGCACGCTGGCCTCCAGCATGCTTTATTGACGTGCACGTGGGAAAGCAGGGCTGGGAGCTAGAGGCGTTCTGGCAGTGCGCAGCAGCAGGCTTTAGAAGAGCCTGAGCGTGGAAGTGAACCGTGGCATCTGAAGAAATTACCTAGGGAAAACTCGGGAGGTGATAAGATGAAAGGAGCCTTATGCATTGTCCTGGCTCAACCTTACTTGACAGAAAAGAGGAATAATGTGCTAGAGGTTTGTCACTTGTCCGTAGCAGAAGAGAGATTATGAACTCCACCCCCACTTTCCAAAAGACACATCACAGCCTCCAGAGCGAAAAAGCTCCTTTCCAATCTGACCGCAAGGCTTGGGGACAACAGGTCCACTGTGGACATCAACTTGAAAATGTAGCTGCAAGGCTTTAAAACAACATAACTGGAATTATTTCCAGGAAGGCTCGGCTAGGTGCCAATACATTTTTGGTTTTGCTTTTGCTGGGCATGGGTGTCAGTAATGCTGACACCATGCTAGCTAAAAGCAGCTTTCCATTGCAACTATGAATAACTTGCAAATAAACATGCATGCCAGAATAACGCTACTGGCTGTGCTTCCCTGTGCTGCTAGTGTGGCATGTACTTGTCTGTGCGTTATGTGCACACATGTGCCTCTGTGTATGAAGGCCAGAAGTCAGGTGTCCTCATTTATTCTGCACCTTTGAGAGAGGATCTCTCACTGAGCTCCAGAGATCTGCCTGTCTCCCTCCATGTCTGGCTTTTTCCATAGGTGCTGGGGGTGCAGATTCGGGTTCCTATGCTTAGAGAGCAAGGGCTTTATAAACTCTGTCTAACCTTATCCATGACTGCAGCTTTTAGGGGAACTTGTGCTTTTGCGTGTGCACATGTGTGTACGTATGTGTGTGTTTGGGAGCACGTATGTGCATACGAACGCCAGAAGACAACATTGGGTGTCATTCCTCAGGACACCCTCTACCTCATTATTTTTTTTGTTGTTGTTGTTGTTTTTTTCGAGACAGGGTTTCTCTGTGGCTTTGGAGCCTGTCCTGGAACTAGCTCTGTAGACCAGGCTGGTCTCGAACTCACAGAGATCCGCCTGCCTCTGCCTCCCGAGTGCTGGGATTAAAGGCGTGCACCACCATCGCCCGGCTACCTCATTATTTTTTAAAGAATCTCTTTTTCTTACATTCTAAAAATACGGTTGCATTTATTTACTTATTGTGTATGTATGCATGCCATTGCGTATGTGGAGGTCAGAGAATAACTTGGGGAAGTCCATTCTTTCTGCCATGTGGATCCCTGGGATTGAACTCAGGTCCTAGAGCTTGGCAGCCAGCACTTTCACCCACTGGACCACCTCCCTAGCCCCACCAGTTTTTGAGGCACGGTCTCTCACTTACCTAAAACTCATCAGTTTGGTTAGGATAGCTGGCTGCAAGCCCCAGAAAACTGGGATTTCTTCATCTCTTCAACACTGGGATTACAAGGCTATATTTTTATTCGAAAACAGACTTTAGCCCGAGCACAGCAGCTCCGGCTCTTCAATGCCAAGTGGCTGTGACAGGAAGTCAGCAGGAGCCTGGAAAGCTTACCGTCACCACCCCACCACCTCCCTTACCACCAAGCACTGTTGAGCAGCATGGCCCCAAACTGCTTCTCACGTTTACTGTTTAGGTAGCTGACGTCTCTGACCTTTGCTCCTGAAAGAAGACCTGAGAATACCGTCAGAGCCTAAACAGGCTGGGTCACGGCCCCTGGCCACGGTCCTTGGCAGAGTCACACAGCTGCCCGCAGAGCTGGGGATAGCAAGTCCTAGCTACTCCAGGCTCTGCATATCAGAAATGGTCAGCATCCCCTGCCTAGTCTTTTTTGTCCCCCTAAAGAGAGAAGGCCAGTTGATGACTCCAAGGCTAGGCTTCTTTCCTGATAAACCTAAATCTCCTCCAGTCTACAGCCTGAGTTTGCAACCACACTTTCTATTTACACACTGCTTTCAGGGAGACCAGGACCACAACACACAGGCATGGCTTGGCCTGAGCTCAGCTTCTGTCATACAAGACAGGAAAGGGCAAAACCCATCAGCCCGTTTGCAATGTCAGCTGCTGCCTCCCCCACCCCATGTACGCGCACGCGCGCGCGCGCACACACACACGGAGCACTGAGACATCAGGTATGTAAGAAGGCAGAGGAAACAAGGGGCCCATGCCTCTGCCCTGGACTTTTCTGTAGCAACATTGGCTTTAGTTGAGTAACAAATTGTCCTGGAATTCTTGGCTTTGGAGCAAACATGTCAGCTCCCTGGTTACACCTTCGTCACTGCTCAAAGTGCCTTCCTGCTCTTTCCATAGGCCTGGGTTTGTCCTGTCTCCAGGAAACTTTATATGTTGTCTAAAGTGAGCGTCCCAGCAGGCTGCAAGGCAGATGGCAGCTCAGGCTTCAGAATGTTGACCAGCTCCTACCAGGTTCCACACCAGACTGACAGCCTCTGCAGAAACAGGAGCCTAGCCACGTGGATCACAGCTTTTGTAACTGCTGCTGTCAGCACTGAGGAACTTCCCCCAGAGACTTCTACAAATTGAAAAGACCCAGAGGTGTGCACCTATAATCCTAGCACTTGGGAGGCTGAGGAAGAACCATCCACAGTTCAAGGCCAGCCTGAACTCCAGTGAGGTCAAAACTAGCTGTGCTATATTAGGAAGCTCTGTCTAAGTAAAATAACAGGAGAAGGAGGTTCAAGCAGGCCCTCCATTTATAATACACAAGTCCCCAAGGCTCAAGTAGCCCAAGCCAAGGCCAGGTGTTGGTGATCTGTCCCTGGACTTTAGACCAGGCACTTGTTGCTAGATTCCCAAGAGACTTCACACTCAGAAAGTCAGGACCTGCTCAAGATTGTACACGAGCAGCATCATTCAAAGCCAAAGCACACTGAAATGAGCATGAAGCAGAGTGATGGAATTTGTATATAAAGGCAAAGGAGGGAACGTGTGTGTGCAGAAGCTACAGGGAGAATACAAGAAACTGGTGACGCCATCTCTGAGGAGGACAACTGAGCAGCTGTGACAAGAGCTATGCCTTTCTACCTTCGCAGCTTTGAATCATATGCATGTTATGTATAAGCTTTCCAAAACCAAATCAAGGGGCTGGAGAGATGGCTCAGTCGTTAAGAGCACTGTCCGCTCTTCTAGAGGTCCAGAGTTCAATTCCCAGCAACCACATGGTGGCTCACAACCATCTGTAATGAGATCTAGTGCCCTCCTCTGGTGTGTCGGCATACATGAAGGCAGAATGTTGTATACATAATAAATAAATAAATAAATCTTTAAAAAAAAACAAAATCAAGAGCATAGATAGATAGATAGATAGATAGATAGATAGATAGATAGATAGATAGATAGATAGGCTGGAGCTAGAGCTCAGTGGTAGAGCACTTGCCTAGTACGTACAAGGGACTAAGGTCACTTTCTAGACCTCCCTGCCAAGTGTTTGTGGGCATTGCTTGATAAATATACACCTACAGAGACATTTCAATGAAACCCAGTATGGACGGGTTACTCCTAAAGAATACGAGGTGACGAATGTCAAGCACGTGTTCTACATAGCATGCACCATTTTGTGGGCAAGGAGCAGTACTACTACAATGGCAGCTTCTCTTCACCAGTGCTGCTCTGCCAGGCAGGGTACCGAGCTGTGAGCCTGAGTCACAGCCATTCAGGTCTCCTCTCTAAAATGCTAGAGCAAGCAATACCAACCACAGTCTGCATACCACTCAGGTCTACTTCCCGGGGACAGAAACTCGATGGAAAAGAACCTGAAGGGAATGAAACAGCAATCAGAACAGCAGCCAAGCTACTGCACAGGGGCAAGTGATGGGCTGAAGGAGAGTGACAATGGTCTTGCCCGAATTGGCACAGAAACATGCAAGGGGAAGTCAAAACAACCTTGAGATTCACTTCCCAAACTGTGGGGATTTCAGCAGTCTGCATGTCAAATATTGGCAAATTCGCAAAATTGTCAAGCAAAATGGTAGCCAGATTTTTTTTTTAAAGCAAAATCCACTAAATTCTTTTAAATTTGCATTTGATAAGTTTAAACTGGGAACTATCGAAAGATAAAAGGCATCAGGATCAAAATAAAAATGAAAGTCAGGGGCTGAGGCTCAGCTCCTTAGGGCTGGCGCAGACTGCACTTACAGAAGACCTGAGTTCTGTCACCAGTACCCACCTGCAACCCCAGTTCCCGCAGGGACCTGACAGCGCTGGCCTACACGGGCACCTCCCTCATATATACACAAGTAAAGTTACAATCATAACTTAATAAAAACTGAAATTCAGTAGTTACACGTATAAAAGGTAAGCAAATGCACACATTCTTTTATTTGGTTTCTTGAAGCAGGGTCTCACACCTTGGTTGTCCTGGAAATCAGTCTTAGACCTGGCTGGCCTTGAACTCAAAGAGATTCACCTGCCTGTGCTTTATCTCAGGCTGTGTACCAAGCCCAATTCTTTGTTTAGAAAAGTTTCCAAGCTACCTCTGAGTGTGGAAAGATCAAAGTCCTCAGGAAACAGCCTTAAGGGATAAGGAAACAGGACCAAGAGCCTCTCTGCCCTCCTCAGAATGCCTAGGTGAAGTCCCAGTGCTCATTCTAATTCTGTTCCACTCACCCTTGCATCAAGTTATGTCCCCATGGTCACCCCCAGCAACAACCCAGTGCCCTTTCAGGATCATGAAGACAAGCCTGATGTGCCCAAATACCGCCAGCACCACTGATGGTGAGCATGGCACAGCAGAGAACTACAGAGGACAGGCCTGGAGAAGGGATCCAGACGTGCAGTGAAAACACCAGGAAACTGGACAAAAATAAAAGCTCCAAGAATGGACAACAAAATGCAAGGATTGCTGTAAAGGCGGATTCCCTACACTCCAAGAATAGGCCTTGCTTTGCTTAGTCTCCACAGCCAATCTGTTAGCAACAAAGTACATTCAGAGGGGCTAGAGTCACGGCTCTTCAACTGCGTGCAACTCCAACGTCAGGGGTCTTTTGGTCTCTGACAGCACATACCCTTAAACATTAAAAGCACTCAGAATCCAACCACACTTAGCATCCCTACCGCAAACTCAAGCCCATGTTACAGTCGGTCCCCTACTGGATGGAACCTCCTTGCCAACAGCCTCATCAAAATGCCACAGGCTCCCCTTACACCAGGCTGCTTTATTACAGACACGTGCCCACTGTTCGTCTCCCTGACTGTAGTATAAACAGGTCTTTTCTGTTGCTTTAGCTCTTCTCTGGATTTGCGGAGGCTGGCAGTGCCAAGCTGTGCAGGTGCAGCACCATGTCCTTGCAAAATGAACTGGTGACAGTTAGGACGTTTACGCCAAGATCTCTAGATGATGAATAAAGGAGGTGCTCTCCGTACTGCTTTGTGGGCCGTCGGGAGGACCAAGATCGCACATCGCACTACAGAAAATCCTGGTTCTGTGACAGAACCTCTGACTAAAGTTACAAAGGCTTGTGTAAAATAAATTTAAAAGGTAGTCACTGCATGAACAACAACCACAACAAAAAGAATATAAAAATAGGCTCAATGTAATATACGATGCTGAGAACTGTCCTGGCCACAAAATGAACATCTTTTGCAGTGGACTTGGAATTAGCTTCCGAACCCCACATGGTGATTATCTGTAACTCCAGTCCCAGGGCATCTGGACTCCTCAAACACCTACTGGTACAAGTATACAAGAATTCCACGTACATACACATAGGTAAAACAGCCACACCAAATATAATCAACAGATCTCAGGAAGGAAGGAAAAAGAGACAATGGGAACTTCTGAAGCTGAAATATGCGCGTTTGCACTGGGCCACAGGTGAAGTGCTATGGTTTGGATGTAAAACACCCCCATAGGCTGGTTTGTTTCTTGGTTCCTAGCCTGGTACTGCTTTGGGAGGCTGTAGAACCTCTGTCCTGTGAGATCCACCAGGGGAATGTAAGCCAACAGGGGACAGGCCCGTGGAGCTTACAGACATGTCTTAACTTCCAGCCCGAGTGGTGCCTTCTGGTCACCCTGCCACAGACTGAACTACATCACCTTGTTATCCCCGTCAGGAGGATGGACAGCATTCCTGGAAAACAGTGAGCAGAATATATCCCTGTGACCTTTAAAAAAAAATGTTATTCCAAGTCAGGTTTGAAAATGCAGGCTGCACCAACAGTAAAGAACGTGCTTCAGCAGCAGCTCTGGATGAAGGTTCCGTGAATCCACGCTGTTGTCTTCCTTGGTGCCATTAAGGATGGCCCCTGCCTCAGAGCACAGGGATCCTTAACCACAGACTCAATCTGAACAGTGAATGAATCTGACAGATTGGCTGCTTCTCATTCATACTGTAACGGAAACCATAGCCCAGGATTTAATGTCCTTTATTTTGTGCTTAAAATATACATAGAAAAGAAGGGTGGAGGGAGATTAGGAGAGAAATGATTAGCCTGTGCTAAAGTAAGCGCTTGAAATTCTAGTCAGAGCTAAGCCCAATGGTAAAGGAGCAATTGATGTTGGAAGACAGCTACAAGAAGTCTGGTTAAAGCCTAAATGAGCTGTGTCTCATTAGCTCAAAATTGTTTATAATGATCCTCAAGAAAACAGGCATCCATAGTTGTCAGGTCCACTGCCATGCAGGGGTGGCCTGAGAAAAGGCTGTCTCTATGCCCGGTGTGATGCACAGAGCGTCTACTGGAATCGGGTGGAGAACTTAGGAGACACGGGCACAGTCAGCGGCAGCTCGCTGGACTTCACCTCCACGGCTGTGTACTTGCGGATCGGATTCGCCTTGTGCACCTGAGGAGGAGGAGAGCAAAACTCCAGTGAGAAGGATGCTGCAGAACTACGCAGTCGCTTGCTTTGTCTTTTAGAGGAACCCGGTTGGAAAGCTTGACAGGGCACAATTACAAATATCAAATGGAGAAGTAGGGTGTCCTAACAGGTTTCTACTGTCACTTACTGGGTCCCTCACTAAGAATGTCAAACTCATCCTCAGTGTAGCTTACTAGGGAGAGTAATAGAGCCTTTCTCAACCATGGCAGACAAAGTCACAAGGTAAAAAATTGTGCCAGAGCCTAGAGCAATGGCTCGGGGATTAAGTGAGTGCATTGATTGCTCTTCCAGAGGACCTAGGTTCAATTCCCAGCACCTACAACCATCTGTAACTCTAATCCCAGGGTATCTGTCACCCTCCTCTGACCTCAGAGGACACCAACAAAGCACACACAGGGTGGATATGCATACATGCAAGCAAAACATTTATATGCATAAATTAATAAATCTTAAAATTAAAAAAAAATATGTAATATTTTTAAAAAGGAGACCTAATGCCCCTTTTCTAGCTTCCGTGGGTACTCCAATGTAAGTGGTACACAGAAGTATGTAGTCAAAACACTCATATCTAAAAATAAAAAAAATTAAAAAAAAAATCACCAGAGTAAAGTTTTAAGCTTATTTGATTGACTTTTAGTATTCAACAAAATCAGTTCAAACCTAAAGGCAGAAGAGCAATAATCAAGAAGGCTGCTGGAGTGAGAGGTGTCAGCCACTCATGAAGAGTGTAAGATCAATCTCAGAGTTAGCCAGTTTAATGCAGCAACAAGCAGCAGTGACTACTTGTGCTTAGGATGCTACAAGGACCTACACCGAGAATTGCTATAGAGACAGATTTATACTGGGAACAAACTCAGGTACCAGGCAGATAGCTGAAAAAGAAAAAAAAAAAGGGAAGAAATAATATGACAAAGTAGAGGCTGATTTTCGGGGTGTACGTGGGAGAGATGGTACTGTTCCCCTCACTCGGCTGTCAGGTGGATGTGGAATAGCTTGCCCCAGCTCCACCAGAAAACACAACAGAGACGAGCCAGGGTTTGGCAGTGCACACGCTGCCCAGTCGATTACCAGTTCTCTCCGTAGCCTGGCCAGCTCCTCCTTTTGCTGCTGCTCTTCCTGTTGCCTGACCTCCTCCAACTGCTGCATCTTCCAGGCTTCCATTTCAGCCGTCCTCTTCTCCAGCTCCTGCCGCTCCTTGGCTCTCCTCTCGGTGGCCAGTTGAAAGGGTTCCTGAACTAGAGAACCGGAAGGGTTCTCTGAGTACAGAAACAGAGACAACATTGATGCAATGCAGTACTTCATAAACCTAGTCCCCCAGGACTAGGCCAAGTGGAGAGACTTGGCTAGCACCCAAAGGCCACTGAGGAAGAAGCGTGGAGTAAAGTCACATTACAGACTTGCAATGCTGAGTAGCTGGGAAGGCTTACCGAAATAATTTAGTGTAAATGAGACAAAAGCAAGACCCAGAGAGGTGAAGTAGCTTGCTCAACCCTGTGTGCTAAGTAGAAGAATCCCAACTTCCTGCCATGTTGCCCACAGCTAAGAAATCTCCACACCCTTCCCTCATCCACTGGCTCTCTTCCTGGGTATGACTAGCCTGTGACTATCACTGAAAGGCCAGCTGTGACTCCCACGACTCCTGTTCTACCACAGTTGCCCCAATACACGACACCTTAAGGGTGCTACTAGGTCCAACAAGAGCAAAAGGTCGGGTCTGAGGGAAGAAAGCTGCCATCCTCTCAGGGAAGAGTTCTTGTTGGCATAGCAAGTCCTAGAAACCCATTCTGGCCCAGCCCCCGGTAGCACATAAAATACTACCAGCAACTGATTTCTTCTCCTTCTTGGGAACAAAGGGCTCTTGGAAGATGACGGTGTTTGGACGAGCCTTGAAGCAAGCTGCTTCCTTCTGCTGCTTCTGCTCTTCCTCCAGCTGTTAAAAGGAAAGCCTGTGAGACAGCAGCATACAGTGGCTCCTGACGACTGCAGCAGCAGCAGCACATGTTCGGGAGGTTCTGGGCTGGCTGTTAAAAAGCTAGCACTTCCTACCCCTTATTTCCTGTGAGTGAGTGGTCAGACCCAGAGGCTCAATTAAATCAGGGTCAGTTTTTGTTTTGCGGAGAGAAAGAGAATATAGTGATAGTAGCAAGATTAGATGACAATTATACCAGCCTATAAGCAATCAATCAATCATGCCTTTAATCGCCTATTATAATATATAAAGATCAGTTATATCACATACCATGCTGAGAAAACAGCCTGTCTTATTGAGAACCAATTCTCTCAGCATGATTTTTTACCAAAGCACCAACTTAAGGAAACAGATGAAAAAGAAGTTACAGAAACTCTTGACTAAGGAGTCCTGCACCACCAGGTGACTGCTAACGCAGAAGCAAAATTCAGCCTTCTGGCCAAATGCAACTAGAACTAAGAATAGTATTTACATGTTCAAATATACATATGGGGCAAATGGGGAAAGAAATTATTTGACAAAAGTAGTAAGTAACCTATTAAACTTAAAATAAACGTTACCTGACCTTTTACAGAAAAACCAATGTGACTCCTGGTTTACACAGAATATATTAAAGTAATCAAATCTCTCATCCCAGACGATTTCAAGAGATAGTGGATCTACCTGTCCAACCTCTAGTCCCGCCCACTCACTACACACCCATCAACCAACAACATTCCAGCTGCTCCCTATTCCTACCTGGTGCTTCCACAGCTCCGTCTTATAGGCGCCTCTCTTGTCTGTCTCCAGCAAGAAAGGCTCAGCTTGAGTCACATTCTTTACCTTTTTCTCTGGCAAATTAATGGTGTCAAAATCGGGCAGAGGAAGTGCCTTGAACTTGGGCACCTAATGGAAAAGCAAACAGAAGAGTAACATAAGGATCTTCGATCAATGGGGAAGTCAGGAAAACTTATCCCACAGAGGACATCTGATTCTGTTGACGACTTCGGTACCTTCCCACCTTCAAATCTCTGAATAAAATAGATAAACACAAAAACTTACAAGGAACTCTTGCCAGACTTGGCAATGCACACCTATATGCCCAGACCTCTGGGAGCTGATGAAGCAGGGTTAGGAGATCAACGCATCTGCCTAGACTACATAGTGAGACAATTATCTCAAAAGTCAAACAGAACCAAAAAAAAGCCTATTAGCAAGTATGCTGGTGAGCATTTTGCCAGCTTGACACAGTCAGGGTTATCTGAAAAGGGGAAAATTCAACTGAGAAAACATGGCCAATCAAGAACCTTCTTCCCGCCGGGCGGTGGTGGCGCACGCCTTTAATCCCAGCACTTGGGAGGCAGAGGCAGGCGTATCTCTTGTCAGTTCGAGACCAGCCTGGTCTACAAGAGCTAGTTCCAGGACAGGCTCCAAAACCACAGAGAAACCCTGTCTTGAAAAAAGCAAAAAAAAGAACCTTCTTCCCAAGTGCGGTATTTTATCATGGCAATAGAAAGCAAACTGAGACAGATAGAAAGCAATATTTGTTCCTAAGTATGTGCACGAACCTGAAAGACAGGAAGCTAAGTCAGTTCTCAAAGCCACATGGTCTAGCAGAAAAGCAATTGACCTTTCTCTACCCCAAAGAAAACCTAGGTTTTCCTCCTAATCCTTCCAAAACTAGCCTTCTTGTGCCAGGCAGATTACTTAAGTTACTTGCCCAAAACAGATTTCCAAAGGGGTCTTGCAAGCATCAGTGGAAAGCAATGGTTTTTATAGTAATTTCATATAAAAGGCATACACATACTTTTTATTAGAAACTATATTTTCATATATTTAGTAAAAGTTCCCTGAATGCCAAGCAGTGTTGGCGCACACCTTTAATCTCTGCACTCGGGAGGCAGAGGCAGACCTATCTCTGTAAGTATGAGGCCAGCCTGTTCTACAGAACAAGTGCCAGGACAGGCTCCAAAGCCACACAGAGAAACCCTGTATCAAAAACCAAAAACAAAGTTCCCTAAGTGAGGTGTGGTGATACATCCCTATAATCCCAGTACTTAGGAGGCAGAGGCAGGACAAACACAGATTCAAAGCCAGTCTGGTCTACACAGCATGACACTGCCTTAAAAAAAAAAAAAAAGCAGAGGGGGGGGGGAAAGCTTCCCTTTAAGAGATCAAAGAATAGTATTTTGCAAAATAAAATACCTACCTCTCCTTTCTGCATTTCTTTTATTTTCTTCTCCTTCTGCAACTGGCGCTCTTTGTCCCGGGTATCAAAGGAGAAAGGGCACACCTCCACGTTTCTGGCCTCTGGGATGTGGGGCTTGTACGGCACCCCATAATGTGGCACAGGTTGAGCTCGTATCACAACTGGTTTATCCTCTTCCTGAGAGAGAAACTACAGTTTAGAAACAAGACTCCTCAAGACTCCCTGTCCACCCACCTCAGAATGGGAACTCAGAAGACTGTATGAGATTAAGTCACTCAGCCTGAGATGTGACTACAGAAACCTAGCTTCCTTTTCTATCAAAGATGGACAATGCCAACTCAGCTGCCACACCACAGGTCATTGCAACGTAAAAACATTCGGTAAACAACAACACAGTTACTCTAAAAATCAAGTTCCTCACAGGGATGCTGGAATAACTAATGAGACCCAACAGGCAAAATGAGGAGCAGAAGAAAGTACTAGGCAAGCATACTTCCACCTTAGACTCTGACTCAGACTCTAGACTCCACTAAAACATGTGACTGGAATTAATGGTTGCCAAACCCAGAATAGGACCAAGTTAGTTGTTTGGGTTCAAGCTAGTAACATAAGATTACCGTGTATTTTAGTTTCCACTGAACCTATAAAAAGGTTTATGCTGAGGTTTGCTATAAAATTACCCTAACTCTGGATATATATAGATAAAATAGGAGATGTAATAAGAAGCCAGCATGATCAATGACAATTAACATTTTATAGTTCCATGAATCACCACTTTCAGACACCTTTGTGACCCTTGTGTATCAAGGACAATACAATGTAATTGCTTTTTTAAAAGTCCCTCTCTGAGCAGTGACAATAATTCAGGGAACTCTTGACCATGTTACAAAGCCAGCACGACCAATGCTAGAGGAATGGACAAGCCTCTAGTGCTTAACTTCCCTGCTGTTTTCACAGACTGCAACCCGTTATCGCTCAAAGTCGAGAGTCACACCTTACCAGTCGCTCTCAGAGGAGCAAAACAGATGGTCAAACATTTATATCATTCTTACAGACTAGAGCTGATTGCCTTTGGGCCCCATTAATTGTAAAAACTCAAATTGATGATGCAGAAAAAAAGGAAACATCCTCCTCCCAAGCAATCACCTCATCTTCTCTGGGGGGCAATCGAATTCTGTTCTTCAATGCAAAAACTGGTGACTTGGGGACAGTGGCTGGAATTACCTTCTTTTCAGGAACACCCTAGGAGGAGCACACAGTTCAATTAAATATTCCAGAACAATATTTCCAGTACACAACATGAAATACTAGAACCCAGGCTGAGAAAATAAAACCCAGATGAGCAGACACGTGCCAACAAGCCTGACCTGCATTTGATCCCTTAACCCATGGTGGAGAGAACCAACTCCCAAAACTATCCTGATCTCTACATGAGTGTTCAAGGACTAACACTCTCATACAAACATCACACACACACACACACACACACACAACCAAAAAAGGGAAATTAAATGCCTTCAAATGTTCATGTGCTGAGACAGCAGAGGCCTCCACTGTGAGCACTGTCAGGACCTCCAGGAGCCTCACTCACGGAAACCAAACTGATCATGTGTAAATCCCGTATACAAAATGGTGCAGTATTTGCATTAACTGATGTACATCTTCTCATATAGTTTATGTCATTATTGTATTACTCATAATACCTAACACGATGAAAATGTGTTAAATATATTTATTCTAGCATATTTATTATATCATATTATGTGAATTTATTATATCATACAATGTAGGGAATATTAGCCAAGGAAAGAAGTTTGTACATGATCAGTACAAATGTATTTTTTTTCTAAATATTTTTCCATCCATGGTTAGTTGAATTCACAGATGCAGAACCCATTAATTACAGTTGATTGTACATGCAAAAGTTTATTGTACCTATTTATTTTTATTTTATGTGTATGAGTATTTGGCTGCAAGTATGTATATATGTGCACCATGTGATGCCTGGTATCAGAGAGGTCAAGAGGGCATTGGGTACCTTGGACTGGAGTGATGGATAGCAGTACACCACAACCTTATGAGTACTGGAAATCAACCCAGCTCCTCCAAGAGTCATGAATGCTCATAACTGCTGAATCATCTTTCTAGAAAGCCCCAGATTTTCTGTTTTCTGAAGACTTCTATCTTCACAGGAAATTCAGTCCGCAGACTTTGTCATTAATATGCTTTCACATGTTTTAAAAATCTGTATTAAGTGTTTTGCCTTGGGTTTCAGGTCCCCTGGAGCTGAAGTTACAATTCTTACTACAACAAATCTGACGTTCGGCTACACCCAGCACAGATGGACAGACAGCACCACTGCGTGGTGAGCTGCACTAGGACTGTGACAAGGGAAGAAAGCCTAGAAGCCAGGGTTCTGCTCTAGCCCAGCTCTGCTTCCCACCTGCACGAGGGAGAGCACATCAACAGCTTCCCAGGCCAGAAATTCTCACAAAGCAAAGCAGTTCAATATCTAAGGACTCATTTAGTTTGGAAAGACCCCCTCCCCTTTCATTTTTTTTTTACCTTTCTCTGCTTCCAACCCGGGGATACAGTAAGAGTGGTCTGCTTACAGTATAAAGAGAAGCAATGAAACCCCTAAGCAGCAGCCACACAGACAGCTCGCAGAGCAATTGATCCTCATAATTTCAGAAAGGAAAAGGTGTTCTGTAAGGAATGATCTGGAGTCCAGCATGCGTATCAGTTGTTTACAAATACCTGTAACTCCCATGAATCATACACCCCCCCCCTTTGACCTCCATATAAATAAAACAAACCTTTTAAGAAAAAAGAAAGAAATCTTTGGGGAACCAGTGAGATGGTTCAGGGGGTACAAGTGTTTGCTGCCGAGAATGGTGATCAGAGAGTTCCATTCTTGGAACTCCCAAATAAACACAAAAAAGTTATGGTTAGCCAGGAATAGTGGTGTACAACTTCAATCCCAGACTTATCTCTGTGAATTCAAAGCCAGCTTGGACTAACCACCAAGCCAGTTTCAGGCTAGCCAGGGCTACATGAGTGCCCCCCCCCCCAAAAAAAATAAATAAAAAGGAAAGAAAAAAGTTAGTCAAAGCCAATGAGGGCCTCTATTAGACACAAAGAAAAAGCCAGGCGATGGTGCTCACACCTTTAATCCCAGCAGCAGAGGCAGGCAGATCTCTTTGAGTTCGGGATCAGCCTGGTCTACAAAGACAGTTCCAGGACAGTCAGGGCTTGTTACACAGAGAACCCCATCTCAGAAAACAAAACAAGAAAACCTGTCCTGGAACTAGCTCTAGTAGTCCAGGCTGGCCTCGAACTCACAGAGATCCACCTGCCTCTGCCTCCCCGAGTGCTGGGATTAAAGGCGTGTGCCACCACCGCCCAGCTAAGTTTCCTTTTTGTTATTTTTACATTTCAATTTCAAATTCCTTGAGGCCCAGGAATGTCGCCATTTGCATCTGTCTGCCTCCTCTACAGTGTAGGGCAGTGGTCCTCAACTCTCCTGATGCCGTGACCCTTCAATACAGTTTCTCATGTTGTGGTGACAGCAACCATAAAATTATTTCCTACTGTTACTTCTAAACTGTAGTTTTGCTACTGTTATGAATCATAATGTAAATATCTGTGTTCTTTTATGGTCTTAAGCAATCCCTAGCAAATGGGTCGTGACCCACAGGTTGAGAACCTTTGGTGTAGGGTTAGTGATCCAAATTCTCTTCCTGGCTTGAAAATCCACCAATCCCTACGCTTGCTTTGAAATTCCACCAATCCCCACCCTAGAAAGCTCTACCCTGGAAAGCTCCTCCCCCAAGAAACCCTATATAAGCCTATCTCCTCCTCAGTTCTTTGCTGCTTCTCAACTGAGCAGAGGCAGTGACCCAATAAATCTCTTGTGTGAGGTTTGTTGTGCAGTGTGACTTGTGGTATTCCTTGGCTCCCCACAGCCAGGAAACCCCTCTCAGAGCTGTAATACTTGTAGAGGAGAAACCTCTCCCCCAAAGAGCTGTACACTTCCACAGAGCACCTACAGGAGATGTGGGGATGAGAGCATGCACTCTATTCTACCAGGCTCTGCCAGCTTTAAGGACAAATGCCTGTCTTATTCCCCCTTTGAGCTCCCAGTGTCTAGCACAGATTATAGATAGGAACTGGTATACATCAGCTTATAATGTCTCTCACGGGGCTTTCAGTTAAAGAGGGAATGATGATTATTCCTAGGTATGATCATGGTTTTTATAAAGCCTTGTAAGTATAACTTGAGGTTGCAAGGCAACACACAGCAAGTCGCACAATGGCATGAAATTTGCAGTACTGGATACCAGGAGGTAGATACAAGGACATCTCTGCATCCTAGAAGTTTAAGACAAGACTGAGCTACAAAGCAAGACCCCACCTCAAAGGAAAGAATAATTATTTCACCAGTGCATTGTGTGTTAGTTTATACTTTATCAACTTGAGCTTTTACAGATCCTGGTTATCTATGCAAGGTTCAGAAACCAACCTTGCCAATCCTGAGGGAGGACGCCATACAAAAGGGGACATGTGTCAGCATCACAGCCAGCACAAGGATGTCACCTCTACTATGTGTCACCAAAGCTTGGCCCTCTACAGAGCACTCTCTGAAGTTTCTCTCCCTCTTCTCAAGTTCTGCAGCCCATTAACTACATCTCTTGCCCGGGCATGGTGGTGAACACCTTACTCAGCACTTGGAGGCAGAGGCAGATGGGTCTCCAGTGAGTTTAAGGTCAGCCTGGCCTACAAAGTGAGTTCCTTGACAGTGAGGGCTACACAGAGAAACCCTGTCTTGAAAAGTCAAACAAAAAAACCCAAACCCCAGAAAAGTTACATCTCTTTTCAGAACACATCCACCTATGAGTCTATAAATTTTTTTGAGTCTCTATTATTTACCCACTCGTTGCCTCTTACTAGACTTGACGTTTTAAGACCAAAATCCAATCTTGCTGGATCTTTTTGTCATTCTCCAGACTGATACAATGACGCCCCACTCACGTACCAACATGAAATTTGTGAGTAGGCGGATCTTTAGTCATGTGCAAAACACTTCTGCCTGCACCTCAAGTATTCTTACCACAACATCCTCCAGGATCTTAGTTGGGCACGGTCTGGAATGAAACTCAAAGTGTTCATCCTCTGATTTTTTCTTTGATTCTCTCTCCTGAATTCGTTTCTCAATTTCCAAATCAAAACCAACAGGCTGGGTGGGAGGTTTAACAGGTATCTTGGGCAAGACAGGGCCACTTTCAAAAATTCTGGGATCAAGTTCCCGAGCTTTGAATTTGTATCTGTAAGGAGGGAATTTAAATAATAAACAAAAAAGGCTTTTTAAATTAAACTACACAAAGTAGAACAAAACCTATAAATAAGCAATAAGATGATCCACCATGTACAGCAAAATCTCTCCTCTCCATCTTCTCTTCACCTCCTGAGAAGACTAAACAAGGCAGGTGGGAATATGGAGGCTTGGGACTCCATGATGGCAAGCACCTGTAATCCTAGCATTCAGGAGATAGGGGACCAGAAACTCAAGTTTAGGGCTGGTGAGCTAGCTGGCTCAGGGGTTAAAAGCACTGGCTGCTACTCCAAAAAGCCTCAGTTCCCAACAGAGAACAACCATCTCTAACCATCTCCAGTTCCAGAGGAGATGATATACTCTTTCACTAGGCACCAAGCATGCCAGTACTGCAGACAATACATGAAGGCAAAACTCCCATAAATATAAAATTAAATTAAAAAAAAATCAAAGGCATCCTTGGCTAATAGCAACTTTGAGGTCAGCTAGGAATACATAAAACCCTTGTCTTAAAAAAAAAAAAAAAGTAGGGGCAAGCAAGGCTGGTCTGCAATCCAAGCAATTCAAGCCGAGGCAAGAGAATTGGACAATTAGACATACCTGTGCTACAAAGCCAGCCCAAGCAACTTAGTGAGCTCGACTTGAAAGTTAAGAAGGACTGGAACGTAGCTCAACAGTAGTGTTTGTCTTACGTGCACAAAGGCCCTGGGTTCACCCCAACACCATAATGATCAGGAAAGATCTAGGCAGACAAGTTCCAGCCTTTTCTAAGAGGAGAGCTATAAAAATCCTTTGACAGCCAGGAAGAGGTAAGGTCTACCCAGACTAGGAATCCAAAACTAAGTTCTGCTACTTGCACTTCGGCTTTGGACTTTTACCAGATTGTGCTCCAGGGCACCTCCACATTCCCACCTCAGTCACAGTGACAGGAGCACAGTCTACAGAGCCACCATAAGAAGGAAAACAGCAACTGCTGCCCCCATAGGGCCGAAAGCAAACAGGCAGGCTTTGCTAGCCTTCCTCAGACATGCCAGCAGGACTCACTGCTGCAGCTTCTCAAGCTCCTCAGCTTCCTGTTCTGCTGCACTTTTGCAGGTCACAACTCTCGCACGGTATTTAGTTTGCAGTATGGGAGTCTGGGGGTCTCTTGAGATCTTGGTCACAGATCTGGAGGGTAACAAGTCTGTAAAGCAAAATCAAAGACATTTGCTTAGTTCTCCAAAATCCAATTGACCTGTAAATGCTGACCCAACCAGACAGAAAATGGACAAAGCAGAGCGCCTGGCTTTGTGTGCTCAACCCACAAATGTTCCCTCCCTTCTTATCGAAGGGTAAATTCTTCTGCCATCTTTGCACTGAAAACTTAACTATGCCGATGGAGGTCTCTGCCATTGCATAGGCCTTTCGACTGACAACAATCTACTTTGCTTGTTGTTAACAATGTTTTATTACTCCTCGTTTGTATAGTGGTGAAAAAAAAAAACAACAATGTTTTATTACAGTTTTCAGACCTTTACAAACCAATGAGAAATTCCCAACTTTATGAATTTCACAACAAACATCCGTATCACTTATAGCAAGTCAATGGTAAAGCCAGGCATGATAGTACATGCCTGTAATCCCAGCAATTAGGAAGCTGAGGCAGGAGAATCAATACTTGATGCCTAACCTAGGCTACATTTCAACTTCAAACCGACCTCACTATAGCTACACCAAGCAGGGAGGCAAAGAAGTCAGATAGTAACTGGGGAAAGTTAGAGACAAACAGAAAGAGCAAGAGCAACTATCCCAACACATCAGTATTTAGAGCCGTGGTTCTCAACCCTCCTAATGCTGCAACCCTTTAATATAGTTCCTCATGTTGGAGAGCCCCAACTATAAAATTATTTTTGTAGCTACCGCATAACTGTAATTTTGCTACTGTTATTAGCCGTTAAGCAAATATCTTTGCTTTCCGACAGTCTTAGGTGATCTCTGTGAAAGGGTCATTTGACCCCCAAAGAGGTTATGAGCCACAGGTTGAGAACGGTTGATTTAGAACCTTAACAATGCTCACAGAGCATTAACAAGCCTGACAATTTTCAATCTAGACCTTATATAAAGGTGAGAAAAATTATTATCTGACTCATTTACTGGAGTCTGTGGAAACAGAATCTGACTATGAAGGTGTGATTAGAAGAAAACTTAGTTCCATAAAGATTAAATAAAGTCATTATTTTCATAATATAAAATGTCAGGATATAGTAGCAATCTTAAGGAACACTGTAGTTAGGGTTGAGAATGTAATACATCGGTAGAGTGATTGACCAGCATACACAAGTCCTTAGGCTGAATCCCCAGCACTGAAAAGGAAAACAGAGAAATACTGCATTTAAAGTAAGTAACTCACGTGGTCACCTACAACAAAGTGCTAAGCAATGCCTAATAGGAAGAGAAAATTTACAGAGAGCTTAAAAGCGCACCCTGTTTTACCCAAAATATTAGCCATATTTGTTTTTGAGTCTGGGTTCTTTGTCGTCCACGCTAGCCTTGAAATCACTATTTAGACCAAGTTGACCTTGAGCCCCCACCTCCCAAATGCTCAGATTAGAAGCATACACCACCAACCCCCTTAGCCACATCTCCTGGTAAGTTATTTTACAGTACTTTTTTCTTTTTTTCTTTTCTCAAGACAGGGCTTTTCTGTATAGCAGCAACCCTGGCTGTCCTGGAACTCACTTTGTAGACCAGGCTGGCCTTGAACTCACAAAGATCAGCCTACCTCTGCCTCCCAAGTGCTGGCACTAATGGCGTGTGCCATACCCAGCAACTATTTTCAATTTGTAGACTTTATCTTCTTGTAGAAATTTCTTTCATAAAGACAGAAACAAATAAAAGCCTTTCATCTGTCCACCACCAAGCCGGGACAAACGCATCAGCATTTGCGCCCGTTCCCCGTGCTCTCCGACTATCCCTCTAAACAACCACAGCTGCCGTGCTGAGACTGGCGAAGCAGCCCCAGCCAGCAAGGTCCGGGGAGGAAACTTACTCTCGTCCTTCTTATTCCTCAGGTGGTATCTACTAGGGGTTCGTTTGTGGAAGGCTTCGACCTGCTGTGCAATGGGCACATAGGTAGAAACTGCTTCGTCAAATGTTCTTTTCTTTCCTTTGGACAGATTGAAGGGCTTAACAATGGTGCATCCTTTAGTCACTCGGGCCTGTGAAGGGAAGAGCGGTTGAGCAAATTAAATGAGATCACAGCCACATACTTAGCCCAGCTGTGGAGCTAGGAGCCTTACACATACGAGTCCTTCAGCAAGGGTTACATCAGTCTGTGCAATCATGTTTCTTCTTTTGAAAAATCTAGCACTTAGCAAATTGTTTTGCTATAATAGTACATATGCAGTTTTCCCCAAGTATATAATGCTTTGAACCAATCAAGAACAAGTTTTCTTGGAATTCAAAGGGAAAGGGAAATGAAAGATAAAATCACTCATACGAAAATGGCATGGGCTGCTGGGTCTGCATCAGGTCAGGCAGAGGCCTAACTTAGCTCTCTCCACATAGACCCTCAAACTGATTGACACAAAAGTCTACCCACTGTGGAGCATTAACTTCTCATCTATTTTTAGTGAGGTTTTTGGTCGGGTCTCTCTGCGTAGCCTTGGCTGGTCTGGAACTCACTATGTAGACCAGGTGGCCTTTAACTCAAGAGAGATTCACCCATCTGCCTTTCCAGTGCTGGGGTTAAAGCCATGCACCACTAGGCCTGGCTCAATCATTAATTGTGAATGGAAGCAAAACTCAAGGGCACATTTCTAATGAGGCAGCGATGACAAATTCTTAAGGCTGACTTGAGCAGCGACAGAGTATGATCTCATCTCAAATAAAAGACAAAGATGACTATAAATGTGAGCAGCTCGCTACCTGCAGAATGTTGATTTAGGATCATCATTGCTTCTGGTGGTGCTCTGCTAATAAAACTAGACACAAGGCCGGGCAGTGGTGGCGCACGCCTTTAATCTCAGCACTCGGGAGGCAGGCAGAGGCAGGCAGATCTTTGGAAGTTCGAGGTCAGCCTGGTCTACAAGAGCTAGTTCCGGGATAGGCACCAAAGCTACAGAGAAACCCTGTCTCGAAAAACCAAAAAAACACAAAAAAACAAAAAACAAAACTAGACACATTTTGGCACCAGTCATACATATGATGTATAGACATTCATGCAGACAAAACACATGCACACATTAAATAAATAAATAGGGGAGGCTGGAGAGGTGGCTCAGTGGTTAAGAACACCTACTGTTCCTCCAGAGAACCTAGAGTTCAATTCCCAGCGTGCACATCAGGTAGCTCAGACAACCATCTAATTCCAGCTGTCAGGCAGTGATCCCACTTCCTCTTCTAAACTCCGCTATTACCCACACATACGTGACATGCACTCACAAGACACACAGGTATATACATAAAGAAAAAGAAATAATAAAAGTATTTAAAAATAAAACTTTGCCTGAAGTCAGGAGGGTGGTATACACCCAGCATCCCGTTATTGGGGAGGGGAAGGCAGGAGGGTCAGGAATCATCCTCAGCCACACAGTGAGTTTGAGGCAAGCCTGAACAAAATACACTCTGTTGTTTAAAAAAAAAATCAAACAGCTGGCTGGAGAGTGGTTCCACAGTTAAGAGTGCCTATTACTCTTTTGAAAATTAAAAAAAAAAAAAAAGGAGCAGAAGAGTGGTCATGAATTCCTTTAATCCTAGCACTTGGGGAGGCAGAGGCAGGAGGATCTCTACAAGTTCAAAGACAGTCTGGTCTACAGAACAAGTTCCAAGAAAGCCAGGGCTACAAAGAGAAACTTTGCCTCCAAACCCAACCACCATCACCACAAAAATAATAATAATAATAATAATAATTAAACTGAAAACAATGAGGTCTGCTCCAACTTCAGTTTTCACATGGACTCTGTTAGATCTTGAACTCAACACTGTAGCAACAAACTTTTTTAAAGATTTTTTTTCCTTCAGATTTGATGTTTATTTTTTGAAAGAACAGGTCCTAAAACCTTTATGCAAATAACTAACCCCTGGTTCTACCCCAATCTCCTTTATCAATTAGCAAATTTGTCCTGCAGGCTAAACTAGGTGTCAACTATGCTCACATGACCCTAGGTTTATGTCTTTTATTTCTGACATTATAATTACATCGTTTTCCCCTTTTCTTTCCTTCCTCCAAAGTCTCCCATATCATCACCACCCCAATTTCAGATTTATGGACTCTTTTTTATTAATTTTTGTTACATACATACATATATATATTCCTATATATAACCTGCTCAGTCTGTGTTCTGACTAGTCTTATGTCAACTTGACACAAGCTAGAATTATCTAAAAGGAGGGAATCTGAATTAAGAAAATGCCTCCATAAGATCTAGCTGTTTTTTTTTGTTTTTTTTTGTTTTTTTTTTTTGATCTAGCTGTTTTTATCTTAATGATTGATGTGGAGGGCCCAGACCACTGTGAGTGGTGTCATATAAAAAAAAACAACAACAAAAAACAGGCTAAGCAAGCCATGGGGAGAAAGCCAGTAAGCAGCACTCCTCCATGGTCTCCAAATCAGCTCCTGCCTCCAGAATCCTGCCCCGTGTGAGTTCCTGTCCTGACTTCCTTCAGTGATGAAGAGTGCTGCGGAAGTATAAGCCAAATAATCCCTTTCCTCCCAAGATTTCTGTGGTCACGGTGTTCTATCACACCACCAGTCACCCTAGCTAAGACAGTCTGTACAATGTAACTCATATGTATGTTTCAGGGCTGACCCTTTGTACAGCCAATGGATGTGCTCTTCCCTGGGAAGACTATTTCTCCAGCTCTCAGCATTCCTTAGTTACCTGTAGTTCTCTGAATAGGACTGAGGCCTCCTGAGCTTTCCCTCATCCATGTTAGCATGCCTACTGTGGCTGTCCTTGTTCAGCTCATGTTTAGGCAGTCACGTGGGTGAGACTGTAGCTTCTGACATTCCTAGGAGACACAATCTCACAGCAAACTCCCTGATCCAACTGGGGCTGGGCAGCCCTCGAATGCTGTGTCCAGTCTCATTAGCAGAGTACCACCAGAAGCAATGACGGCCCCATCTTCACATTTGCTGTCATCATTGTCTGTCATACTTCCCACACTCTCTTCTACACCTGAGCCTTCAGGTGCTGGAGAAAGCCTCTACAAATTTGCCACACATAATTTTATGTGCTTCCTATTCCATCTTAATTTTTACACCAACTTGGTAGCATGCTTTCCCAGGAGTGATTTGCTGACAGTCACAGTTCACAGGGAATTTGTATCTACCTTGATTCAAAAGTAAGCCTCAATCATCCTATATCGTAAATAATGACCACAAATGCTCCAGCTGAATCCTACTCAATTAGTAATAAGAATGCTGTTGCCTGGCAACTTACAGGCGATGCAGGATGCTTTCGAAGTTCAGACATGAAATTCATTTCTTTATACTCTTCCTGGTTCTTGGGATGTTGTTTGATTCGCTCATCTGTGAGGAAGTGAAAGTCAACTGTTTTGGTGACTTGGCTCACGGATTTCTTCACAGGTTGCACTGAGGAACAGAGGAACACAGTTAGCATTAAGAACAGAGAACACTCTTTCCGCATCTCTGTTACTATGGATCGAGGTTTTATGTTCGCTGAGTTCTAGTGGGCTTGAAGTCCTTTGCTCAGATGCAAACTAGGTAAGGAAGAAGAGTCGGCTACTGGGATGCAGTCAGAGCTTGGAGAAAGATATTCATTCTAATTGCTTTGATAGAGTCATGACCTCACCCCTCTTTGTGAATCGGTGCTAGAGGTGGAACCCAGGGCCTCACAGATTCTAGTCAAACACTCTATACTACTGAGAATCCAAGCCCATCGACTGACTTTAAAGGCAAAATTTAAGTCAAAATCTTTAATAGGGGACCCTATGAACTCCAAAGTCCTTTTCCAATAAAGTAAGCAGGGATCTCTAGCTTTGATGCCATCAATACCACTATGCTAGAACAATGCAAAGTCATACTTTCCCTTCTAAATGGAACTGAATTTGACAGAACTATTTTTTTCTCTTCCACCTTTAAGATGAGAAGGAAATGACAGGCTGGCCAGGCTGCCTGAATCTCAGTCCTTTTGCTGACACACAAGAGAAGAACAGCATGCTCTGAGAACGCACTGGTGTAGGTGGTCAGGTTGAGAAAGAAATCCTGGGATGCAGCCAGTTTTAAATAAATACATGTCTTATGCTGGCTACTCCAACTGGTGTTTTTGCTTTAGAGACCTCAAAAAATGCTACCAAAATTCCAAGAAGCACCCTCCTAGTTAAGGCCCAGCGAGGCGCAACAGACCTGGCCCTGCCAGAGCAAGCTTCTTGAACTCCTCATTCTTCTTCCGCATCTCCACCACCTCCTGCTGCATCTTCAGTCTTTTCTCCAGCTCCTGCTCCTCAGTGCTTTTGAGAACCTTCTGCCTAGAAACAAGAATCAGTAAGAGAGAAGAAAGGTAAAAAGGGTTAAGTGAGTCAAAGGATGCAAAAGCTGATGGGTACAACCTATGATATCTATCAAAACCAAAGTCTATCTACTAGAAACCAGTGTAGGCTTAATTAGGTAACATTAAGAGAAGATGGGTACTTTCCATGAAGACACTATAAAATTTTCAGAGAACAAAGCTTAAACTACACAAAACACTAGACACCAACAAAGACTCATGTATTTGTCTATACCAAAAATAAGCTTTTGTGCCACATGAAAAACTAAGCTAAAAAGCCAGAAAAGCCACAATAGAATTCCAGCACTTGGGAGGTTAAAGCCAGAGAACTGTAAACCAGCCCAGGTAACCTAGCTAGTTCCAGGTCCAACAGTGTAAGAAGGAAAGAAAAAGCCAGCCAGTGGTGATATATGGCTTTAATCCCAGCACTGGGGAGGGACAGGTAAGCAGATCTCTAGGTGTTCCTGGCCAGCCTGGTCTACAGAGAGAGATTCAGGGCAGCCAGATCTACAGAGAGAAGCCCCATCTCAAAAAACAAAAAAAATAAGTAAATAAATAATTTGATGCTATAAATATTGTATCAACTAGATCTGAAGCAATGTAAAATTAAAGAAGCAGATAAGGGGCTCGGGATATAGCTTTATAGTCAGAGCACTTACTAACATGCGAAATTTAATCTCCAGTACCACACACACCAGGAGAGGTGGTGGATATCTACATCACCCGCACTAGGGAAGTGGAGACTGAGAGCAGACGTTCAAGGTCATCCCTGGCCACTTATCTAATTACAGTCAGCCTATGCTACAAAAACAACAAAAAGGTGTGATACTGCAAATCTTTTTTTTTAATTTCAAAATAAAATTTATAATAAATATCAACACCCATAAAACCATTATCTATTATTAAACCAGTGGTTTCCTAATGTTGCGACCCTTTAAGACAGTCCTTCAAGTTGTGGTAACTCCAATCACAAAATTATTTTCATTCTTACTTCATAACTGTGATTTTGCTACTATTATGAATGTCATTATAAATATTTTTGAAGATAGAGGTTTGTCAAAGCGGTTGTGAGCCACAGGTTGAGAACTATTGTATTAAAATATGAACAAAATTTTCCAGAAAAAAACTGAAATAATCTCTTGGCAAATGAATAAAACTGACACCCTCCCCCCAAGTCGATTACTGACTGTAAAACCAAGGATAAGAAGCTCAAGGAGGCCTGTTCAACTGAGATGGGAAGAAGTTGTACTGATCTTGTCCTGTGAGTGTTTTTTGTTTTGTTTGCTTTTTAGCCCTGATTTTCTTGGCACTCTGTGAACCAGGCTAGCCTTGAACTGAAAGATCTGCCTGCCTCAGCCTCTGCCTCTGCCTCTCCCAAGGGCTGAGATTAAGGGCGTGCACCAGAGCCCAGCTTTCCCGTGTGAGTTTAAACCAGCACCAAGGCCAGCTGGCCTGGGTCTGAAAAGGCCTGGGATAAAACCGGACTCGCTGAACACAGCGGACAATGAGGACTACTGAGAACTCAAGAACAATGGCAATGGGTTGTTGATCCTACTGCACGTACTGGCTTTGTGGGAGCCTAGGCAGTTTGGATGCTCACCTTACTAGACCTGGATGGAGGTGGGTGGTCCTTGGACTTCCCACAGGGCAGGGAAGCCTGATTGCTCTTTGGGCTGATGAGGGAGGGGGACTTGATTGCGAGAGGGGGAGGGAAATGGGAGGTGGTGGCGGGGAAGAGACGGAAATCTTTAATAAATAAATAAATAAAAATTAAAAAAATAAATAAAATAAATCAGCATCTGTGAACATCTGCTTTCCATCTCGGCATCCTGCGGGTCACAGACAGCTTCCAGGGGGTTCCCGAAATAGCAGGTGTGCTGTACTTACTCTAAAGTTTACACTGGGGAAAGAGATTTACCTTGCAGGTGGAACAGCAGCCACAGTACGTCTGCCCTTGGCTTTCTCGAGACTTTCTCTCTCTTTTCTGGAAGTACTGCCTTCCTCCTCTTTCTCTGGTTTCTTTTTATGAGACCTTGAGTTCAAAATGAATAAAAATAAATAAATTTCAGCTTCCCGAAGCACACCCTCATCTGGGGGACTAACAACAACTGAAGCACAAGGCTCTTCAGTCCCATCGTCAGACCATACATAGCAACAGCTCCAACAGAGGTCGGTGAGGCATCTGCCATCATGTCAACCGACAGAAGACAGTAGTCAACCTTCCTGACAGCTATGATCTGTTTCTCAGTAAATTCAGAAGTAGCAACAATGTAGCCAGCTATAAGTAAGCACTGTACCTACTTTGCAGCCCCCACTGCAACTGGGAGATCCAAGTGACAATCTGAACAACTAAGATAAAATTTAAGATACAGTCTCTGGAGAAGGCCTCACTTTCCTGAGTGAGTGACAGCTGCCCCCTTTACAATCTACGCTCTTGAACATGGATGTACTGTCCACAGACACAGCAGCTGCTTTCTGGCAACAGCTCAAGCAGAATGAAAAAGCTAGGATGTCAGAGCTAAAAATCAACCAAAGCCTTCTTTTCCACAGAGACGTCTGAGAAGCAAAAAATTTAGTCACTTTAGAATATTCCTTGTGGTGAAACACATTCCCAAATAAATAAATAATAATAATAAGCACGAACATCATATATTCTGGTCAGTCTTTGCCACAGAAGAGCACTGGGGCAAACCTCTAAACTAAGATTCAAGCATCTCCAGAGGGGACACAGGGAACAGCTTAGGAGTTTCCCAATCTATAGCCAGCAGACTGTAAATGGACCCATGGGTAACTTTAATAACTCAGCACTCTCTGCTCAGGAGAGAGACCTACCTACCGCACAGGACAGAGGTCTGCAAGGCCAACGATAAAGCCTTGGCGACTTACATTTTCATTCTTTTGGGAGGTGGTAGGTCATGGGCAGGAGTGGTGCATCTCTTGGCTTTCATTTCAACAGGGGCATGTTTTTTGTCTTTGTGCTCCAAATCCTTCTGAGCAGAGAGTCTAAGGGATCTCCTATGGTGGAAATGACACAATTTATCCTATGATGAATATATTTACTACAGATACACAAACGTTCTTCAGACAGTAGAAGTTTGTCATACTGCAAGGCCAATAAAACATTTATTATCCATTCTCTAGTAACCTAATGTTAGTGAAAATTTGCTGTTTCCAACCATGAAATTCTGGTATTCAAATTTGCTGGTGGTTTATAAATTAGTCCTCAATAAAATTGACATTTAAAAACACCAGCAAAACAGACTAAATAGGGTCATGCTGTTGTAATCTCAGCACTCAGGAAAGCTAATATAGCAGACTGGCAAGACCTTGTTCACTTCCCAGGGGAGATAGGGAAATAGGATCACAACATCAACAACAAAAGACAGTGACCAGAAAACAAAGCAGTGATAGATCTAACCAGATTAATAATTATAATATAGTAATATAAATACAAGCTGACATTTCAAATAAAATAAAAATTAATGAGACCAGGTTTTTTGAGGGGGCTTTTGTTTTTTTTGTTTTGTTTTTTGTTTTTTCGAGACAGGGTTTCTCTGTGTAGCTTTGGTGCCTGTCCTGGAACTAGCTCTTGTAGACCAGGCTGGTCTCGAACTCACAGAGATCCATCCACCTGTCTCTTCCTCCCTAGTGCTGA